>NC_138768.1:152081776-152501776 GCF_965119305.1 Pelophylax lessonae
TACAATAGTAGCTGAAAGTGTTTATGTGTGTTTCTGTCTGACTCACTCACTCTCTTGTGTCTTCCGGGAGGAGGGGAAGTGATATAGAGGGCAGCAACTTCCTCCTGAGCCAACGTCTCTATAGCAACCGGTACTCTGCCTAAAGCATAGTACTGCCCATGTGCGAGATTTCCTGCTGCATTCTGGGTAGCCAGAATGAACAACAAGCAGGAAGAAGGTCAGGAAGTCTTACACTGCTGTTTCAGACGCCCTTAGTAAAGATGACAACGCACAGGCAGCAGGTTTATAAAGTAAGATTTTCACTAAACAAATACACTGTTCAACTCATAAATATGCAAATTGCGGTTTTGTCAAGCGAGATGTATTAATATTAATGGGCTATTTTTGTTTAAAAAATCATTCTGAGGGTGGAACTCCGCTTTAAGCTTTGATAATAAAACCTAGAAGCTGATTGGCTACTATGTACCAGATTCTGTGTGCACCAGTTTTAGTAAATCTCCCCTCTAGAAGGGCAGAAAAAGACCAGGTAGTCCATTGAGTCTGCCACTTTCTTTAACCACTTAAGGACTGCCCACCGTACATATAGTGCGGCAGGTCACCATTAAGTGCAAAATCACGTATATGTACGCAATTTTGCTTTAAGGCTCTAGGGGGCGTGTGCTTGCCGCCGGAGCTGCTCTCCCACTGTGATTAGACACAGTGAGAGCCAGTCCATGGGATCGGCAGCCACGATCTACACCCGCCTCCCGCGATTGTCAAGGAGACTGACAAAACAGCCGTCTGCCTATGTAAACAAGGCAGACGGCTGTTCTGCCAGACAGGAAGGGAGAGATTGTGTGTTCCTAGTAATCAGAAACACTGATCTCTCTCTTCCTGCAGTCAGTCCACTCCCCCCACCATTAGAAAACACTCCTTAGGAGTTCACTTAACCCCTTGATCGCCCGTGATGTTAACCCCTTCCCTGCCAGTGTCATTTATACAGTAACAGTGCATATTATTTAGCACTGATCACTGTATTGGTGTCACTGGTCCCCAAAAACTGTCACTTGGTGTCAGATTTGTCCGCCGCAATGTCGCAGTCCTGCTAAAAATCACTGATCGCCGCCATTACTAATAAAAACAATTTAAAAAAGTCCATAAATCTATCCCATAGTTTGTAAATGCTATAACTTTTGTGCAAACCAATTAATATACGCTTTTTGGGATTTTTTTTTTACCAAAAATATGTAGCAGAATACAAATTGGCCGAAACTGATAAATAAATTAGATTTTTAAATTTTTTTATTGGGAATGTTTTATAGCAGAAAGTAAAAAATATTGTTTTTTTTTTTTCAAAACTGTCTGTGTTTTTTTGTTTATAGCGCACAAAATAAAAACCCCAGAGGTGGTCAAATACCACCAAAAGAAAGCTCTATTTGTGAGAAAAAAAAGGACATCCATTTTTTGGGGTACAGCGTCGCACGACCGCACAATTTTCAGTTAAAGCAACGCAGTGCCGTTTCGCCTGGTCATTAAGGGGTAAAATCTTCAGAGGCTGAAGTGGTTATATGTGTGTGTGTTTTTTTTTCTCTCTCTATGCTATGAATCTCTGTTTGTCCTAAACATGTTTAAATTCTCTTACTGTTGACAACGTTACTACCTCTGCTGGACATCTGTTTCGAACATCAACTACTCTTTCAGTGAAATAATACTTTCTAAGATTACTCAAGGCACAATAGGGAAGGTTGTAGACCTTGAAGGTGCCAAAAGCCATATAATACAACAATAAAATAAGTTATTTTATTACATTACATATTCAATAAAATAACTAATATGTTCTCAATATAATTATATAAACAAACCATCCAAAATGAATTACAGCTGTCTATATAATATGATAGTGTCAAGTGATTGTGTCTCTCATATATGTTACATAAGTGATTAACTTCAATGGGTTTCACAGTTAATTTCAACAGGAAGATAAACTTGAGAACACTGTTTCATAGAGAAAAAAAATTGATCCAAAATGAATTAAATATTCTGACACTTAGATATATTGACAAATTGAAATCACATTTGTGTAAATTAGGCTGAACCCTCACACCATGCCTTCCTGGGACAGGCTACTAAACACCAATGGTACCCCTAACAGCAGAGAGCACACCCACTACCTGGATCCAGGTTTGTTAATCTTAGCTTCATATTGAAAATGCTGCCCCCCCCCGACCCTTATTCACACCCTTAATGTATTCATAGATTTCAGTCATTTTCCCACTTTCCCTTTTTAATTGAAGACTGTACATATTAAGTTCCTAAAGCCTCTCCTAATATTCTTACCCTTCAGACCTTTTACCATTGTGTTGAAGGTCTCTGAACTTGTTCTGTTTTATCAGTATGTATTTACATATCAATATTCATATTTTCCTCCTACTTGCAGCACCAACTTTCTGCAGAGTCAGATAATAGCTATCCAGTGCAATAAACCAGAAAAAGAGATCAGATTATAGATGTTGTAGAATGACTCGGTAGAGGTACCATCTGACTAAAGATCATGGAAAATGCTGGGCTTTCTTAAGCTCAACATGCTTTGCAAATGAAGCATTATAATTATACACTGTAATAAATGTGTATCTAAAATATAAAAATCTTTTTTTTTTAATTGATGTAGCACCCTACAAGGTACTGTAGAGGCTAGGCAAAGTATAGTGGGCCTTGGCTGCCTAACAGCAAGGCCATGATTTTCAGCTGGGCTGTCATGTCTCCCAGGTGTTGCTATTGAGACCGGGGAGTCTCCCCACTGGCTCCATGAGAAGGGTTCTCATTGGGCAATGGAGGAAACCAAATCAGTGGCACATTCAGGCCTGTATCTACCCCAGAAAGGCAGACTCTGCCGCACAGGATTCTGGGAGTGGGTATACGTTTGAGGGGAGCGCATGACGCAGCGGTCTTTGGCGGTAAGCAGAGTCCCAGGAGGGAGAGTACGGCTGTCTCTCCTCCTGTCAGCAGGATCGGGTGGCTTGCCTGAGGGGACGGAGTGTGCTGAGCTGCAGAGAGGATCCAGTGTGACGAGGACCAGCGGAGCAGAGGGGGTCCAGTTTCAGGAAAGCATTCCCAGTTCATGAGTACTGTAAACTGCCCCTGGGATCTGCCTAGCAGAGGGGACCACTCCGGTGAAGGTCCAAGGGATCCAGGAGCCAGCTAGCTGTAAAGGGGGTGCCAGTGTTGACCCTGAAGTGTAGAGGGGATGCCTAGTGAGAGGACCCTGAAGTTCAAAGGGGGTGCCTAGTGAGAGGATCCTGAAGTGTAGAGGGGGTGCCTAGTGAGAGGACCCTGAAGTGTAAAGGGGGTGCCAGTGGTTGGGCCTTGAAGAGTTAAGGTGTACAGTGTGCAGCGTACAGTGTTGAGAGTTGCAGCAGCACAAGCAGTTACAAAGAGCTACCTCAGTCATTGAAGGGCTGGAGGGAGCTGTTTACAGGACTTTTGAGCTAACCAGAGTGTCAAGAGTCAAATATTAGTCTAGTCCAGGACTTTCGAGCTAACCAGAGTGTTAAAGGTCAAGTTCAAGCACAAGTTCAGCAATTCAGTATTTTTCATGCGCCAGCAAGCGTTGGTCGGCATTCAGCTGGCGTCAAGACAGCGCTAACAGGCATTTTTCTGCAAAGTGTCCCAGTTGTACCTAGTTGAGCCAGAGGAGTATCCCACTCATTCCCTTCTCCCATCCCCATTACAAAATAAACAAAACAAACCAAAGATGCCGTAATGGTCATTGACTCAAATCTCATACTTGGGTATTCAGCTTAAATGGGCTGAAGGTGTCACCGATAACAATGGCAGACCCACATCAGGCCCAATGCCTGGAAAACCTGCTACATTAACAAATCATTAATTTGTAAACATTTGAGAAAGGTAAAATGGAATGGATGCAAAACTTATATATGTTCATTTTAAGGTTGTAATCATCTCCAAGTTTTGTTTTAAAGTGAACCCCTCCAGGGCAAAATGAAAGGTTTACTTTAGATTTCTAAGCTTTGCTTCTAGAAAAGCTAATAAATGGAAGCGAAGTGGTTTAACCTTAAAGGATTCTTTACTGTCAGAGCGGTAAGGATGTGGAATTCTCTCCCACAAGCAGTGGTATCAGCAAGGAGCGTCAATAAAAAACTATTAGATGGGCACTTCAACGACCATAACATACAGGGGTATACAATGTACTATTGACATAAACACACACCATAGATTGAACTAGATGGACTAGTGTCTTTTTTCGACCTAACCAACTATGCATTACCTAAAAATAGAATGTATAAAACATATGAAAACATATTTGATAACTACTTGGGGAACTGGTAACATAAGACAAAGTTTTTTTTTCTGTTGCAAGATCAACAAATCCCTTATACAAGCCACAAGAAAATTAATTTTGAAATGTTTGAATATATGCCAAAACATTTCACCTGGAAAGCAAAACCCCCCTCACGTCGTCACTTTAGTAAAAATGTATAATTGCTGCCTGTTTACCTTTGGGGTTATTTTTCTTAACATCATATTATGTCTGATACCTGTCACATCAGTGCTCATCAGTGCTCATCAGTGCCACCCGTCAGTGTCCATCAGTGCCGCCAGTCAGTGCTGCCTCTCAGTGCCCAGCAGTGCCACCTCTCAGTGCCACCTCTCAGTGCCCAGCAGTGCCACCTCTCAGTGCCCAGCAGTGCCGCCTATCAGTGCTCATCAGTGCCGCCTATCAGTGCCGCCTATCAGTGCTCATCAGTGCGGCATATTAGTACCTCCTCATCAGTGCCCATAAGTGCCACCTCATCAGTGCCCATAAGTGCCACCTCTTCAGTGCCCATTAGTGCAGCCTATCAGTGCCCATCAGTGCCGCCTCATCAGTGCACATCAGTGAAGGAGAAAATTTTATTTTCAAAATTTACTCGCAGAAAATAAGAAAAACTTTTTTTTTTTTTCAAAATTTTCTGTCTTTTTTCTTTTTTTTTGTAAAAAATAAAAAACCCAGAGGTGATTACATACCACCAAAAGAAAGCTCTATTTGTGTGAAAAAAATGATAAAAATTTCATATGGGTACAGTGTAGCATGACTGCGCAATTGTCAGTCAAAGTGTGAGAGCGCTGAAAGCTGAAAATTGGTCTGGATGGAAAGGGTGTTTAAGTGCACAGAAGGCAAGTAGTTAATTCACTAAGCTAATTAATATGTGTTACTTCCATAACACTTGTCATTTTCAGCTCTCGTTGCTAAAAATATTGATCATTGTGAAAAAGGATGATCATTACAGCTTAGTAAATTGGCTTAGTATTCGTATGTCACTCAGTAATCAGACAATTCTGTTGTTCTGGGATGCTATATTAAACAGCAGCACACTTCATACACCTTTGGAGGTTAACTTTATAAAAAAATTATTTTACTCTGAAATTTGAACAGTAGAGGTCGGTCCATTTATTTGCTAACCTGCAGTCATTAGGTTGTCCTTACATTGGAAAGGATTCAGGAAACCTTTTTTGCTTTCTTTTCTGCCGTTGCACTGCAACTGTTGCCTGTTTTTCAGCTAGACTTTCTTTTGCTCTAAAGAATAAGCTTTGTAATGTGTGGGATCTCTCTGTGCAGCCGAAAAAGCGTTCTGAGCCTTTTCAATGGGCAATTTTTCATTTCCCAGTTATGAATATTGATTTGCTACATAATCTTTGTTTTTTTGAATTCATATTTACATAAAAGATATTCACAGCCTACCCCCTAAGTCTAGAGGTCCTACACCAGTGTCAGGGAGCTGTCTGGGTATTTTTTCCCACGATTTGCTCTGCTATTCTACCAACAATAGAGGCTCATTAACGTTTGGCCCTCCAACTTAGAGCAGCCCAAGCCTGAGTCGCAGGACGTCTGCCCAATATGTAAAATAACAGATTGAATGGCCTTCTTGGAAACAATGATAACAAAGGGCTGGTTGAGCTAACTTTGACAGCGTGTGGTAATTTTCCAGCCCACTGACCCTGTAAAGAGTACTGGCACTCAAAGCAAAGACTACCAGGCGGAGTGCTGTGAATAGCTACAAACAAGTGTAGACTATCTGATGATGTCATACCCACAACTTGACAGATTGAGCTTCCTTCTTTTCATGTGATTTGAGGCCCATGTTTAACTCTTTCTGGGCAAAGTATAAAAAAAGGCTGGCTCGGGAATATTCCATTAATTAGAGAAGAGAGTGGCAGGGAAATCCCAGGTGAGGGCTCATTACAGGACTTCTGGTAACGTGCTTAATCAATCATTTTGCTTGAAGGATCACAACTAATCCCACGGCACACGTCTGGCACCCGAGATGGTTCATTTACAGATTTTTCTCTTTTGATGCTATGTCAAGTCTGAGCAAACAAAATATAGAAGCAGCCAACATTTTCATTTTCTTATTTAAGGAAGGCTTGGAACAAGCATTTATACTACAGCTTTCTTACGTTTGGCAAGGTGACAAGTTAAATGTTTATTTGCTCAGTTATTTTGGTATGGATGTTGGTTTTAGAAGATGTAATATTATCCTAAAGCTACAGTATTTGTTGTTATATGTTATTGAATAAAGGGACATGATACTAGATGCATTTGACAGTATCTGAATGCTCACTTGGGCTTACATACATTAGATAATTTTGTATATCAGTTCCCAGTGATAGTAAACCAAAATCTGAAACTGAGGTTGAATGATTCTTACTGGTCGAAAGTTAAAGTTTGAGCATACTGGGCACTATAGGACCTGACAAATTTACAGTATCATAAAAGATTACTGATATACATATTTTGAAGCAGATCGTAACCCAATTCCTTTATTAAAGGGTACCTAGTGATTCTGCCATGAGGGTCCTAGCTCAGTCACTTCGTGTTATAGGTTGCCAATTTGTGCTCCTGCATTCTCACTCTTTGCCATACACATCCGGTGGAGACTATAGGTGGCCATGCCAATGCTCAATGCTCAATGTGTAGACATGTTGTAGTTTTCAGGAAACTGGTTTATAGCAATAATGTGCAGCCAACATTGGGGTAAGTGCATATGATGGGAAGTAGCTGTTTGAGGCTGGAGAGATGAGCAGCACTCAGATGCAAATAAGGTTGAAGGCAATATTTAGATCACTTGCAGAGCTTGGGGGATAACACCTGTTAACACCTGTAGCTCATCAGCTGTCCGATAGTCCTGAACCCAGAATATAGACATACATTTAAAAACATCCTAAATCACAACGCTTTGACCGAAGGAAAATATGATTAGAAAAAAATACAAATAAATAAAGAAAACATATCAGAGAGAGTAAAAATTGAAGAGAAAGGGATAAGGAAACCCCCCCCCCCCGATCCCTAACTAGACAAGTATATTTACAATGAATCCACAAAGTATATGAATAGATAACAAGGAAACAATCATAAAGACATCTATCAAAACACTTGTTAAGACATATGTCCAAACACTTCATGGGGGTGAACGATACCTATTGGCAGTGTCCAGCCTTAAGAGAAAAAAAGCAATAAAAACCACATCCACACGGGCTCATACACCTGCCGCTGATAAACATTGTTAATAATGACAAAACTCACCAACATGAAGAGGTTGGAGCCAATAAATACAGATCAAATAAAGTTAGTACAGAAGGAGTAATGTAGAACATAAGGTGACTCAAGATGGCCATGGATTCAGGATAAAATGGTACACAGTATAGCCATATTCCTAACAGCATTGATACACATCAATATAGGTCTGCACAGTTTGTCATAAAAAGTATCACCCGTCCCACAACTCACAATCACTATAGCAAGCTGTAAGAATATTTAATAATAATATCTTGCGCTCGTACTTCATTATGTCAGAAATTTATACTGCTCTGAATATAACAGTGTCTATTTATGGTTAATAAGCAAAGATCTATGAGAAAGGAGAGTCTTCACTTATCCCACAAATCAATATGTAGTGAATTCTTTTTAATTGATTAATTTCTTTTTAAAAGCATATACCAATCTTAGTGAGTACAGTCTACAGTATGGAATATATATAAAATATTTATTCTCAAGACATGTAATCACAATATATGATCAAACAGGAAGTGACACAAAAATATGACTACATAAAATACTAACTTCAAACAATCAATGCAATGTGATGTTTAGCTCAATAATGAAAGTGAAACTGAAACACTGAAACAAAGTGAAAGCAAAACTAAAGCAAGATTACCATTTCTCCAGGTAAAGCATAAACCATATAAAAGTGTTCTATATAAACAGACCACAATTGTCTGCGCAATGCATAGCCGAAAGTCACTTCACTGCAGATGAGTGAGAATAAGCCATGCAAAATGGAAGACTTAAAGTTGCAAATAATGCACTTAATCTGATATTAATAAAAATGTATAAAACCAAAAATCAGCTTTTTAGAGAAAAATCTACTATGGTTTATATGGCTGGGATTGTAATCATATTACCCTTAAATATTCAATATAAAACATATAAGGAAGGAATAAACAATTATTGAATAAAATCAAATAGCATAGCAAGGCATATTTACCACACTTAAGATGGCCGCTAGCTTCAAATGGTCGTTATCAGAGTCCTAAGATGGATGCCAGTGAGGGAGGAGTTTTGTTTGGCGTCCCTCAAAGTTTCAGATGAATGATGGAAAGAAAATAGAAATGTCTGCTGAAATTATAAGACCCTATTGTAAACTTGTAAGAGACATTTTGTTTAACAAGTACATTTATGAACTTTCTTTCACCTTCAAAACAAAATGGAAGCCATGCTGTACTGTTCAGCATCATAAGATATGAATATACATGGCTTTAAAAATCATTTTTATTTTACCTATTATTATTTCACCCCAAATAATCCCGACAAAGCCAGTATATATATATATATATATATATAAATACCCGATGTCTCATATCTTCCCAAAAACAAAAACGAAGTTGAAGTGACCCAGATATTTCAATCAACCTCAATGCAATCTAGTGAAAAAACATACAGCTGTTTACGTACGTCAATATCAATAATATAAACAAACAAATTATACTAAATCAATCGCAATAATCTTATGTAGATGAACCTTAAATCTGGGGTCCCAAAGGAAGGGTAAAGGCATTACAAGTCATGTTGCAGTTAAAGAAGGAATCTATCTTATGTTCCTTTTCAATAGTATACGATTGTACTGTGTCACCCCTTATCATGTGTTTGCAGCAGGGGCAACTAGTAGCACCACAACAAAAATTGCCTTTGCAATGCAACCACATTGTGGACTGTATATTTGAAGAACTGAAAAAACTAGAGGATAAAAAATTGCCTAATGTTGGAGCTCTCCTAGGGACAATATTTACACCTTCAGTCAAAAGACTGGCACAGGTTTTGTCTTCAAAAAGGATGGGGGAGATGTTTATTTATGATCTTTTTAAGCTCATTGTATTCTACACTAAAGGGTGTTGTCAAAGTGAGTTTAGTTTTACTGAATAGTTGCTTAGTACAATCTTCAGTTTTATTGTTTGTTTTACCTTTTTTGTTGTCAATACTATTATGCTTTAGTAGTTCTACAAGGCATCCAGAGGATGTTATGTTCACCACCCTATCCAACATTCATTTGGGATACCCTCTCTGTAAAAAATGCTGATATAGGGCAGCAGCTTCTTTCTCAAAGGCTTGTTGGCTGCTACATATCCAGTGTATCCATAAAAACGGACCCACCGGGATGCCACCTTTTGATCTCTGCATTGTATTGGCCTACATTCTCCTTGTCCAATATGCTATGCTATACAATATCTCCCAGGTACCACTGGGGATTGTAGATACTCCTTTGTCATGTCACATTCAGACAAACATACATCAATTTTTTTTACCATTTCTTTACATTTTTATGCCTATTCAGGTACTGGCTCTGTGGATTGACTGGCTGCTGGCTGTCTCCGCCGGGAGCTGCGATGCGCGGCGGGGGTCCACCCTTTCTCCCCTTGCTTCCGGGTGCAGGGAATCGGGTGGGCGGTTCCTCTGTGCATCGGCGCCACGCCCAGCGCCGGCGTGTGACGTCATCTCATGCCACTACGCCGACGTTCTGCTCTCCATTCACAGTGTATTTTAGGCAGGCGGTGAGACGGTTTGCCCTTTCGGCCTGCCGTCTCTGCGGCGGCCATCAGCATGCACTGGCATGACGTTGGGACCACAGTGCGGGGCCATGATCGGCGTACACGGGACACATGTGCTTACAGTCTGGGCTTTACTTTCGGTATGTCTGCCCTGTCTTTTACTCCCTGGGTTTCTCATTGTACTTGCTACTTTCGGCTACTGGTTCCTTTTTCACATTTCTTTTGTCTCTGCACACCATCACACCCTTCTCACGGGTCTTTTTACACACTGCTATTTTATCACGTGGCTGACTTTTGATATTATGGGTAGGTAATTTCTCACATCTTGTACTTCATTACTTCTGTACTCCACTGTGGGTGATTCCCACCACCTCTTGGTATTTCCTACATTCTCACTTTGGCAGCAGCACCATGACATCCTTATTATATAGATACGTATGTACCTCTTACTTATATATTTATCACATATATATATTTTTCACATTTTGACAGATATCCTCTGCTCTGCTGCCACATGCACGATCTCTAGACCATGTACTCCAGCCCACACTCTTCATGTGTGCAATGTGTTTGGCTCTTTTTGCCTGCCCTGTGGGCCCTCAGCTCCCATGGGAGACTATCCGAGCCATGCCTTACTCCCCAAGCCAGCAATTACTTGCAAAGCAACGTAAGTTTTGGCGATTTCCCCTTCCCTCCAGTTTTCATTCATCCTCATTTGCCATTTCTTATACATACTTTCCTACATATATAGATCAGACATCTACTCCTGATGAAGTGGAATACTTGGTCCACGAAATGTGTCAAGTTACTATGATGTTATGATCACTATCATTTACTTCAACACTGTTTACCATTGCAGTCCATTGATATTTATGAATATACTCTTTTTTATCAATGTATGGAAATTTTTCTATGTTGATTTTATGAACACTGGAACCGGGATATTCAATCTCCCTCTTTATTTTGTTGATGTAATACATATACATTCATTATGTTATGTCTATTATCTGTATGTATGTACCAATAAATGAGAAATCTTTTTCCCTGCTATCCTGATCATGTCTCTCACTCAAAGTCCCAAACTTCCTTTATGTTTACTGAACCTGGATGGAGGCGCACGACATGTCCCATTGTGCTCCTCACTCAAAGTCCCAAACTTCCCCCTTCTTTTATATTGCCTCTAAATGTGTGTTTAGGGTGTTCTGATTTTGCCATTAGTAAAGTGTTGCCTGGAAGGGGCTTCCTGTATAAATCAGTGCCCACCAAATATCCATTACCGTATAGCCGGACATCCAAAAAGAAAATTTCATTTTTGCCTGCCTGTCCAGTGAACTTTAAATTTATGTCATTAGTATTTAGGTAATTTAACAAGAACTCCAGGCTACCCATATGATCATCCACTACAAACAGCAGATCGTCTATATAGCGATAGAAAGCTATGATGTGCTGCCTAAACAGGTTGCTACTTCCAAAGATGCAGTGCCGTTCTCACCAACCCATGAATAGGTTGGCGAGAGAGGGCGAGAATTTAGTCCCCATCCCGGCACTGCACCTCTGTAAGTAGTACTCCCCGTTAAAAGTAAAAAAATTATGAGCTAACAAATAATCCAAAACATCAAAAATATATAAACGGATTTCCACTAGAAGGGTGGTGAAATGTTCCAAATGAAAAGTCACCGCTTGGATAGCAAGACCACGTGGAATTGACGAATAAAGACTGGTAACATCACAAATAATCCACATGTACTACTCATTCCAGTGTAAATCACTGGCGATTTTTAAAAAATGATTGGTGTCTTGAAGATAGCTGGGAAGTATGGTAACTAGTGGTTGTAACTGTTTATCAAGCCATTGACCAAATCTCTCATTTAAGGAACCTATACCAAGTATGATTGGCCTACCGAGTAGGGGGTTTAGCCGTTTGTGTGTTTTCGGGAGGTGGTAAAACAAGATGTGACTGGATATGTAGGGATTAAATCCTCTGCTGTTTTCATATCAATACTCACAATCTGACACCCTCCTCTACCAAAATCTTGAGAGCTTAACTTGATTCAAGCATTCGGGGGTATGTGGACAACTTTTCTTCTAATTCCACGATCACACGGTGGCGAGCCGCAGCCAGCACCCACGCTGAATGCCTCCTAGTTCACTCATCTGAGCGGTGTACACATTCTTTCATTTTTTAGAGCTTGATGGGTAGCAGGGGTCACAAAAATTAGGGATGATCGAACTTTTGAAAAGTTTGGTTCGGCTAGAACATCCAAACTTCCCGAAAGTTCGGCCCGGATTTCAGAACCCCATTGAAATCAATGGGACCCGAACTTCGGTAATCAAAAAACATAATTTTTAAGCCCTAAAACCCAATAAATGCCCCTAAAAAGTCCCTAGGGTTCTGGGTCATGCCCCATTAACTATTAATCACACAAAAAAAAGTTCTTAAAATTTGTCATTTTTGATAAAAAAGCCAATTATTGAAAAAAACAAAAAAAAAAGAGAGATTTTTTGATGTTGACTTTGGATTTAGTATCTGGGGGGTCTAAAAAGTGTACATGTGAAGTTTCAGCTCTGTAGCATGTCCAGAACCATGAAAAAAAAAAGATAATTTTTCAGTAGAACAGGGATGTGGGACCCTCCTTTTACACCTATATGATCTTTTTTTTCTGGTCCTGGACATGCTACAGAGCTGAAACTTCACAGGTACACCTTTTAGACCCCCCAGATACGAAATCACACAAAAAAAGTTCTTAAAAATTGTCATTTTTGATAAAAAAAGCCAATTATTGAAAAAATTAAAAAAAAAAAAAAAAAAAAAGAGATTTGGATTTCAGATATGGGGGGGGGGGGTCTAAAAAGTGTACATGTGAAGTTTCAGCTCTGTAGCATGTCCAGAACCATAAAAAAAAGATTGTTTGTATTAGAACACTTTCAGCTCAGGGGGTTGGCTTCTCTTCTCGGTTTTCACACCTTGCCGGTTTCAAAGCAGGCATTTTTTGGGTTCTTTGCAGTCAGGAAAAACATCTGAACTTGTGTATAGTGGTACTGTGCACAAGTTCTGATGTTTTGCCTGCCTCCAAAAACCCCCAAAAAATGCCAGCAAAAACACACCTGGGCATTTTTTTTTTTTGAAGCTAACGTTTTTTTTGGCATTTTTTGGGGTTCTTTTGAGGCAGGCAAAACATCTGAACTTGTGTATAGTGGTGTATATACACACATACATATATTTATATATACACCTATACATATATAGGTGTGATAGTAGCAGAAATATATGCTTGCGCTAATGAAATCATTTACAGTAATATATTTCTGCTACTATCACACCTATATATGGCTAGGTGTCTATATACATATAATTATGTGTGTATATATACCACTATACACAAGTTCAGATGTTTTGCCTGCCTCAAAAGAACCCCAAAAAATGCCAAAAAAACACTAGCGTCAAAAAAAAATGCCCAGGTGTGTTTTTGCTGGCATTTTTTGGGAGTTTTTTGAAGGCAGGCAAAACATCAGAACTTGTGCACAGTACCACTATACACAAGTTCAGATGTTTTTCCTGACTGCAAAGAACCCAAAAAAATTCCTGCTTTGAAACCGGCAAGGTGTGAAAACCGAGAAGAGAAGCCAACCCCCTGAGCTGAAAGTGTTCTAATACAAACAATCTTTTTTTATGGTTCTGGACATGCTACAGAGCTGAAACTTCACATGTACACTTTTTAGACCCCCCAGATCTGAAATCCAAAGTAAAAATCAAAAAATCTCTTTTTTTTTTTTTTTCAATAATTGGCTTTTTTTATCAAAAATGACAATTTTAAGAACTTTTTGTGTGATTTTGTGTCTGGGGGGTCTAAAAGGTGTACCTGTGAAGTTTCAGCTCTGTAGCATGTCCAGAACCAGAAAAAAAAGGATTGTATGTATTAGAAAACTTTCAGCTCAGGGGGTTAGCTTCTCTCCTCGGTTTTCACACCTTGCCGGTTTCAAAGCAGGCATTTTTTTGGGTTCTTTGCAGTCAGGAAAAACATCTGAACTTGTGTATAGTGGTACTGTGCACAAGTTCAGATGTTTTGCCTGCCTCCAAAAACCCCCAAAAAATGCCAGCAAAAACACACCTGGGCATTTTTTTTTTGACGCTAGCGTTTTTTTTGGCATTTTTTGGGGTTCTTTTGAGGCAGGCAAAACATCTGAACTTGTGTATAGTGGTATATATACACACATAATTATATGTATATAGACACCTAGCCATATATAGGTGTGATAGTAGCAGAAATATATTACTGTAAATGATTTCATTAGCGCAAGCATATATTTCTGCTACTATCACACCTATATATGTCTAGGTGTGTATATAAATATATGTATGTGTGTATATATACACCACTATACACAAGTTCAGATGTTTTGCCTGCCTCCAAAACCCCCCAAAAAATGCCAGCAAAAACACACCTGGGCATTTTTTTTTTTGACGCTAGCGTTTTTTTTGGCATTTTTTTGGGTTCTTTTGAGGCAGGCAAAACATCTGAACTTGTGTATAGTGGTATATATACACACATAATTATATGTATATAGACACCTAGCCATATATAGGTGTGATAGTAGCAGAAATATATTACTGTAAATGATTTCATTAGCGCAAGCATATATTTCTGCTACTATCACACCTATATATGTCTAGGGGTATATATACAGACATATATGTGTATATATACCCCCTATACACATGTTCAGATGTCATGTCTGACATCAAACATGTCCTCAAAAAAGCACTGGCAGTGGCAGCCCCTGCAGCATGAAAAATGCTTGGCTGGTGAGAAGCCATATTCCTGTCCCGAAGCAACTCAGAGAAATGATCATTTCTCTATAGCGGTCACCCTGCTATGGAAGGGTTTTGTCACCCTTCCATAGCAGTCACTGTCAGTTAACCCTACACTACACTACGGTCCCTTTACACTTAACACTTTCCCTACAGAAACAAAATTTTTGAAGCTAACTTAAGTGTAAAGGAGCACTCTAACTACACTAGATATCCCTTTCCTCACACTAAAAATTTGTAACACATTAGAACAGAACAGCATTCCACTCTCTTCCCTGTCCCGTACAAGAATGCTAGGAATTTGGCGGGGGCGATCTTATATACTGGGGGGCGTATTCACTAATGATTGGTCTAGGGACCCCCTAGTCACTCCAATCACATTCCTAGCATTCTCCTGCCCCCTCAATTGGCTTTTGCTAATGGTTCTGGTCCAGTCACGGGCTTTTAAAGCCCATTTCCTGAAGCATTGCATTTTGGTCGGTTCTGGTTGCCGAATTCCGAACTTTTTGGGCAAAAAGTTCTAAATTCGGCCGAACCTCGAACACCCAATGTTCGGGCCGAACCGATGGTGGACCCGAACCGTTCGATCATCCCTAGTCACAATGATGACCCCGCCCATGCTCCAGGGAGCCCCCATTCAACCTTCCTGTCTCATTGGGTTTTACACCAGGACAGTGGCGTAAAAGTAGCGGTGGCTTTTACTACAATCGATCCCTGTATTTTTTTCCTGCTGCCACTGAAAGCCTGCTTCTCCTCCTTTACCCCCCCCCCCCACACCAGCATTGAGAGGGTGCAGGAGGAAAATACAGGGGATTTGTTCCAGGATATGCCACCCCTGCTGTCCATGTTCCTCTTCCTTTTATTTCTTGGGCCCCCCTGTGTGCTCCCCTGGTCCCCCCCCCCTCGCAGTGCTACTAGCTTCCCTATCCTCTCCTCTCCCATCAGCTGCTGCAGGGGGATCATTTCTGGATGGAGAGTGGGGAAGGGGCCTTCATTTTCTGAATGAACATGAACACAGTACCAATCACTCACTGTGCTCATTCATAAACTTTAGGGGTTCTAAAGGCATAAGATTTATCACCTTAATGCATTCTATTCATAGGTTAAAAACTTTCAGTATGCAGCTCCCCCCCCCCAAAGCCCATCTTATACTTATCTGAGCCCAATCTCAATCCAGTGATGTGCACAAGAGCAGCAGTTTTCTCTCTCCTCATTGACCATAGAGGAAACAGCTGGAAACATTGGCTCCTGCTACTGCCATTCACAGCCAGTGCGGAGGGTGAGGGGGCAGGGACAAGCTGCTCTCTGTGTGTCAATGGGGGCACTTGGCAGGGGGTAGGGTCCACGAGCTCTGGTAGGGGACCAGAGTAGAGGAGGATCGGGGCTGCTCTGTGCAAAACTATAATTTTCACAGAGCAGGTAAGTATGACGTTTGTTATTTAAAACATAAAAATTATGTCTGTTATTTAAAACATAAAAACTAAAGCATAGTAAACTATGGTTACTATTCTTCGGTTTGTGAATGAGGAGGAAGGCACTGCAGAGATGGAGACTGGGGACTGTTTCCTTAGTCTCCTTTCTCTGTTTCAAAAGTGAGAAATCAGGGGTCTTTTTAGACCCCTGATCTTTCACCAAGGCCAAAAATTGTAAAATAAAATGAATACAATTGTAAAAAATAAATAAAATTGTAACAAATAAAAATAAGTAAAATAAAAAAAATAAATAAAAAAACGACTGACACTATCTACTGCTCTACTTTGTGTGTATGAGTCTAATAGGTGCTTAATAATACCAAATTTCTCTTTACTACAACCACCATAACAATATTTGCATGAAGCAAAATTGCAGTCTCCCCATTACTCTGCTCTTGTAAATTGCTCACTGTCTTTCCCAAATTACTGCACAGAGCTTAAAGTCCAACTTAACCATACAGTAGGGCCCACCAACACTACAAAGGGTAAATAGAGGGTTTCGAGAAAGGGTTCTGTTACTTACCTTCTCCTCACACCAGAAGGCTGACTCGATACATGTAAATAGTTTGCTGCAACCTAAGCTGCTCCCAGCCAAAGTCACGGTCCTGATTTCTCCATGTACAATACAGACCAGACCTTCAAGGAGAGGAAGACAGTGCCAGTTTGGGGAGTCAGGTAAGTAATACAGTCTTTTCTGCAACCTCCTGAACCTTAAACGCATTTAAAGAACAAGTACATGTTTAGAATAAAAGTCTCAAGCTGCCGCATTGAAACCCTCGAAGATACACCCCACACCCCTGACACACCTACAATCAGGTGTCATTTACCTTCCTCTTTCAGATAGAGGCTGCTTTCATAGTTTTCTCCATTCAGAACTTTTCATGATGAAGCCTGTACCTAAACAATAACCTCCCATAGTCTTGAATGAGCCATGCCTGTACCATTGGAGTTTCCAGCCCAGTGACCCTATAAAGAGTACTGGCACTCAAAGCAAAGACTACCAGGTGGAGTGTTGTGAATAGCTACAAACAAGTGTAGACTATCTGATGATGCCATACCCACAACTTTCATAGGGTTCGCCATTCAGAACTCTTCATGACGAAGCCTGTATCTGAACACTTTCCATAGTCTTATGAGCCATGCCTGTACCATTGGAGTTAGGTCCCACTCAAGTCTATGGGATATTATTGCAAAGGCAATGCAGAAAAAAAGACTGAATGGAGGATGTAAACAACACAAGATGTCATTACCATTGGAGAGA
Organism: Pelophylax lessonae; assembly: GCF_965119305.1. Classification (NCBI taxonomy): domain Eukaryota; kingdom Metazoa; phylum Chordata; class Amphibia; order Anura; family Ranidae; genus Pelophylax; species Pelophylax lessonae. Next base: position 152,099,400 of record NC_138768.1, read on the forward strand.
GGTAAGTGGGCACTTGGGAGTAGCTTAGAGTAGATTAGTGGGTAGGGAGTGGGAGGTAGGGGCTTTTTATCTGATCTTGAAATTGTGTAGGTCAAATTAAAAGCAGTCTGTTCCAGTGAACATGGCCTCACAGGAAATGTCTCGGTAATCTGTACTGCTGTTAGTTTTTTTGTGTGAGATATGATTGGTTGATATTAAAAGAATTCTGCAAGTCAAAAATGGCATATTAAAAGCATTTTTAATGCAACAGCCAAAAGTTGTCAAAATAGTGGACACCTTTTTAGGTCAATCCCATGTGACATGCATATAAACATACATGCTGTACTATAGTATGTACAGACTTTTTGCCACTACTCTCATCTCAGATGTAAGATATACTGCAGACCAGCAAAGTGGAACCCAATCTCATGACAAATCTAGCATGAGAGCAAGCTGAGGTCTGTGGTACCCAAGGCACATTATCGTACTGCAATGTGGACCATTTATTTTCTCTCACCATTGTATTACCTGCCTGCAACACATTTAATATGAAAAAAACACCAAATGACATTGCAAAATGGTAAAGTATTTAGTATTTTATTCAAAGTATACCTTTTTCTAAACATTTTCCCTCATAATAGAAAAAAATAACTACTATAAATCTTCTTCAAAGACCACACACTTTCCAGGTTAAAAATTTATACTGCACTGCTCCCTGTCTTTTTTGGAAACAGAACTAGCTATGATAAAATCTCTACAGAATTCAAAAAATAACTGTAAAAGGGATTTTAACATTATCCAGCAGCTGCAGGGAAACTAAGAGATGTTTTGGATGCTAGGCAACCAAGGACACTGAGGTACGCTGCTTTTCTTTTCCACCATACATCCTGGGCATAAAGAATACATTCTTTTGTGTTCACTATTTCCTGAGTAGGTTATATATAAGCAAAAAAAAATCACTGTCCTAGATAAATGCAGTGCTCGGCATTCCTCGCTGTGATCACCGAAAAGGTAACTTCTCGGTCCTCTCAATAAAAACAACATTATCAGCTTTTATAAGGGGACATGCTGTGTCTAATATGTCATTAAACTAATGTATATCAAAATTGCCTATAACTATCTACTTATTGTGTAAATGGTCACTTATTTTATATCTCCAGTCACCCAAAAAAAATAGTTACATACTGAATAAAAGGACATTCAAGCTGAAGTCAAAGAAACAGATATGCCTTCAGATAAACATTGCACTTTTATAGTCTTGCCTCCATTTTCCTGTAGCAGTAGTTGTGCAGGGGCTAAGCATGACTGTACAGTATAATAGGTTCTAGAGTTAGACCTAGTGCGCTTTGTAATCAGCTTTGAGTAACAGACTGCGCCCTCTCTTCTTGTGCATTACAAATTTGTGCTAGGACACTTGTAATGGGGTTGCACAAAGCACTGGAGTATGAGAGCAGGAAGCAGCATCTTTACTGGGAAACAAAATACACCTTTGGTCCAGTTACAGTTAGAATATACTTTTCCCTGCCCCTAGCAACCCTATACTCACCTGTCCTTAATCCAGCAAGACATGGTCAGTAAAGTTGCCAAGATGCTTGTCAAAATCTTCAGGGCTGGCCCTGTACATATGCAGTACACTCTTCTAATTTAAAACTTGGGCGTGTGAATTTGGAAGTTCATATTTTTACAATGCTATATAAATTTGTTTTAATTTGTTAAAACATCTTAATTGTTTTAACTTACATTTACCGGTCAACTGGGTCTACATGTCCCTAACACTGACCAAATTTGGCTTATCGGGTGAGATATTGTCAGCCATCCTGGCTTTATATTCCTGTCCCTCTGCTCAAGTACTTACATCAGGCACGGTATCCTCACCCTTCAATATCACCAATGGCACTCGACAGGGCTGTCCACTCTCGCCCATGATCTTCAACTTAATGATCGAACCCCTGGCAGAGGCAATATGGTCAGAACAGGACATTGAGGGCTTCGCCTTCAATGGAACATTGCATAAAATAAATCTTTTCGCGGATGACATAGTCATCCTACTCACTAACCCCGGAAAATCGCTCCCTGCTGCTCACAAGATCCTGTTAGAATTTTGAACAATCTCTTATTATAAAATGAACACTTCAAAATCAATTATCCTGAACCTGGGTGTCCAACCTTAGCTTGTTCACTACAGAAACAATGCCCATACCCCTGGACCACTGAAAAAATCCCCTATCTCGAAGTTTACCTCACGCCTAAAATCTCTAACCTACTGGTTGCCAATTTCGAACCTCTTAAAAGAAAAATTACCACAGAAATGACTAACATGGCTAAAGTAGATTTGTCCTGGGGAGGCCGATGGCAGCCTTCAAAATGTCAATTTTACCCCAAATACTCTACCTATTTAGAGCCCTCCCTGTACCATTTCCGAAAACCTACCTGACTGCTCTGTCGGGTGCCATGAGAAGCTTGGTCTGGGAGGGCAACTCCACCCTAGCTTTACCCAAACATATTGGGGTGCCAAACCCCCGGACATAAACAAATATTACTGGGCAACCCGCCATGAACAAATAAAATGTTGGTTCCCTAATAATGAACCGCCCTTATGGTCTACCATAGAAGAATCACTAGCACCCACCAAAGACCTCCGCCTGCTCCTCCTGAGCGACCTCTGGAAGCCCTGGGACTGCTCTAAACTCCCTCCTATGTTACAAGCCTCCTTATATGCCTGGAGGCTCCTCTGTGCCACTTGGGAGAGCAGGTTGCTCGAGACCGGCTACCACTGTCTTTTATGCCGTTGATGATACTAAACTCAATGATTCCAATGCTAAACGTCACTAAACTCTCGCCTTTTGGTATCACAGAACTCTCACACTTTTACTCTGAAGGGACCCTTAAATGAAGCAAAACGACCATGACAGAACACAGCCTACCAAACACACTTTCCTTTACCATCTTACGAATTATCGATTTCTTAACAAAACACCCCCTGAGGTAACTATCCCCCTTTGGGCCTGGCAATTCTACAATTCATAAAAGAAAACCCTTATGGGAATCTCCGTGTTTTATGACACTCTTCTGTCGAGTCACAACCCCCAGAAATCTACTCCCATATTGAAATCGGAGAAGGATCTACAAAGTTCTTTTACCCTAGCACAATGGTCCATAGCTGCACGCTTCACGTACCAACTCTCCCATTGTACAAACCACTGGGAAATGATGTTAAAAATGATGAACTGTTGGTACTACACCCCCTACAGACTAGCTAAGATTTTCCCATCCCACTCCACAAACTGTTGGCGGGACTGTGGACAATCAGGCACGCTGGCCCACATACTATGGGTCTGTCCCTCTCTTACCAGTTTTTGAGCTCGCCCTACTGAACACAGGAATTGATAGATACCAGACCGAGTATAGGAAGATGGTCTTACACATCCTCTTGACCTCAAGATCCCCCATGCTCCGCAAGTGGAAAACCACAGTGGCCCCTAACCTCTCTGAAGTCATAGATATTGTTAATACCAATTACCAACTAGAGAAATCGCTGGCATTTAACCCACTTTCCTACCATAAATTCAGCTTATCGTGGAATAACTGGCTATATCACAATTGAATGTAACTTTCCTCACCAAAGAACACTCAATCCCATCCAATGCATAAGACCTACTAGAGAGGCTCTGCCTCCCCCGCACAATATGTTCCCATTAGGGGTGCTGGGGAGGATAGAATCCCTCGCTACCCAGCTGATCCTACCTCTGTACTTATTTACATCATTATTGTGCTCAGATATTATGTATGTTACCTCTGCTAATTTTTGTTATGTTGAACTCTTTTCTATTGTTTCTACTCTTTGTTGTGAAAAACTAAAACCCAATGAAAAAATACTATTAAAAAAAAAAAAAAACTTACATTTACCATAGCTGGCTTTCATTAAAAAAAAAAAACACATTATTATTATGGTACACGAAATATTAATCTATAGAGAAAGGCCTGTTCATTTATTGACTTGACTGTCTCAATCATAATGAAAATCCCTAGTGCATTTATGTGAAGTAACCAAGAGAGAAGGGTGTCACTCCTCTGGCTAGCTCAGCTGTGCGTGAAATCTATGCTCCTTCTATTCAGGTCCTTTCACAACAAGGCTTTTCACAGCATAGCAGTAAAGTCAGCCTTGTCAAAGTGTAAAGGGCTACCAGATATTTCACCTGCTGGCTAAAAATGGTTTTGGTATATTTGAGGGATGCACATGTCATAGTTATTAACAAAAATATATAATATTTTTTTTGTTTTAAATAAAAAAATAAAAAAAAAAACAAGAAGAAATGGTAGTGAGTAGCTGGAGCAGCGATGAGGTCACTCCCACGAAGGAACTGCCATTTACGGCACGGGTTCTGAAAGTCCCGCATGGTAAGCCGAGCCTTCAGAGCGCATGCGCTGATTATGTCATCAGCTGCATGCACTCTGAATATCTCCAAAATTGTGCAGGTTTAGGAAAAGGTCACAGTACCTACAGGTAAGCTTACCTGTAGATACAAGTAAAAAATAAGAGTTTACTTCCTCTTTAAACCTGCACTCCATTCAGCTGAACAAAACTTCCTTGCAGTGCTCCCTTGAGCTGCAAAGAATAATTACCTATGTAGTCTGGGGGTAATAAATAAGGTGAAATTCTTACCTTATTCCACCCAACCCTGGCAGTGGTCAGCACTTATCAATGCTCTTCAACACTCCCGGTATGTGGGCAATACAGGACTGCTACAGAACAGAGAGCTGCAACTGGAGTAGTGAATAGGAGCAATTTTGGAGAGGAGGCCTGCCAGAGGGAGGAATAAGGTAATTCCACTTGTAGCACCCTACAGGTAGGTGCTAGGTAAATGTATAGTGGGCCTTGTCTGCTTAACAGCAGGGCTGTGATTTAATAGTCAGGGTGTCATGGTTTCCAGGTGTGCCTGCTGAAGGGGGAGTCTCCCCACTGGCTCCTGTGAGAGGCTTCTCATAGGGCGGTGGAGGAAGCCCAATCAGGGGACACATCCAGGCTTGTAACTACCCCAGGAGGCAGATTGTGCTGCAAAGGATTCTGGGAGTGGGTATAAGTTTGGGGGTGGCACATGACACAATGTCTTTGGTGGGAGCAGAGTCCCAGGAAGGAGAGTGCGGCTGTCTCTCCTCCTGTTTGAGGAAGGTGGATGTCTCAGGGTGTTGCCTGTGCAGAGTGGGCTGAGTGAGCTGAGGGTATCCGGTGTGCCGAGAGCCTATGGAGAGAGAGAGGGGTCCAGTCCCAGGAAAGCCTACACAGGTCGTGAGTACTGAGGATTGCCCCTGGGGGTCTGCATGAAGTAAGAGGGGACCACTCCAGAAGAGGTTCTGGGATCCAGTGCCAGCTAGCTGTAAAAGGGGTACCAAGGTTGAGGACCCTGAAGCTATAGAGGGGGTACATAGTCAGTGGACCCTGAAGAGTTCAAGGTCAAAGGGGGCACCTGCAGTTTGGGCCCTGAATTGTATAGAGCGTGCCAGTTAAAGTGACAGTTATACAGAGTTCTACTACCTCCTACCTCAAGCTGTGCCAGGTGGGGGAAAGTATTCAGTGACTTTCACAGTACAACAGTGTCAGGAGTTATACAGTTCTCAATCTCGGATCTTCTGGACTATAAGTCAAGGATTCAGCACTTCTTTTGTTCTACAGAGTGTTCTCAGTGTCATTGAGCGTTGGCTGGCACCGGCTGGTGTCAAGGAAGCGCCAACGGGCATTTTGGAAGTAAAGTCGCAATTGTAATTAGTTAAGCCTCAAGGAGTATCCCACTCATTCCCTTTTCCCAACTCCTAATTCCAATAAAAAAAAACACAAACAAAGGTGCCGGAGTTGTCGCTGCTTCAGTTGTCACACCCAGGGTCTCAGCTCACATGGGCTGGAGAGATTACCGGTACTAATGGCAGACCCACATCAGGCCACAGGCCTGGGAACCTTGTTACATTGGGAATTCCACCTTACTCCTTACCCTCTAGACAAAACATGCAATTACCCTTGATTTTTTTTTTTCAACTGATTGGAGTTAAGATTTAAGGAATCCTTCCTTTTCTGAAGCTGAATATAGTAAATCCCTTTAAAATAATAGTTCTGAAAGTCACCTTTCCTAGTCTGTGCCTATACGTTTTAAATGTACTTACTTTGTGTATTTACAAATCGACTACGTGATTTGATGTGTTCTTCTGCATGAACATACACTATATTTTCAAAAGTATTGGGGCGCCTGCCTTTAAATGCACATGAAGTTTAATAGCATCCCAGTCTTAGTTCGTAGGGTTCAATATTGAGTTGCCCCCCACTTTGCAGCTATAACAGCTTCAACTGTTCTGCGAAAGCTGTCCACAAGGAGTGTGTCTATGGGAATGTTTAACCATTCTTCCAGAAGCGCATTTGTGAGGTCAGGCACTGATGTTGGATGAGAAGGCCTGGCTCGCACTGGTCCAAATCATTTGGTGGAGAGGGGATTATAGTGTGGGGTTGTTTTCCAGGGGTTTGGGTTGGGCTTGGACCCTTAGTTCCAGTGAAGGGAACTCTTAAGGTGTCAGCATACCAAGACATTTTGGTCAATTGCATGCTCCCAACTTTGTGGGAACAGTTTGGGGATAGCCCCTTCCTGTTCCAACATGACTGCCCACCAGTGCACAAAGCAAGGTCCATAAAGGCAGGGATGAGTGAGTTTGAGGTGGAGGAACTTGACTGGCCTGCGAGACTGTGAGCCAGGCCTTCTCATCCAACATTAGCGCCTGACCTCACAAATGCGCTTCTGGAAGAATTGTCAAACATTCCCATAGACACACTCCTAAACCTTGTGGACAGCCTTCCCAGAACAGTTGAAACTGTTATAATTGCAAAGGGTGGGCCAACTCAATATAGAACCCTACGGAATAAGACTGGGATGCCATTAAAGTTCATGTGCGTGTAAAGGCAGGCGTCCCAATACTTTTGACAATATAGTGTATATTTTCCATTCTCATATTTAGCATCAATAAAAATTGAGCTTATTCACTCCATACAAATCAGTAAATGATTACAGAATGTTTGAACTGCGAAGGGTAAGTATTTATATTCAGAGGGTTCATAGACATAGAAGATCGAATAATGATGATGAATTATGATGAACCTCTTTTAGGATTTGTACACACAAACAAACCTTATCACCTTGTTTGCCATAACCAGTGAATGAAAGATCCACCTAGGTTATTATCTAAACAGCACTACTCAGACTGATCAATGTTTTTGCCCTGTTTTTATCATGAAAGTGCTATGTGCTACTTTAATTTCACTTTGCTAGAAATAAGTTGTAGGAAGCACAAGTACAACAACATGTCAAGTATACTTCTTCTGTTTCTCAATTACACATATTACCATGATAATTTAAACTTGTTATAAATATTTTACCTTTAATGCATAGTGGCCACTACAGTGGGCAGCTATTTGAAAGCTGTTTTCTTGTATATGCAAAAAGTTCTGATTGTATAGTTGCATATCACCCATTACAGTGGACTCTAGTGTAACCGTATACTCTGCCACCCACTGGAAACCATTGTAAGTGCAAAAAAAATTCTCAAAACCAAGATGGCCGACAGAAATCCAGAAAGGCTAAGGAATATCTTGATAATATGTCTATAGGAGGAGACCCTTGGAGGTAAAAAAATAAATAATATGGTAACATCTAGTAATACCTAAAGAAACAAATTGTAATTCAATTTTATTAGTATCGATTTTATCGATATTGGGCAGAAATTACAATTAATAATCTGTCCACTACATTGGACATCATGCTTCACTGATTATATTTCAGCTATAATTTATACTATTACTGGGACATTGTTTTTATTGAAAATATTACAGCTGCAGTCATTTTTTTGTTGGCTGTAAATCAATTTGTTTTTGCTTTTAGAATGTAATTTGCAGTTTTGGTAACAAAAACATCATTTTGTGCAGATAAGTTCAATTATGTGAGTTTGGCCGGGTTCACTGATGTGCGGCCGCGGTTTCCAGCCTGGGGTCCAGTGCGTTTCTCTTCACCGGTTCAGGTGTGATTTAGGTCCCAATTTTTGCCTGAATTTTAACCTGAAGCAGACCCAAAAACTCACAGGACCCTTTTGGAACCTGCACCATGGCCACCCAGACATGTGTGAACCGGATCTATTGAGAGCTTTTTTCAGGTAATACAGCTAAAACTTTGGAGGACCACCATCCTAACAGACAACAAAAACACAAAACAAGGGAAATTGTGCAGGTAGAAATAGGAGGTAATGATCAAAGATGAAGTTAGAAGCAGCTTTTACTTGGTGTTGTCAGGATACTCATCTACTGCCTTAATCCAACCAGTATTTAGTGCAGTTTTTCCCACTTTACTTAGGAATTTGGCATTTGGCCCGACACCTCACTACACCTAACTAAATTTTTTTAAAACATCAACCATAATAAGTAAAGAAATAAAAGATATACGATACATCCATTTTTTCCATTTAATGTAATGTTGAATATTTATTAGCATTCTTAAGATTTGATAAGTACAAATGAAAAGCACTTGAAATCAGAAGTAACAGCTATATAAACAGCTGTATGATGTCAGATCTTGTCATTCAGCTCTCTACAATACATTTAATGCAATACAGTAATTTTTTTTATAGGTCAGCCACTATAATATTATCATAAACATACTGACATTAAAGACATAATTCTACTTCTATAGACTACACTGTTCTTTTTTCAGTTATATTTAGTCAGGAAGCTCATAGTTAAACGTCAGTTTGAACAATTAACATCATGCCTATCAAGTACAGCTTATGAAAGAAAAAGTATTAGCCTCATATTTAAAAAAAAATAAATAAAAATACTAAAACTCATTAAAAATAGAACATTGGTAGTGAGTGAAAGATGATTACAGACTATCACAATTTGTTCAGTTATCATTTGCATAATTTTAGGGGTAAATCCTACGTTTTATCCAATAAAATTTACCAATCATCATATTTTGGTACACAACTCTGTCCCCTTTCCTCCAACAGGACATCACAACTTTATGAACACCCCACTGCACCTCCTGAAAAGTGAAAAGAAGTGTAATTCCTGTATAAAAAAAGTTCCCATTGTGTTAATAAAGCATACACTTATCAGTGTGCTCTAGTTTATTAATGCAAAACCTCATAATATCATAACACAGCCACTATAAGTCCCAAGAAAACCCATCCAATTGGGTCAAGCAGTGTGTTATTTTACTACAAGCCTAGCCTGAACTGTGTCATCCAGTCGACATTAGATCACAGTTAGGCTCAATGCACAGTTCAGGTTATTACTGAGTTAAGTGCTCTCTAGAACAGGGGTGTCAAACTCAATTTCAACGAGGGCCGCATCGCCATTATGGTTGCCCTCAAAGGGCCGGTTGTATCTGTGAGACTATGCATGCAGAGTTCAGGAGTGTGCTACATACAGAGTGCATGGTTCAGGAGAAGGCTCTGTACAGATTGAGGAGTTCAGGAGTGTGCTATGTGCAGAATTCAGGAGTGTGCTGCATACAGAATGCAGACTTCAGGAGTGCGCTATGTACAGAGTGCAGAGTTTGGGAGTGCGCTATGTGCAGAGTTAAGGAGTGTACTGTGTACATGCAGGGAAATCCTTGGTCGTCTTCTGTTCCTGCCATGAGTGCATGCAGAGCAGGCACGTATATGCAAGAGCTGCGAGTCGCCAAGAGGAAGGCTTTTGTGTTTACAAGTGATAGTGGTGAGCAGGGAGCAGAGGAAGAGAGCCAGAGGTGGGGGAATAGAGTTCTACCATGTTCTGGCTGAAAAAAAGCCCTGGCTGCAAGGGCCACATGAAATGGCCTGAAGGGCCTTGTGTTTGACACATGTGCTCTAGAATGAGCAGCACCACATATTATGATGATTATATTAGGAATTATGATTTATAAGGATGTTGTCACCCCACGTCCTTTTTTACATATCATCGGAAAAGTCTGAATTCACACCCACGGAGCATGGCATCATTTAAAGTAATTTCCCTATTTAGGAATGTACACGTGCATGTTTCAAAGTTATGTTTTCAGCTTCCAATTTTTCAAAAATAAAGCTGATGAGTATTTCAAGAGGCCCTGTCCCCTTGTACATTCAAAGCCTACCCCCCAACCACCTTATCCTCAATTCAGGACCATTGATAATCCTTTTTCCTGGGTGAGGTTCAGCCTTGTGGATCCAAAGAAAAAAAATTAGGCAACAGCATTTCACAGAGATTTGTGCATGTGCAAAATTCTGCTAACAGTGGGAAGGGCTTAAACTTGACTGCATATCGAACAGAGCAGAGGGGTTAGGCATACATAATGCACAGAGTGCAGAGGTTAGGAGTTTGTATAGCACAGAGGTCAGGGAACATTAGTGCACAACGCACTGAATAGGTCAGGAGTGCATATTTTACAGATTGCAGGGGACAAGAGTGTGTTACACCGATTACAAGGATCAGGAGTACATAACAAAGAGAGTTAATTGAAGGGATCGGGACTAAGCAACACACAGAGCGTGGGGGCCAGGACTACACTTCTCACAGAGTACAGGGATCAGGAGTACACTTCTCACAGAGTACAGGGATCAGGAGTACACTTCTCACAGAGTGCAGGGGTCAGGAGTAAGTAATGTACGGTGTTGCTCTGTGCTTAACACTAAGCACAGGAGGCAAAATAACCTACCGGTAATAGTCAGCAGATAGAGTACAACAAAAACGTACCTCCCTCCCCAAGCCAAAATCTCCCCCAGTACAGACCTCCCACCTTCCCACTAGTACATATGACCTCCCACAACACAGTTCTCCCCCCTCCTTCAGCTGGTGTCAGAGCTTTGAAGGAAAGGTGTTTGTCTTGTGACAGTGATCAGAACCAGCAATTGGCCACTAGGACCTAGCACTGCATCCCTATACATTGAAGGGATTTCGTAGTAGCAGCCACTGGAGAAGAAGCACGAGGGGAATGATGTGAAAGTCAGTATAAGATGGTCAAGGTGGCCTTTATCCAGGCAGCTCCTATAGCTTTCAAAACAGAGATTGGAATGTTTAGCTTACTTCAGTGTAGATGCCTTATTTTCTATTAGGGCAGATTACATAATAAACTGTAAATCAAAATGTACATTTCCCTCCACCACCAGAATAAAGCTACTATTTATTGTATAGTGTTTTTGTTGTTAACAGAATGGTATGTTATATATAACTCTTTGTGTTTGGTGAAAAGTTTACAGCATTCTTCAAAAGCCAGAGAAGCCAACGTCCTTTTCTTGGTGAAAACTGCTATAGTACAGTGCTGCATGTCATAACATTGGAATTACAAACAGACCTAACTTTGAGCGTCTCTTGATGACTTCACATAGAACACTTTACATGACTGCATAATTTCCTATTGAAGACCAATTAATTACCGCATGCTTCTGTTAGACAAAGAGACATATATACTGTCTGGACAGGGTGCAGGTCATTCAGAGTTTCTTCAGATTTATGGGTCCATGTTGTCAGACCTTTTAATGAACTTTGACTAAACTTTGCTCTTGTGTGTGTAGTGCTGGGATTTCAAGAGCAAACACTAAGGGCATTTAAATAATTGTTTAATGTAAAAATGATGGCATTTTTTAACCTTGTGTCACAGTGCAAACTAGGCAAACACTGGAACATCAAGTTATAAAAATGTTAATTACAATTTTTTTAATTAATATAATGTTTTTATTTTTTTAATTTTTTTATTAATTTTAGTTACATGCCCTACTTCTATCTCCTAAAGTAGTATATTTGAGAACATATATTTATATTTTTCAGATTTGGAGATACTATCAACAGGGATCAGGCTCAAAAAATAAATACATTTATAAAACAATAAAAGTGACAAAATATTTGCTAAGATGTATTTTGCTAGAACAAACTTTGAATGCCGAAAAAATACTTTCCCATACTCTTTCTTGCATTTGTTTTTTCCAAAACACTGCCTGCGTAATACAGCATTCACTCTTAAGCCCCGTACACACGATCAGATTATCGAACGATCTGTCGTCCATTTTTTGTGGCATGCTAGTCTGATGTGGAAAGTGAAGAGGTTATTTTCATACGAATTTTCCCGTACGACAGAATTCTACTTCAGAAATTATGTCATGTACAGGATTGTTTTGTATGCGTTATTTCGTCTCTGAGAATGCCTAGTCTTGCTCTTAAGATTTTTTTCCATCAAAATCTGTACTAATGACATGAAAATCAGACGTTGTTTTGACGGACGACAAAAATGATATAGCCTGCACATCAGGATTTTGTCAGCCGAAAAGTTGGAGTCGGCTGTCGAAAGCACCATACTAACAATCTGAAAATTGACAGATCGGTCGTCGGACAAATTTTTACCTACAGATTTTCTTATCATGTGTACGGGCCTTTAGTCCGCTCTCTGCCTCTGCAAGATGCATAAAATGGATCAGGTGCCTAGATCATGTAACTCTAGCAACTATAGGCAGATGTTACTTCATCAGCGGCCACCCAAAAGCCAGAGAAAGAAATTGTTGGCTGAAGAATTTGCAGCAGAGAAGAAGGCAATGGCAGTTACAGAGCAATAATGGAGTCTGAGAACATGTCAGTACTGGAGGGGGGGTAAAACCAAAGGTAAGTCTGCCATATTTGCACATTATAGCAAGAGCTGCCACTGCCCCAAGCTACATTTCAATTTTAAATATATAGGATTGAGCTTGGAACATTCATATTGTACATCAAGGTTCACATCTTTTAAGGCAATGATTCACATGGTTTTAACTCTGGCTTCTTACTCTTAAATTCCTAATGTTGTGGTTGGGTCAATAACAAAATCCATGCATGTTTCCAAAACAAGTGCTTGATTCCAGTGACATGCCATGCAACATTCCTACACCGGTTTCTCACACACTACAGCATAGTTTGCCTCCTTGAAAAAGCATGTCATTGCCTGTGAAAAGCTTAATAGTGAAAAGTTCTAACACCCATACTAGAACATACCTAAACACAAAAAAACTGAAAAAAAAAACCCCAAATAAAATACTGTTCAAAAACTCTACTGCAACAAAATGTTTTTGTACCACCCTTTCTCCTTCACTGCCATGATTCACCGCCTTTCTTACATACTTACTTCTAAAGCAACAACCTACAAAGTTCATCAAATATATTTATGGTTTTGGTATCTTTTTGGGACCCTAGTCTGATAATAGGCTCCTAGGACAAATTCCTGATTGGTCCAGAATTCATGTACATATCGAGACCTGGTACACATATGTGCATGTGTTCATTTCAATGGGCTGCCCTACCCACGAAAAACGAGGAAAAATGTCCCTGATCCTTTTTTATAAATTGCAACGCACCAAGGTGCTGCGCCACCAAGCAGTTTGGCAAACGCAAATGCATAGGGGTGGCATTAAAAATGAAGGCACCCCCGCGCATCTGTTAAAGTGCAAAACATTTCTCTGCAGGTCAGGGACATGCATGATTTTTGCAGACATGTAAACCAAGCCTTAACACCTATTTAAAATAGTGTCAACATATTTTACAATAAGGCTATTCACATCAGGCCCCACCTCAGAGGAACGTCATACCTAATCAATCCACCATAGTCAGAGACATACACGCTCACATTTTAAAGCACTGGATCTAATCTAGTTAGACATGGTGTCTTAACTAGTGAGATTCTGCTTCTAGAAGTCATTATAATTTGTTTCAGAAAATACAAAAAAAAATGCAAAATACAAAAGATTTTGAGCTTTTTCACACCAAATTCAGTACAATTATATCATAAGTGGATGTCAAGTTACTCTGGTATTTGAAAAATAAACAGCTTAGTTACTACTTGCCCTGGTTAACTGGGAAAAAAGTCACATTTGGACCCCTTACCATTTATTTATCAGAAACCTGGGAAAAAAACACATACCATTCACTTAAAGCGGTATTAAACGCTTCTTTTTTTAAAAAATGGGCCCTAGGTGGTATACGTATGCCATGTTGTGCTAGTATGCACCGCAGAGATGTGCTTTTGTCATCAGGGTAGCAGTTGTCTGATTGGATGCTGTAACCCTAGATGACTCTAGTGGCCATCTTTAGTGAGGGCAGTGTTTTTAAAAGCATTGGCTCACTGCATTTTGGGCACATTGTGCAAGTGGTTAGGTTAGGCACAGGACCCTACTTGTGAGGGACAGTTCCAGTGGAAAAAGGGCAGAGTAACAGCATCGAGCCTGGTCCATCTGTGGCAACTTCTGCTGCAATTACGGCCACACCGCTCTACAGCCTCCTTCTTGGTCAGATGCTGCCGGGTACTGTAAGCTGCATAGTGTGTCTTCTACAGTAGAGAAAGAGATTTTTGTATAGGCCCTGCTGTAAGGATCTGCTACAACAGATTCAGCTGCATTGTTAAAGCTTGTTGGCCAACTTCTTGCAACTTTGTGTTTATACATTGTGCTGCATTCTCATCTCCATGTGCACTCACTCCCCATTGGTGTACTATACACCAAGCCCCCACATATGTAGCACCCTCCTAGGTAGGTGCTAGTGAGAGAGTATAGTTTTTTGGCTCTGTCTGCCTATCAGAGGAGCAGCAGAGAAATCTATATTGCTTTCTGCCTACCAGAGAGCAGGATCTGTGAGTTAGGTCTGCTCAGTGAGTTCAGTGTGTGATTCATTGGGTCTAGATAGTGTTTTCACGCTGGTCCAATAGAGAGGCATGTTGAACAGTGGGAGGAAACCTGACCAATGAGTACACAGGCTTTGACACAGTCCCAGTGATTGGTAGAGACTAGCTGTCTCGGCACATTATGGGATACTGTATAAAATTAGGAGCTCATGTGCTGCAAGGTCTTTGGCTGGTGAGCAGAGTCCCAGGGGGAGGGTGGCGGCTGCCTCCTCCTTTTTAGCAGTGGCATGGGGTCACAGGCAGTCGGCCTGGGGACCAGAGCAAAGGAACTGAACACAGAGGTCCAGGAGAACTGACTGGAGGGGTAGAGACACTGGAGACCCTTGAAAAACCGTATCGTTAGTACAGAGGATCGTGTCTAGGGGCCTGACCTGAGGGGGGCCATCCCGGTGTAGGATAGTCAGTGTGACGAGTGAAAGAGGATACTAGGAGTGTATCCTGAAGATAATCTACCCAAACAAGTCAATTATACAGAGACTTAACCCAAATTCATCTAGTGGCAAGGTGAATCTGCAGCCTGGCTGCATCTTCAGACAGGAGTCCTCATCCATTGTGAAAATTTTTATTTGGAGTATCCCTCTCTTCCCTTCTCCCATTCCTATTTAAAATAAAACACCAAAAGCAATTACATACCCCTGGACTGTTCATTGACTGAGTCAAGAAGTAAAGTATTAATCTGTGAATGCCAGTGTTGCTAACGGTAACCCAGGGGGACCCGAGAGTGTGTTATCCAGCAGTCCTCAAGTGGGCAGTGCTACACATACATGCCTGCTGCTGATTTATGTTACTGATGCCAGTCTGGACTTTTGACTAGGATTCTGCCTGCTGATTTTGTGCCTCGCTGCCACTGCACTGCCAACTCCTGCCTGCCTCTGACCTGGATTCTGTACCTAGCAGCCTGGCTGTTACCAAACTCAACTTGTGACCAGATTCCTCACTTCTGTTCATCCAACCTCAGCAGCTCCAAGTTCAAGTTCACAGCCTCAACTTCCTAGCACCTGCGCCCTTCTGCTGCCATAGCAGTTACCACCACCAGGAGTATGTGGATAGGGATTGTGCAAGAGGCCACCCTCATCATCTCGAGCTTCACTAACAGGTACGTGATGATGACATGACTTCTGCACAAGTGCACAGGAGTCATCATCATAGTATAGTGCTTTATGAAATCACCGCACATGCAGTTCAAAGGTTTCAAAAGTGTTTACAAGTTAGGCATTTTATAAGCTTGAATAAAGGACAAAGTTAGGTTTAACCCTGTTTTACAAGGACATTTTTTTAAAATAACAACTGCTCCCCCTATTCTATACAATCAAGTGCATGTTTTCTTTCTAGCCCCCCATAAGGTCATACTTCTATCAGAAAACAATAGGCCCATCCAGTGTTAAATTTGGCAGAGCCATCAGTTTCCCTGACTTCCACTTGTAATATAAAGAAACTCTGTTAGGGTATTTTAGCATGGAATTCTAGGAGATTTTCATACTCTAACTGGTTGGGTCATTCAAAGAATGAGTGAATATAACTTAAAAAATTATTTTCCTTTTAATGAATTCAAATCCAGTCATAAAAGCTGGAAGAACATCAGCCATTCTCCTAAAATAAATAGAATGCGAAATAAAAGAAAGAAAAAAGTATAACATTTCTAAAAGTGTAATGTTCAGTCTACTCCCACACCACTTCAGATGTCTCAAAAGTGTGATGTTGAGGAACTTTATGAATTGCAGCCGGTGTCAATCAACTTTAAATGAAATCTGTTGGATTAGACATGAAAATAACATACATGCAGTTGCAATTAGTTGACAAGCCAGTCACAGGCTCAGGGGAGGTGAAAACCCAAACAATTTTCTAGAAAAAATATATCACAGTGAAGCCAAATGCTAAGTACCGCATTTTTCGCCGTATAAGACGCACTTTTTCTTCCCCAAAACTGGGGGGAAAACGTTGGTGCATCTTATATGACAAATACACATGTAAGTGTGGAATCAAATCTAGAAACAAATATTAAAAGCTATGAAAATGATAAAATAAGCTACACTCGGGAATACCGCCAGGGAGGTTAAGGAACTTTGCCTTACAAACTACATTTTAGGACATTTTCAAACTAGGCGCAGTGGGGTAATGCAAGTGCAACTGTGCATTTTTCCCGCACTGCACAAAAATGCCCTGCCTTTTGCAAATGCATGCAAGTGCCATTAAACCACCAATTGCAGGTACGTTTATGCCCACTAAAACGCATGGTACCATACCACAGTACCATGCATTTTGGAGGGGCAGGATTTAAAAATCATGCCAGTGTCTTTTTTGCATGTTGCATAGACCAGCCTATTAAAAAACGCAAAATTTGGGAACACGCAAATAAGTGCTTGTGCTCAGGTGCAACTCCCAGGATTGTGCGCAATTCTAAAGGGTGCCTTGACTGAAAAGAGGTTAAAAATCACTGTTCCGGGTCCAGGGCAGTGAACTTCCTAAAGGGAAGTTGAGTCCCTGAATGCCCTGAGGGGTATGCCCGCTGTGAAAGCGGTATTAAACCCAAAAATGTATTATATTGCAGCTTATCTATTATGGATGTTGTCTCTGCAACAGTTTTATTTTCTTTGGCTGTTGCCCTTCAGTAGTGTTAGGGCTCTTTCACACGGGCGGTCCTTTTTTTTTGCCCGATCAGGTCCTTTTTTTTTTTTTTTTGTAACGGACACGGATGACACTTGTGTCATCCGGTCCGTATGTCCGTTTTTCATCCCATCCGTTTGCGGATGAAAAACTGACATAATGCATGTCTATGTAAATACGGATGTCTGCGGATGACACCACTGACATCCGTTTTTGCTTCAGTTCCGTTTTTTGAAAGGAAGAAAAAATAGGGTTCTCCTCCGTTCAAAAAAACTGAACTGAACTGAACTGAACTGACAAAAAACGGATGTCAGAGGATGATCATCCGATGACATCCCTATTTACATAGAGATACATTATGTCCGTTTTTCATCCGCAAACGGATGGGATGAAAAACGGACATACGGAACGCCCGTGTGAAAGAGCCCTTAATTTAGTAGACGAAAATATTTTCAGCATGGTTTCCAGCAGCTGCATGTTTTCAGTGACAAAAACTAAACTAAAATAAAATTCTGTTTGAATTCAGATGACTAAACTACAAATAAAACTAAGATGGCATTTTAGTAAAAAAAACTATGACTGAAACTAAATCGAAAGTTGAAGCCAAAATTAACAATGGTCAAAAAGCAATATTCCTGTTTGTTTACAAAACTTGGTTTACCCACCTAAGGACAAAGCCTTTTTCTGACACTTGTTGCTTACAAGTTAAAATCAGTATTTTTTGCTAAAAAATTACTTAGAACCGCCAAACATTATATATATTTATTTATCAGAGACCCTAGAGAATAAAATGGCAGTTGTTGCAATAGTTTATGTCACACTGAATTTGTGCAGCAGTCTTTTAGCCCCCGTTCACACTGGGGCGACCTGGTCGCCTGACAGGTCGCCTTCCATAGAGAAGCTATGGTCCCGTTCTAATAGGAGCGACACAAGGCGCTCCGACTTAGAAAAAGGGTCCGGAGCTTCTTTGGGGCGACCCGGAGCGACCTGCATAGACTTCAATGTTATGAAGTCCGTGCCGGCCGCTCCAAGGTCGCGGTGCGAGCAGTGTGCTGCGACCTAAGAGGTCGCCCCGGGAAGTAGCGTCGCCCCAGTGTGAACGGGGCCTAAAACGCAATAAAAAATAAATAAATAAAAAAAAACTTTCATGAATTAAAAACAAAACAGTAAAGTTAGCCCAATTATATTGTTTAATGTCAAAGATTATGTTACACTGTGTAAATAAATACTTAACATGACATGCTTTAAAATTGTGTACATTCATGGAGAGGCGTCAAACTACGAACCTTAAAAATCCCAGCGCTTTAAAAATGTTTAACCATTATCAGTTTAGCGTTACAGAGTAGGTCTAGTTCTAGAATTATTGCTCTCACTCTAACAATCGTGGTGTTCCCTTACATGTTTGGTTTAAACACTTTTTACATTTGCAGGCGCGACTTATGTATAAGTTCGCTTCTGCTCACGGACACGGAGGGATGGGGGGGGGGCTTAAAATTTTTTTTTTTTTCTTATTTTTTTTTTACACTGTGCCTTTTTTTTTAACACTTTTGTTGCTTTCACAAGGAATGTAAACAACCCTTGTGACAGCAATAGTCACATGTTCTTTGCACTTAAAAGCATTCAAAATGCCAAGTTTGAAAAGTTTTTCAAAATCTGGCGCCTTTAAGGCTCCAGGAAATTTCAAGTGACGTTGTGATGTCGCTTCTGGGTTACTACATTCTTGACCCGATCAAAGCCAATTCCGGCTTTGTTCGGGTCTCCAGCCAGCCGGCAGATGTGCCGGCTGGTTGCTAGGGTCTCCCGGTGGGACGGGAGAGCCTGGGCAGAGCAGCAGAAGGTGGTGGGAGGGGGAGTCCCCTCCAGCTGCTTGTGATAACAATCGAGTGGCCGCATCGATTGTTATCACAAGAAAGCCGACAGTCGGCTCTAAACAATGGCTGCAAGCATCACTCCGGTACAATCACTTGAAGCAGAATGATGTACAGGTACAGGTACGTGATTTTGCGGCAAGTGGTTAATTTATAAAGACGTTACTTGATATTTGTTTTCATTAATAATAATGAATAATATATGCAATGGCATTACAGCCAGTAGAGTTTACCGTTTTTTTATATGTTAAACACCTCCTTCCCAAGCCTTTTCTGACACTTCGCTCCTACATGTAAAAATCTACTTTTTTGTTAGAAAATTACTGAGAAACCCCAAACATTATACAGTATCTCACAAAAGTGTGTACACCTCTCACATTTTTGTAAATATTTTATTATATCTTTTCATGTGACAACACTGAAGAAATTGCACTTTGCTACAATGTAAAGTAGTGAGTGTACAGCTTGTATAACAGTGTAAATCTGCTGTCCCCTCAAAATAACTCAACACACAGCCATTACTGTCTAAACAGCTGGCAACAAAAGTGAGTACACCCTAAGTAAAAATGTCTATATTGGGTCAAAAGTGTCAATATTTTGTGTGGCCACTATTATTTTCCAGCACTGCCTTAACCCTCTTGGGCATGGAGTTCACTAGAACTTCACAGTTTGCCACTGGAGTCCTCTTCCACTCTTCCATCATGACATCACAGAGCTGGTGGATGTTAGAGACCTTGCGCTTCTCCACTTTGCATTTGAGGATGCCCCACAGATGCTCAATAGGGTTTAGGCCTGAAGACATTCTTGGCCAGAACATCACCTTTACCCTCAGGTTCTTTAGCAAGGCAGTGGTTGTCTAATAGGTATGTTTGGGGGTCGTTATCATGTTGGAATACTGCCCTGCTGCCCAGTCCCTGAAGGGAGGGGATCATGCTCTGCTTCAGTATATCACAGTGCACATTATGGAGCAAGATTTGGTGCCTCAGGTCAAGGGAGATGGGACTTTAAGGGCTCAGTCAGATAGTGTATTTTATATACGGTTTATTGAAAAATATGTTATGTATTGATAGCAAATTGATACAAACAACGTAACACAATTAGTGCCAATGGGTTATAGACCCATGTGAGGGAGTGAAGTAGAACGAAAGGTGACAATGTGAAATGGTGACTTTGAAAACTCTGTCTATTTAAGGCTCATGCATATGAGCTTGTTGAGAAAGAGTTGCTTTTCAAACTTCCTACGCGTTTCGGCATTATTATTGGTATATTGCCTTTATCAAGGAAGCGGGGAGAGTTCACCATATCTGGAAAATATATAGTGAATATATATTAAGGAGTATAATATAACACTATTTACAGAAATAGTGAATAAAGAAGTATGCACGTACATGTGATTAGACAGTCAGGTCCTAGGCTTTGGTATTCCCACTGCTTTCCCAAAACTAATCACACAGGATTTGTAGAGGAATTGCTATCTGTGAAGATATATGATTGAGGCAGTGATAATAGTGCCAACTTTGGTGTGAATAAGAGAGTAATGTATTGAGCGAACTTACATAACGTAAAGATTACTTGATGTGTATGAGGAGGGAGAGGATCCTTCTCATTGGCCTGAAAATATGACATATTGGGTCAAGAAATTGGTTTTGACATTGTTTGAAAACACTATAGTAAATAGTGCTTGTCACTTACAGTTGGTTGTAGCCAGTGATAAAAGTCTTAGTAATAGTAATCCAATGTAAATTAGAAGGCCTGTGGAAGGTATGTTCTTTCTTTACTTCAACCTGCATTGTGGAACAGATTGTAGTTTGTGTTGGCAGAAATATATATAATTGCTTGAATTTAGACTGCTGTATAGACATATGGAGACTTACACTGAAGGGAGTTCCGGATTCAAACAGCAGGGGGAGCCCTGGTCATGGATTCCGGTAGTTCCCTAGTAAAGAAACATAATACAAAAGAACTGGCCCATTCTTACTGAGGACCCCACACTTAAAGAACTGGTACCCGCTCATCCTCTTATCACATACAGAAAAACACGATCTGTTCATCAGACTCTAGTACGGAGTGAAATGAAACCCCAAAAAGACCCTTGTAAAACCGTGGGCACCTTCCCATGTGGCTCCTGTGCTCAATGTGCAGTTATACCCAAATCCACACACTTACTTCTTCCTAAAGGTGAAACCTTTATTCCCCGCCATTTTGCCAACTGCAAAACTAGGGGGGTGGTATACATTATGAAGTGTGAATGCGGTGCATTCTACATCGGGAAGACACATCAAGAATTCGGATTGAGAGTCAACAAACGTGTACAAAGCATGACCATCTGTAATTTTCATCTTCCACTAGGCCGTCATATAACCCAATATCACAAATACAAGATGCCAAAAGTGTCCTTTTCTGCATTAGACCGTATCCACATTCCAGCCAGAGGAGGGGACTGGAATAAGTCCCTTCTACAGAAAGAGATGCGTTGGATAAAAAAACTCAATGCAACAACACCCCCTGGATTAAACGAAAGTGAGAGCTATCGTCCTTTCCTAGAAGGCTTCGCCTCAGGAAAAACTGACTGAATAAAAACATTCTCCCACACCATGCCCTAAACAATAAAAACTTCCCGTTTCATTCCAAATATCATACCCTAGACAGTTTTTCTCAAAAAATCCCTCTTCTTTCTCCCTTGTATCATAACTTTATCCTGAATATGACATGTGTGTTGTCATTGGGTATCACCCATCCCTGCCCACCAGTTATCCCACCTGACTGGATAGTCCCTTGATTTTCCTGTTATAATTAATATTGCTGTTTAATATTATTGATTACCCACAATTTATAATCATCACCATTATTCTCTTTATTACTTATCTTTATTATTTTTAATCATTAATTTTGTATTACCATGTTTGATATGCCGAATACTAGGACAGACTCAATCGCCCAGGATTGCCATGTTTCCTCTTTTTTCCCAAACCCACCCGGCACAGGTAACCCCAGAGTAACCACACTCTGGGGATTGACAAAGACTTTGGGGGCTGCATCCTCTAAGATCTCTGTCTCATTCCTGTGTCGGCGGCTACGGAACAACTTCGTTATACCCATCACGTCATAGGCAGGGTGCGCGCGCGGCCCATCTGCGCGCGCATCATGCCCTCACGCCGGCCCGTGGTCCGGATCGGCGTTGAGGTGCGCGTGCAGTTCCCTCTGCGCGCGCATCGCATTCACACGCTGGCCCGGACCCCTGATCGGCGTCATGATGCACGGATGCGCTAGTGCGCATGCGCCGATGGGTATATATAGCCAGGGATTTCTAACAGGGCGGCACTTCCCTCCAGCTGAGGGACGGTACGGACGCCCAGGATATGCTACTTTGGACTTCTATTTTGCCACCCCAGCCCTACTAATCGTAAGTTTATCATCCAACAATGCTATATTTTGCATTGTTGGATGTATTCTTTCTTCAAGTGCCTAAACGCCTTCTCTCCAAGGCTTACCAGCACAATTTCTTTACTAGGGAACTACCGGAATCCATGACCAGGGCTCCCCCTGCTGTTTGAATCCGGAACTCCCTTCAATGTAAGTCTCCATGTGTCTAAACAGCAGTCTAAATTCAAGCAATTATATATATTTCTGCCAACACAAACTACAATCTGTTCCACAATGCAGGTTGAAGTAAAGAAAGAACATACCTTCCACAGGCCTTCTAATTTACATTGGATTACTATTACTAAGACTTTTATCACTGGCTACAACCAACTGTAAGTGACAAGCACTATTTACTATAGTGTTTTCAAACAATGTCAAAACCAATTTCTTGACCCAATATGTCATATTTTCAGGCCAATGAGAAGGATCCTCTCCCTCCTCATACACATCAAGTAATCTTTACGTTATGTAAGTCCGCTCAATACATTACTCTCTTATTCACACCAAAGTTGGCACTATTATCACTGCCTCAATCATATATCTTCACAGATAGCAATTCCTCTACAAATCCTGTGTGATTAGTTTTGGGAAAGCAGTGGGAATACCAAAGCCTGGGACCTGACTGTCTAATCACATGTACGTGCATACTTCTTTATTCACTATTTCTGTAAATAGTGTTATATTATACTCCTTAATATATATTCACTATATATTTTCCAGATATGGTGAACTCTCCCCGCTTCCTTGATAAAGGCAATATACCAATAATAATACCGAAACGCGTCGGAAGTTTGAAAAGCAACTCTTTCTCAACAAGCTCATATGCATGAGCCTTAAATAGACAGAGTTTTCAAAGTCACCATTTCACATTGTCACCTTTCGTTCTACTTCACTCCCTCACATGGGTCTATAACCCATTGGCACTAATTGTGTTACGTTGTTTGTATCAATTTGCTATCAATACATAATATATTTTTCAATAAACCGTATATAAAATACACTATCTGACTGAGCCCTTAAAGTCCCATCTCCCTTGACCTGAGGCACCAAATCTTGCTCCATAATGTTTCCTAGGGACGTTGGCTACACCTACTAATTTAGGTATCGGGGATCGAACCCTTTTCTTATCACAGTGCACATTGGCATTCATGGTTCCCTCAATAAACTGTAGCTCCCCAGTGCCAGCAGCACTCATGCAGCCCCAGACCATGACACTCCCACCTCCATTCTTGACTGTAGGCAAGACACACTTGTCTTTGTATTCCTAGACTGGTTGCCGCCACACACACTTGACACCATCTGAACCAAATATGTTTATCTTGGTCTCATCAGACCACAGGACATGGTTCCAGTAATCCATGTTCTTAGTCTGCTTGTCTTCAGCAAACTGTTTGCGGGCTTTCGTGTGCATCATCTTTAGAAGAGGCTTCCTTCTGGGATGACAGCCATGCAGACCAATTTGATGCAGTGTGCGGCAAATGGTCTAAGCACTGACAGGCTGACCCCCCACCCCTTCAACCTCTGCAACAATGCTGGTAGCATTCATACGTCTATTTCCCAAAGACAACCTCTGGATATGACGCTGAGCACGTGCACTCAACTTCTTTGGTCGACCATGGCAAGGCCTTTTCTAAGTGGAACCTGTCCTGTTAAACCGCTGTATGGTCTTGGCCACCATGCTGAAGCTCAGATTCAGGGTATTGGCAATCTTCTTATAGCCTAGGCCATCTTTATGTAGAGCAACAATTGTTTTTTTCAGACCTCAGAGAGTTCTTTGCCATGAGGTGCCATGTTGAACTTCCAGTGACCAGTATGAGAGAGTGAGAGCGATAACACCAAATTTAACACACCTGCACCCCATTCACACCTGAGACCATTTAACACTAATGAGACACATGACAACGGGAAGGGAAAATGGCTAATTGGGCACAATTTGGACATTTTCACTTAGGGGTGTACTTACTTTTGTTGCCAGCGTTTTCAACGTAAACGGTTTTGAGTTATTTTGAGGGGACAGCAAATATACACTGTTATACAAGCTGTACACTCACTACTTTACATTGTAGCAAAGTGTAATTTCTTTAGTGTTGTCACATGAAAAGATGGAATAAAATATTTACAAAAATGTGAAGGGTGTACTCACCTATGTGAGATGCTGTATGTATATATATATATATCTATATATATATTGATATTGTAGCCTAAGAGACCCTATAGAATAAAATGGTGTGTGTTGCAATTTTTTTATGTCACGCGGTATTTGCGCAGCGGTTTTTTACACGCAATTTTTTTGGAGAAAAAAAATAAATGGATAAAAAAAAAAAAACAGTAAAGTTAGCCCAATTTTTTGGGATAATGGGAAAGATGATATTGCACCGAGTAAATAGATACCTAACATGTCACGCTTTAAAATTGCACCTGCCCGTGGAATGGCGATAAACTACAGTCCTTAAAATACTCCCTAGGCAGTGCTTTAAACGCCTTTACATGTTACCAGTTTAGAATGGCACAGGAGGTCTGGTGCTAGAATTATTGGTCTTGCTCTGACATTCACGACAATACCTCACATGTGTGGTGCGATCACCGTTTACATGCGGGAGTAACGTAGGCGTTCACATTTGCGCGTAAACACGGTGGGACAGGGGCGATTTACATTTTTGATACAGAAATAATTTGATATAAAAAAAATTGATAACATTTATATTTTGATAATATTTTTGTTTGTTTATGATACTGGAGATTTTAGTCAACTAAAATATGACTAAAACTAAAACAATTCAGATGACTTAAATATAATTAAATCTAAAACAATTCAGATAACTAAAATATGACTAAAACTAAAATGGCACTTTGATCAAAAGTCTAAGACTAAAATTAAATCAAAATTTGACGTCAAAATTAACACTGGTTTTCACATGTTTATCTGGCCAGTAACACACTTCCTTTTTAGTGAGGCACAACTCTGGAGGAATGAGAACAGGAGACACAGCAGGCAGCAGCATTGTCAGTCTAGGGGGGGGGGAGGAAGGTAGTTTAAAATGCGTTAACAGGTTTAGATATATTAAAAAATTGAAGCCAAACTCCAGCTCACACTTTATAATCAGTTACAACAAACTGTTTTTTTGTGAAAAAACTGTTTTGCATGAATAAAATAAAGTTGATCATTTTAATCACCCCTGTCAGTGTTAAGGGGTTTGTCTCATCCACGTTCACTGATACATTCTGCTAGAGAGCTTGAGAAAAACAACAGACTTGCTGGCTGGATCATCAAAAGAAAATAGAAGAAAGAAAGCCTAAAAAGGAAAAGAATACAGCCATCACCTCTAAGAATTGATAAGCTGCAATAAAATAAATATTTGCTTTTGGGTATACAGTAAACCCCCCTCCATTGCGGGGGTTACGTTCCGGACCCAGCCGCGAAAAGTGAAATTCCGCGAAATAGAAAAACCCTATTAAAATGCATTGTAGGCATGATTTTTTTACTGTCACTGTACGTGTAGAAGCATTTTAAGGTCTTTAAACACACTTTTAAAACAATAGAAACTCATTTAAACACATAAAAGATACTTCGAGACAGAGCAAGAGCTATGAAAAACACAAAAATTTTTCATTTTTAATGATTTATATAGTAAAATAACATTACAAAAAAAAACGTGAATTACCGGGACCGCAAAAACTGAACCGCGATGTAGCGGGGGATTACTGTAATACTGCTTGGGCCCTCTGGCCCTTCAGTAGGACTGGTGTCCATGACTTTGTTCCAATGTGGCAGTTTTTGCTTGTCAGTGTTCCCCATGTAAGGGGGAATTGAGGCAGTTTCTGTGTGCAGAGTGACATATAGAGGAAGTTGAACTCAGAAGGGATGGTCTGACGTAGTGCATGTGCATGATGATATCATTGCACATATACCATTTCACCAGATCCTTGGCAAAGAAACACATGCATTCAAAAGTTCACATTGCAATGCAGAGTGGCACAATGATCCAGCAGCATTTTGCCCCAGCCCTGCACAACTAAAATCGGCCCGTTATAAGCGCTGGGCAAAGCAAATATTGGGACACTTGTCTATCCTGGGATGACTGCTACATTGTTGTTCTGGTATAGAATTCTCCCACCTGGGTTTAACAGGTGTATTACTCCTTCCTGCAATGGCTCCCAAAAGTGGCAGAATCCCTGCCTTTATCTTGTATTTCCATATTCTCATGGGACTAGTCCTCCAGTTCCTTTGTGTCAAAATAGGAAGTTGTGGCATAAGCTATTAGGGGTTCTCACTAGCTTGAAATGCAAGTGTGGACGCACTCCTTCACCTTTTTTACTTTTGCAGTAGGATTAAGCGTCGAAAGAAATCCTCATGACAAGGAAGAGTAAGTGGGAGAGTAAGAACCTTGTCAAGGACTGTGAATCCTGTGTAGATGAGTCCTCCCAGAAGAAATCTCAGGGCTATTTAAGATTCAGAGGACCACTGTGAGGTTTCTGGGAGATGTAGTATCCTAACCTAAAGTTACTGCTGCTAAAATCCTCTTTCCCCTAAAGTCACTGGTTTTGGATCCTAATGGTACAAAAAAAATTCACAAGTCATTTCCACTGCAGTCTCACTTGCAGGAAGTGATGTATGTTGATTGGGCTCACTTGCACCAAAGTGTTTTGCTTATCATTACCCCATGGAGGAGGAATTCTGCAATAAATGGGGTTCTGTGGCTGTTGACCCAGCCATTTCCAACTTGAATAAGATCCTCCCAGTCCCAGTTTTTAAATAATCAATGAGTAAGAAGTTATAGGTCCTCTTAAGGCAGGTCCTCTTAAGGCATCCTTACCTTTGGTGTGAGCAGCATTGCAGCCAGCTGTGACTGTGGTGGCAGTTTTTTAAGTCCTGTTCCAGAAAATCAGACTCAGAGGATTCTTCTAGATTTCTTTTAAAGTCTTGAGTTTCTTGTTGGACACCTTGCCAGATTCTAGGTACCGGCTTTCAAGGGTGTCCACAATGTATGTTCCCAAGCAAAGGATCAAATGGCTCAAATGTTGGTTGGTGGAACTTTTCTGCATAAAACAAATCGAGTGGCTGCCCTTTGAGGGCAAATGCCCTTCCTTGGAGGCATTCATTCAGTTGATGACTTAATAAAAGTATGTTTATCTCTAAAGAAGAGCGTGAAGGTAACAGGCCAGAAAACAATCAGACTTGAGCTCTGAGAAAAAGCTTCCATCCCAGTTTCATGAGAAGGACTGGAACAACCAAATCCTCCAGCTTCAGAAGCAAATCCTTTTCACAGTGAAGGGGTGCTCCAACTCACGTGGGTTGAGGGAGTCTATTGACCTTTGAGGCTGCCTGCACCTAGGAAGTGACAGATAATGGGGTCCACAGCATGTTTACAGAGGCTACAAAAGCTGGAGTTTTGCTGCTTCCCCCATACTTTATATGCTCTCAAGGGTATTTTTGGATTCATAAAAGGGAGCAATGTTCTCGCAGTCTTAGAAAGATTGCTGTCCCAAAGGGTCCTCAAACCAGTATAGGGAGAGAGGTAAGAGATGTTAATCCTGATATGGATCCTCAAGGGTCTCAAATTCAAAATTTCAGGATGGAATCCACCTGATCGGTAATTGCTTCAATCCATCAGGGGGAATTCCTGGCATCAGTAGATCCTAAGGAGAAGGCACTTCACTCTTAAGATTTTATTCAAGCTGTTCAAATGTATCTGAGGTCTACAACTTCAGTTTGACAGTCTGATTCCCTGTTAGTTCTGCTGAGGGTCCTTGCAA
Source organism: Pelophylax lessonae (assembly GCF_965119305.1). Lineage (NCBI taxonomy): Eukaryota > Metazoa > Chordata > Amphibia > Anura > Ranidae > Pelophylax > Pelophylax lessonae. The sequence continues at coordinate 152,127,703 of NC_138768.1, forward strand.
GGAAGAAGAAACAGAACAAAGTCTCCCCAGAGCTCAGTAAAAGATAACGTATGGTCAGGTGCAGGTACCACAAGTCCTACAAATCCTGTCTGTATATAGTGGTGGTATGATATATGGGTACCACAAAACCTGTTTATTGCTAAGTCAGAAATAGCAGAGCAAGGTCAAATGCAGGTGCCATAGATCCTGCTAGTAGTTTAGACAATAATAACAGAGGAGAGTTGAATGCAAGCAGCACAAAGCCTGCCTGTGGTTCAGCCACCAATAAAGGGGAAGTTATGTACAGTTACCGCAAACCCTGCATGCAGTTCAGCTAAACTAACAGAGTCTCGAAAGGCGAGTTAAATGCAGGTACCAAAAATCCTGCCTGTAATTAAGCCTCTATGTTACTGATAGGAAGTCTGTTCCTTCTAGAAGAAGACTGGCAGACCAGGAATTAGCCAAGCAGCTGGGGCTAGGTGGTGGGGTAGGCAACAGAAGAGACTCAAAGAACCTTGTGGAGTCATGGAGAGGCAAAAGACTGGATATCTTATGGCAATTAATGGAATGGCAGTGAAGGTGAAAGCCCTTAGAAGGCCCGGGGCACAGGGTCTAGGGAGCCACCTAGTCTTCAGCAGAGTCCTCCAAAAGGGATCATTGATTTGGCTACTGATGACCCCCAGATTGTGGACCTTGGACACACCCAAGCAGGCAAGTCCCAGAGACTGAGTACTGATATACTGGGGTGAGTCTTTTGCAGAACTAGGGTGCTGGGCTCACTGATGAGTATACTAACAAGTCTCTTGTAGAGTACAGAAGACTCACACACGTATAAAGAGTAGATTCAGGCTGAAGTGGTTGGAGAATCACTCAAGTGCTGGGATGAAAGTTGCTGGCTGGAACACACAGGGAATCTCACTGGTACTGAATGCCATTAGGAGGCTGGAATACACCAGGAGTCACAGGATTCCTGGAATCAGGAACACCAGGGGCACTGGGAACTGGCAGAGGTCACGGGATTACTGGAGACAGTCAGGAAGTCAGTAGGAAACATGTGGCGCTTGGAAGCAAGCATGGAGACGCGTTGCTTTAATGCCTAGAAACATATGTACTGAACCTTTAAGACAGGGCCTGGCCACGGGTTGATTGAGATGCCAGCAGCTGCTGATGGGCTGCATTGCAACAGCCTCGTACAGGTGAGAAGTCCCTGAACTGGATTGTGAAACGGGTAAGTGTGACGTACTAGTATTATAGAATTTATTACCGGAACCACAAATCTTCTTACTACAGTCTAATAAACATAGACAGAAGCAAGTCACTACATTTACAAATGCCAACTAAATTGCTAATTAGCTACTTGGAAACAATTTGGCTCTGATTTGAATTTAATGTATTTATACAAGTTTATTAAATAGTATCTGCTATATGAAAGCCCTTTTCTGTATTGTACAGGTATTAGGCTTGTTGTAAAAATAATAATATTCAATAAAAATTTGTATTGAAGCAAGACCAATTTTAGGAGGGTCAGATTATGTGGGCTAGGGCTCAAGAATGCATCTAAATTGCATGCGTTCCCTGCCCCACAAGTAAAATGCGCTGCTCTTTAGCAGATGCATTGGGGTGCCATTAATGACACATCCATGCATTGGAAAACGCAACAAATTTTCAGATGCACGAATCTGCATGGTGTCGTAGTACTACGCAGTTCTGTGCAGCTGCATTTTCTTAAAAAGGTGAAGGTACAGCATGCGGCTGCATTTTCTAAAAAAGGTACAGGTACAGCAACCGATTCAAATGCATAGGCTGTTGTGACCGCACAAATGCGCTTGTACAAGCCTGCTACAGTGTGAACCTAGTCTTAAACTACAGAAAATGTAAAATTCATTTTAATCTGTAAAATTCATTTTTGTGATTGTAATAAACTCAAATTGAGCAACCAAGTTCATAAACCTCCAGCATAGTAATAATGACTGTAAAACTATATGAAACTTATTTTGAGTACCTTCATAGAACCAAAGACACAAGTAACCCACTGATGTGCTAATTAGTTTGAGTGCAATACATTTGAAGTCTTTTCAGTTATTTAGGCAAAAACCAATATGACAATTGCAACATTTATATTGGGATATGTGTCACTGATAAAAGTACATTATGTTATCACAGAAGTAAGTGACAGCGGCTTGCTTCTAGCTGAGAGACTGCAAAGAGTGGGCAACATCTGGTGGTGTCACCAAAGGACGGGCTAGTTCAGGACCTGCATCACAATACCTGTCTTAACAGCATTGCTTATTATTCGAACCTTTTCGGCAGCTGCTCAGTGATGTCCTGTCATCCTGTCCTACAGCAATATCTGACAGCAACGGTGATACCTAGAGCATGTCAAGCAACCAACGAAGATTCCAAGACCAACAGATAAAAGTACATTGGTCTAATTTTTCCTTGTGAAAAATGTCCACTCAAAATTCATGAGTATTAAAAACACATAAGATCACATCCACTATGTCTGTTGGAATGAACAAACAGTCATGTTATTGTGCATATAGTGTATAATAATGTGAGGGATGGTGGTAAATAAGATTTGACATTATTTAGTGAGTAAAAGATGGCTTCAAATCGGTTGCTAAGGGTTACTGCACTTTGCACATCGAATTGCTGATAGCACTACTTTCTAAAGCATATTAGCATGTACACCAAATAATCATGCTTATAAAATCCAGTTGGTGGTAGATTAAATCAATGCCATCTAAAACAATGGTCAATATCTTCAGTAGGGCCAGATTTCTTTACATTTGAAATTTGAAAATTGCAGACATGGCCTTTAAGAGATTGAAAGCCAAAAGTCCTGTATTATATCCTATGTTTTTATTTTTTTATCTGATTCTCATTTGGGGATACCTTAAAATAGAACTCTATGCAAAACTTGTTTTTTTTTTATTTTGGATAGAGTAAGGGAGGCTTATAACCCGTCAGATTTTATTTCGCCATTTGCGTCCCATTGCGCAGATTTCCCTTTACTTCCTCTCCCACAGGAAGTGAGGGGAAATTCCTGCAAATTAAGGGAATTCCTTGGGGACCCCTAGGTCACCAGAACTAGTGTCCCCATTGGATGATTTCCCCACTATGACCTTTCTGGGGACAACCCAAAATGCGGGATTTTCTTTTACTTTCACCTTCAATGATAATGTTAAACAGGACAAAATGGGGGCACAGACAGCAATAAAAATTGACTGATGTTCTAATCTATCTCTACTTCAGTGGTCTATTAGGGGTGCAGGGGCACCGCCCCCCCCCCATCCATGCGTTCGGCCACCTAATCTACATGCAGGGCGCCGTATGCATGGATTCCAATGGGGGATTTTTTTTTGAAGCACACGATTAGAGCCAGAGGCTCTCATAGGCTTCAAAAAAGGGTGGGCTCGGGGCACAGAACACTGCACCCTGAGCCCACCCAGTTGTGTGACAATAGCAAATGAATATTCGCTAGTGCCACATTGATTCTCCTCCCGGCCAATCAGGAAGCGGTTCCTGAGACCTCTTTCCAGATTGGCCAAAAGGAGAAGGCATCCTATTGGCCAAGAAGGAGGAAGGAGACGGCCGCCAAGAGGGAACATGGAGACTGAGGGGGAAGCCGCCGCCGCTCCCGCGGAGCAAGGTAATTAAACTAGCACGGGGGGATGTGGTGGGGTGGGCTGGAGTAATTGGGAGGGTCTGTCTGCCCCCCCCCCCTGACTGATATAGCACCAGCTGCCACTGCTCTACTCTATCAAAAATGTTTAAAAAGTTTTATTTATGCTTTAAAGGACAACTGTACTGCTGCCCCCACCCCTGTGATTGCTGCCCATCATTAGCCCTGATCCAGTGGTCTTTGCTGTGTGGCACAGGTCCAAAACCCATATCTTTTCCTCTGAAAATGGATGGTTTGTGCTGTGTACATGTGCACAACAGCCCTATTTATTCCTGCGTAAAAGCTCTACTTCAAGCAAACTGACTGTCTCAGTACATTATGTAGCAGAGTTATGTTTGCTGCTACCCTCTTTTCCGCCTGTTACTGGTTGCTAAGGATGCTGTTGGCCTCCCAGCGAGCAATGACGCTAACAGCGGGCAGAGTCTGATGGGGAAGCTGAGGGACTAGTTCCCCATAAGGTTTTCTCTTTCCTAGTGATCGACAACAAGTAGTGGATGCAATCTTTAGACAATAGCAGGCTGTCTATTGGCTATTGAATCTGCTGACTGCCTGTTTTCAATCACTTTGGGAGAGGACCTGTCGAGAAACCAGAATCTCTGAATGTGACTGCTGCAACAGCAGAGAGGGAGCTGAGCTGCACTGGGGATGGTGTCTTTATGAACACTTCTGCCTCATTGTACCTCGGAATGCGGTATTTGCCCCAAATTAAGGTATGTGTTTCCTACAGGTACATGAATCTGTCACCCACCCCCACATTTGTCATGCAGAGGCACAAAGGAATGGGATCGTAAACAGTACCCATTTATCAAATTAATAATAATACACTTCAATAATAACACATTAGTGATAATAAAAACACTACACATACTTTTAATGGATTGTCAGGGCCATGAAAGAAAAAAATAGAGAAGTGGCTGCATGGGATTGTCATCCCTGACACCCATTTTTTTATAAATAAATTTTATTCTGAATAGAGGGCTATGATTATTGTTAGGTACATGTCTCTCTATGGCTGCTTTGCTGGTTCTTTCTGTTTTGAGTTTCCGGTGACAAGCTGCCTGCTAGGAAGATTTGCCTCAGCTCCTGAGCATTGGATTGGTGACAAATCTTTTGGCGGGAAACATCTAGCCAATAAGTGACCTCTCCTGTTACTGGGCAGAGTCAGAATTTACTTCAGGTCTGTCAGCTGGACTCACCTCTGGATTCTACTCAGCCTTCCTTCTGGATCTTTTGACCTGCTCTCCCACTCTACCTCCCCCTTTGTTATTTCCCCTTGTAGCAGACCACCTTTATGTGGGTAATATCGCCCACTTTGCAGGTGGACAGTGGTTGGTACTTTGTTATTGGTATAAATCTTAGTGACTAAGCATGTTGGTCTGTTATTGGTTAACAACAGTTCTGTTTGGTATTGAAGATCCATCTTTTTGGGTAATGTCGCCCACTTTGTGGGTGGACAATGGTTGGTAAACTGTTATTTGGTTGGTTTAAGACAGGGATCCTCAAACTATGACCCTCCAGCTGTTGTGGAACTACACATTCCATGAGGCATTGTAAAACTCTGACATTCCCAGACATGACTCGGCATGATGGGAATTGAAATTCCCAAACAACTGGAGGGCCATAGTTTGAAGACCACTGGTATAAGATATTGCTGCTTGAGTCTTGGTGACTAAGTATGTTGGTCTGTTAATGGTTAACAGCTTTTTCTGTTTGGTATTAAAAGTTAAAGTTTATTTCATAATTAAAATTGTTTTATACCCAATAAATGGGGCCGCGGCATAAACTTTTTCACAATCCTTGTTGCGTGTTTATTTTATATTTTAGATACAGTATGTTCTTATGGTATGATGGGTGTTAATGGGGTGTACAAACCCATGAAATTGGCCGCTGCCCTTTATTATTGGCAATAAAATTATTTATTTGATCTTACAATTCAATTTCATAACCCACATATAACAGTCTTTTGTTCTGATCAACTTTTTTGCATCAAACTAAAATATTATTATATATCCTTACACATATACTGTATATTTTTAGCTCAGTAAACCAAAAAACTGTCCCCTTTCAGGAGAAAGGGAGGGATGCCACACAACAAGGACCGAGACAATGGGCAGGAGGGTTGGGAAGCTTCTTTTTCTGTTGCTAACCCCCTAATGACAGCTATTGCGCATATTTTTTGTTTAACCACTTGCCTACAGTGCACTTTCACCCCCTTCCTGCCCAGACTGATTTTCAGCTTTCAGCGCTCTCACACTTTGAATGACAATGCAACACTGTACCCATAAAAAATTGTGTCCTTTTTTTCACACAAATAGAGCTTTCTTTTGATGGTATTTAATCACTACTGGGTTTTTTATTTTTTTGTGCTATAAATAAAAAAAGACTGAAAATATTGTAAAAAAAAAGCATTTTTCTTTGTTTCTGTCAAAAAATTTAGCAAATGAGTAATTTTTCTTCACAAATTTTGGCCAAAATTTATACTGCTACTTATCTTTGGTAAAAATAACCCAAATAAGTGTATATTATTTGGTCTTTGTGAAAGTTATAGAGTCCACAAGTTATGGTGCTAATCATTGAAAATTGATCACACTTGACCACACCTGATGTACTGAAGGCCTATCTCATTTCTTGAGACACTAAAAAGTCAGGAAAGTACAAATACCCCCCAAATGACCCCTTTTTGGAAATTAGACATTCCAAGGTATTTAATAAGGGGCATGGTGAGTTTTTTGAAGTTGTAATTTTTTCCCACAACTCTTTGCAAAATTAAGATTTTTTTTTTTTACAAATTGACGTATTAACAGGTTATTTCTCTCACACAGCATATGTATACTTGCAACTACACCCCAAAACACATTCTACTACTCCTCCTGAGTATGGCGATACCACATGTGTGAGACTTTTTCACAGCCTGGCCATATACAGAGGCCTAACATCCAAGTAGCACCGTCCGGCATTCTAAGAGCACAAATTACACATATAATTTCCTGACAACCTATCGCACTTTTGAAGGCCCTGGAGCACCAGGACAATGGAAACCCCCATAAAATGACCCCATTTTGGAAAGCAAACAGCCCAAGGTATAATTTTTGAGGTATAATGAGTCTTTTGAATATGTCATTTTTTTCCACAAGTTTTTGGAAAATGTGGAAAGAAAATGAAAACACATTTTTTTACATAAAGCTGTCCATTTATGCAATATTTCTAACACATAGCATGTACATAGCAAAAATTGCACCCCAAAATACATTCTGCTATTCCTCCTGAGTATGGCGATACCACATGTGTAACACTTTTTCACAGCCTGACCACATACATAGGCCTAACATCCAAGTAGCACTTTTCACAAAGTTGTCCATTTATCCACTTTATGGCTCCATGTACACGGGACGTTGTTAAAAGTCCCTTTGAATGCTGGAATTTTTAGGACGTTTGGAACGTCCGTTCGGTCGCGCTTGTACCCGCGTTTAGCGGCGTTTGCGGGCGTTTGCGTTTAGAAGCGTTCCTAGAGGTCAAAAAAATTATTCCCCTTTAAAATGGAAAAACGCGAACGCTAAACGCGGGTCATCGCGTTCGGACGCGTTCAGACGCGTTCGGACACGTTTGTGCGTTTGAAACGCCGGGAAACACACGCAAATAATTGCGTTCTAAAAACAGTCCCTGAACGCAACTGCCTGCAAATGACTGTAAACGACCTGGTGTACATGGACAGATAAGATAAAATGTAGATGGGTTCAGGGGCTTCTGAAAAAAACGCCCAACTGCTCCTAAACGGCCATTTCCAGCGTCCCGTGTACATGGAGCCTAAGACTGGGCCTATTTTTGACACTTGGTGTTTACAAGCTAAAATCATTTTTTTTGCTAGAAAACTACTTAGAACCCCCAAACATTATATATTTTTTTTAGCAGAGACCCTAGAGAATAAAATGGAGATCGTTGCAATATTTTTTATCACACCATATTTGCGCAGCAGTCTTCCAAATGCAATTTTTTTTAAAAAAATTCACTTTTTTGAACTAAAAAATAAGAAAACAGTAAATTTAGCCCAATTTTTTTCCATAATGTGAAAGATAATGTTACGCCGAGTAATTAGATACCCAACATGTCATGCTTCAAAATTGCGCATGCTCACAAAATGGCGCCAAACATTGGTACTTAAAAATCCCTATAGGCAACATTTAAAAATTTCTGCAGGTTACCAGCTTAGAGTTACAGAAGAGGTCTAGGGCTCAAATTATTGCTCTCGCTCTAACAATCGCGGTGATACCTTACATGTATGGTTTGAACACTGTTTACATATGTGGGCGGGACTTGCGTATGCGTCTGCTTCTGCGCGAGAGCTAACGAGGACAGGGCGCTTTAATTTTTTTTTTTCCTATTTATTTTATTTATTATTTTTTTATTTTTACACAGTTTAAAAAAAAAATGTTTTGATCATTTTTATTCCTATTACAAGGAATGTAAACATCCCTTGTAATAGAAATAGGCATGACAGGACCTCTTTATTGTGAGATCTGGGGTCAAAAAGACCTCACACCTCACAACTACACTAAAAAAGAAAAAAAACAATTGTTGAAAAAGGAAAAAAAAAAAAAAAAAAGCGGCCCTTTAAACCGGTTGCTAGGCAACGTCTTTTGACGTAGCTCTGGTCCTCCAAGACCATAGAGTCGAGTATGGGCCATCTTGCCCTCACTCGACTTCCTGTCTCTGAGGATCCGGGACCGAATAGTTTTCCCCGCTGCCGGCAGGTCCGGTAAGCTGGGAAAACGTCTGGGACGCGGCAGGATGGGGGGGCACCTCTTCCCCTGCACCGTAAGGGTAATTCCGCGGCGAATCCGCCACTGGGACCACCCTTATCTGAAAGCTGACCGCCCGCCATTTCAAAAAATACCGGGGTTATGGCAGCTATCTGCTGCCATAACCCCAGTATTTAGCTTTTAATGGCCGACGCATATAGTCGTTAGGCGGTCGGTAAGTGATTGCATGTATATGGCAAACAGGTGACGATGACTGATGGGGTGACAGGTGACGATGACTGGTGGGGTGACAGGTGACGATGACTGATGGGGTGACAGGTGACAATGACTGATGGGGTGACAGGTGACGATGACTGATGAGGTGACAGGTGACGATGACTGATGGGACGACAGGTGACGATTGATGAGGTGGCAGGTGACGATGATTGATGAGGTGACAAGTGACGATGATTGATGGGGTGACAGATGGCAATCGCTGATGGGGTGACAAGTGACGATGATTGATGGGGTGACAAGTGACTATCACTGATGGGGTGACAAGTGACGATCACTGATGGGGTGACAAGTGACGATGATTGATAGGGTGACAGATGACGATGACTGATGGGGTGACAGGTGATGGTGATTGATGGGGTGACAGGTGACGGGCGATGGTCACTGATGGGTGACAGCTGACGGGCGATGGTGCACGGCGGTACTGATGGCAGTCTCTGGTGACCGGTGAACTTTAGGCTACGTTCACATGTGAGCGTAGCGATCATGGGCAGAATCACCGCGATTCTGCCCACGATCCAGAAATCATTGCAAATTGTGGGGCGCCTGTGCGTTGCCTATGATTTGCAATAGCACCCCAAATGCTGTGCGATGTTGCTGCAATTTCAGCCTGCCGAATCGAGGTAACATCACGCAAACAACGCATGACGTCCCAAAGAAGCTCTTGTACCTTTTTTGGGCGTCATGCGTTGTTTGCGCGATGTTACCGCGATTCGGCAGGTGGAAATCGCGGCAACATCGCACACCATTTGGGGTGCTATTGCAAATCACGGGCAACGCACAGGCATCCCGCAATTTGCAATGGTTTCCGGATCGCGGGCAGAATCGCGTTGATTCTGCCTGCGATCGCTACGCTCACATGTGAACGTTATGGGTGTCAATTTCTGGGCACTGATGAGGTGACTGCTGGGTGACAGGTGCAATTGGGGGGGGGGGCTGAGGACTGTGTGGGGACAAGTTTATTTGTGTGATTTTACTTTGAAAGGTGTACAGAGCAGTAACTCACTATTTCTAGCTCCGCTCTCCTCACACTGGAAACTGTGTGAGGGGAGAAGAGCAAGTAACAGTGAGTTACTGCTCTTTGTTTACATTTTGTGATCGGCTGTGAATGGATTCACAGCCGATCACTTAGTAAACAGTCACTGTCAGTGACTGTTTACTACTGCCGGTGACAGCTGTGTTCCTACGGAACACAGTGCCACCGACATGACCGCGCTGCGCGCTCCTGATCGCGCATGCGCGCTCCTGATCGCGCATGCGCGGTCATCTTTCGGGCTCCTGTATTGTGATCGGCTGTGTCATTGGAACACAGCTGATCATGTGGGAAACAGCCATGCCCATTGGCTGTTTCCCCCCTGCCGGTGACGGGGGTGTCCCGGGGACACCCCGACACAGGCAGTGCAGGGCGGAGCGCACACGATCGCGTGCCTGCCCTGCTTTTCTGGGATCACGTCATATGACGTCTTCCCAGAATAATGGTCGCACCGCTCCGCCGTCAAGTGACGGCGGGCGGGCGGCAAGTGGTTAAGCGCTTAAAGACCAGCCGCCGCAGATATACTGCAGCAGGCTTGCTCTCCTGCACAAAACACCATACCAGTACGTCAACTTGCGGGAGCGGGTCTCAGGCGTGCGCCGCCGGTAGCGCGTTTGTGCACCTGCTCTCTAGCCCTGCAGTTAAGTAACGGGTTTGGCGGCTGTGATGGCTGCCAGGAACCCGTCGATCACTGCAGGGATTGACAGAAGGCGGTGTGCCAAAAGAGTGAGAAAGATCAAAAATAGAACAATGGCTGGGTAAGGTCGGTATCCATCTCTATTCTGCACAAGGTACGGAAAAGTCCATGCCTGGTTCATTTTAATGAACGTCAGCTTGTCCACATTGTCTCTGGACAGGCAGCTGCGCTTGTCTGTGATAACGCCCCCAGCCGTACTAAATACACGTTCAGATAATACACTGGCTGCAGGGCACGCCAGCACCTCCAAGGAGTAAAGGGCAAGCTCAGGCCATGTGCCCAATTTGGAGACCTAGAATTTGAAGGGGGCAGACCCATCATTCACTACATGTAGGCGTGTGCACACATACTGCTCCACCATGTTGGTGAAATGCTGCCTCCTGCTAAGACGTTCCATATGAGCTGCTGGTGCTGCTGTTTGTTGTGGCGTGCTGACAAAGCTTTTCCACATTTCGGCCATGCTAACCCTGCCTTCTGAGGTGCTGGCGGTGCCCTGGTTGTGTTGGCGACCTCTTCCTCCTCCTCCTCTGCCTTGGTCTTGTGCTTCCACTGTGGCCCCGCTGTCAGGTGGGAATGCCAGCAGCATCGCGTCTACCAGCGTGCGCTTGTACTCGCGCATCTTGCGATCGTGCTCCAGTGAGTGAATTAAGAACGGTACGTTGTCCTTGTAACGGGGATCCAGCAGCGTGGCTACCCAGTAATCAGCACAAGTTAGAATGTGGGCAACTCGGCGGTCGTTGTGGAGACACTGCAGCATGTAATCGCTCATGTGTGCCAGGCTGCCCAGAGGCAACGAAAGGCTGTCCTCTGTGGGAGGTGTATCGTCTGTGTCCTCTGTATCCCCCCAGCCACGCACCAGTGATGGCCATGAGCTGCCCTGGGTGCCACCCTGCTGTGAACATGGTTCCATCTCCTCCTCCTCATCCTCCAGAACTGTGCCCTTGCTGGACAATTGTGTCCCTGGCGTTTGTGGGTGCAGGAACCCACCCTCGGAGCCACTTGCGAATGACTGCCCTGAAAGCCTTGGAAATGTTACCTCTTCATCCTCCTCCTCATCCTGTGCCACATCCTCTTCCATTATCGCCCAAATCGTTTTTTCAAGGAGGCATAGAAGTGGGATAGTTAAGCTGACAATGGCGTCATCGGCACTGGCCATGTTGGTGGAGTACTCAAAACAGCGCAACAAGGCACACAAGTCTCGCATGGAGGCCCAGTTATTGGTGGTGAAGTGGTGCTGTTCCGCAGAGCGACTCACGCGTGCGTGCTGCAGCTGAAACTCCACTATGGCCTGCTGCTGCTTGCACAGTCTTTCCAGCATGTGCAATGTGGAGTTCCACCTTGTGGGCACGTCACATATGAGGCGGTGAGCGGGAAGGCCGAAGTTACACTGCAGCGCTGACAGGCGAGCAGCAGCAGGGTGAGAATGCCGAAAGTGCGCACAGACGGCCCGCACTTTCTGCAGCAGCTCTGACATATCGGGGTAATTTTTAAGGAACCTCTGCACCACCAAATTCAGCACATGCGCCAGGCAAGGGATGTGCGTCAAACCGGCTAGGCCCAGAGCTGCTATGAGATTTCGCCCGTTATTGCACACCACCAGGCCGGGCTTGAGGCTTGCTGGCAGCAACCACTCATTTGTCTGCTGTTCCATGCTCCTCCACAACTCCTGCGCGGTGTGTGGTTTTTCCCCCAAACAGGCAAGTTTTAAAACTGCCTGCTGTCGTTTACCCCTGGCTGTGCTGAAGTTGGTGGTGAAGGTGTTACGCTGACCGGATGAGGAGGCGGTAGAGGATGAGGAAGTGGAGTAGGAGGAGTTAGGAACAGGAGGCAAACTGAAGCGCCCTGCAATCCTCGGTGGTGGAAGGACATGCGCCAAATTGCTATCCGCCTCAGGCCCATCCGCCACTGCATTTACCCAGTGTGCCGTTAGGGAGATATAACGCCCCTGACCGTGCTTACTGGTCCACGTATCGGTAGTTAGGTGGACCTTGGCACAGATGGCGTTGCGCAGTGCACCCCTGATTTTTTCCCCCACTTGGTTGTGCAGAGAAGGGATGGCTTGCCTGGAAAAGTAGTGGCGGCTGGGCACGACGTACTGTGGGACAGCCACCGACATAAGGCTTTTAAAACTGTGGGTCTCCACCAGACGGAATGACAGCATTTCAAAGGCCAAGAATTTTGAAATGCTGGCATTCAGGGCTAGGGATCGCGGGTGGGTAGGGGGGTACTTCCTCTTCCTCTGAAGTGTTTGGGAGATGGAAAGTTGAACGCTTCCATGGGACATTGTGGAGATGGTTGGTGACCCAGGTGGTGGTGTTGCTGACAGATCGTCTGTTTGCGGGGTGGCAGGTGCCGGTATCACTACAGAGGTGGATGAAGAGGCCGAGACTGCAGCAGAAGAGGAAGCAGGAGGAGCCAGAGACCTTTCTTGGTTTTGAAGGTGTCTACGCCACTGCAGATCGTGCTTTGCACTTAGATGCCTGATCATGCAGGTTGTGCTCAGGTTGAGAAGGTTTATGCCTCGCTTCAGGCTCTGACTGAACAGGGTGCAAACCACTCGTGTCCTGTCATCACCACATTTTCTGAAGAACTTCTACGCTAGAGAACTCCTTTGAGCTGGCTTTGGTGCGCTCGGTCCCTTGCTGCGTTGGGCAGTAACAGGCGTAGTGTCTAGGGCACGGCCGCTCCGCTTCTGCACCCTTCTCCCTCTTCTGCTGTGCTGGTGGCTCTGTGCGACCACCGCCTCTTCCTCCAAACTACTCAGGTCACCTGTATGACCTTCATTCCATGTGGGGTCGAGGACCTCATCGTCCTCCACATCATCTTCCACCCAGTCTTCACCCAAGTGGTTGGGCATCGCTGCACTCAATCTCTTCCACTTCTGGCGCAGGGCTAGGTGGATGGCCCTGGGAAACCCTGCTGACAGAGTCATCAAAAAGAAGAAGAGACTGCTGCATGACTTGGGGCTCAGACTGCTTGCCTGATTTGCAAGGGGGTGAGGTGAAAGACGGTTGGACATCGGCTGCAGGTGCCAACTCTGACCTTTCTGCAGTAGACTGGGTGGGAGACAATGTGAAGGAACTGGAGGCACTGTCAGCAGCAAACCAATCTACTATCGCCTCTACTTCTTCTGGCCTCATCCCTTCTAGAGGCGCATGATGCCCTACCAAATACTGCTGCAGGTTCTGTCGCCTACTCACACTTGAGGAAGGTGTTTCACTTGTGCGTGTAGCTGGCACAGATTGACCACGTCCTCTCCTTGCAACAGGAGCTCTACCAGCAGCACCACGACCCAGGCCACGGCCCCTATTTGACGGTCTCCTCATATTTCTGTAATTTATGATCTTGCCCTAGAAAGGTGTTTATTAAATAGCGGAACAAAACAAGTTTCAGTTTCTGTTTCAAAACAGTATCGCACGGGTGTATCTCACAGTCAAATATGCAAACTATGCCACAATTTAATTTTTTTTACCCCAAAAGGGTGTTTATTAAATAGCGGAATAGAAAAACAGTATACAAATACAACGGGTGTATCTCACAGTCAAATATGCAAAGTATGCCACAAATTTAATTTTTTTCACCCCAAAAGGGCGTATATTGAATAGCGGAATAGGAAAAATTTTATAAAACGGTGTATCTCACACGTACAAACACAGACTAGGCCCCGATTACAATTTTTTGTACCCTAAAGGGAGGATGAGGATGAGGAAGAGGAGTAGGAGGAGTTCGGAACAGGAGGCAAACTGAAGCGCCCTGCAATCCTCGGCGGTGGAAGGAGATGCGCCAAACAAATTTAAAAAGGTGTATCTCACACGTACCGATACAGACTATGCCGTCATTTAATTTTTTACACTCCAAAAGGGTGTATATTGAATAGCGGAATAGAAAAAATTGTATAAAATGGTGTATCTCACACGTACAAACCCAGACTAGGCCCGATTACTATTTTTTGTACCCTAAAGGCAGGATGAGGAGTAGGAGGAGTTCGGAACAGGAGGCAAACTGAAGCACCCTGCAATCCTCGGCGGTGGAAGATGCGCCCCAAAAATTGGAAAGGTGTATCTCACACGTACCGATACAGACTATGCCGCAATTTAATTCTTTTTAACCCAAGGGTGTAGATTGAATAGCGGAATAGAAAATATGATATCAAAAGGAGTATCTATCTCACACGTACAGACCCAGACTAGGCCCCGATTACTATTTTTTGTACCCTAAAGGCAGGATGAGGAGTAGGAGGAGTTCGGAACAGGCAGGAGGCAAACTGAAGCACCCTGCAATCCTCGGCGGTGGAAGATGCGCCCCAAAAATTGGAAAGGTGTATCTAAAACGTACCGATACAGACTATTTTTTTTACCCCAAAGGGTGTAGATTGAATAGCGGAATAGAAAATATGATATAAAATTGGTGATTTTTCAATAGCACATGTGAACACAGCAGTGTCTTATTTCACAGTCAGCTCTGCAGCAGCTATGAAGGGGAAAAAAAAGAAAATTCCCCTTTCAGTTTGTAATTTTTAAATAGATTAGTACAGACTATGCCACAATTTAATTTTTTTTAACCCAAAAGGGTGTATATTGAATAGTGGAATAGAAAAAAGTGTATAAAATTGAAAATCACTCAATAGCACATGTGAACACAGCAGTGTCTTATGTCACAGTCAGCACTGGAGCAAAAAGGCTATGAAGGGGGAAAAAAAAAATCCCTTTTAACTTGTAGTAAAATAGATCTAAGATGAACGCTGCACACAACTGACTGATAAAAATAGATTTTTTTTCTCCCTCCTCCTCCTCCTCCTCAGTGGGCTCAAGTGAGGGCAAAAAGATTGTTCACTGCACCACCCCCCACACAGCAAAATTGATGTATACTGTCCCTGCCTAATCTCCAGCCTGTCCCTAATATGCTCAATAAGATTGTTCACTGCACCACCCCCCACACAGCAAAATCGATGTAGAAGACTGACCCTGCCTAATCTCCAGCCTGGCCCTAAAATGCTCTAATAACTTTCCCTGCCTAATCTCCAACCTGTCCCTGCATTCTTTTCGGACACAATTTTTCACAGAATCACTGTCTGTCCCTAATCAGCAGCCAGCACGTATGATGTGTGCTCTGTCCCTAAACTACAGCAGAATGATGCGGCGCCCTGGGGGCTCTCAAACTTATAAAGACATGGTCACATGCTTCAGATGGCCAATTACAGCTACTAATACATTAGTAGGCATGGCTGGGATGGCTTAAGGCACACCAGTTAAAAGCTTGTTGATTGGCTGTTGAAAGCCCGCCATTAAAAGCGTGCCATTACATACAAAACAGGAAATAAAATGACCGAACATACAGTAAAGTTTTCGGGTCCGTGTTCGGGTAACAAAAATCCAATTATTCGGTACGAACACGAATAATACAGTCCGTGTTCGCTCAACACTAATTGCAGCTTGACAAATTTTGGGACAACACAAGATCCCCTTTGTCAGTTACAGACACCTTAGTGATGGTGTATTTTCTATTAAAAAAACTTCTGAAAAAAAAGCAAATGAGTGATGTTGACATATACTACTAATATACTTCAGGACAACGTTGTTAATCTTGTCACTTCAGAATGCATGGTTTACCAGTTCTAGACCAGAAGGATTTGCCCCCTTAATGACCAGGCCATTTTTTGCGATTCGGCACTGCGTTACTTTAACAAAAATAATTGCACGGTTGTGCGACGCTGTACCCAAATAAAGTTGATGTCCTTTTTTTCCCAAAAATAGAGCTTTCTTTCGGTGGTATTTGATTACCTGTGCGATTTTTATTTTTTGCGCTATAAACACAAAAAGAGCGACAATTCTGAAAAGCAATATATATATCTTTCACAGTCTGCTATATAATATTCCCAAAAAAAAAAAAAAAAATTTTCATCCTTCTAGGACAATTTGTATTCTGCTACATATTTTTGGTAAAAAAAAAAAAAAAATCGCAATAAACGTATTTTGTTTGGTTTGCGCCCAATTTATCGTGTCTGCAAACTAGGGGAAAGATTTATGTAATTTTTATTTATTTATTTATTTTTACTAGTAATGGCGTCGATCTGCGATTTTTAGCAGGACTGCGACATTGTGACGGACAGATTTGACGCCTAACTGACATCTTTGACACTTTTGGGGGAATCAGTTACATTACTACAGTAATCCGTGCTAAAAATATGCACTGTTACTGTAATAATGACATTGGCAGGGAAAGGGTTAACACAGTGGTGATCAAAGTGTGAGCCTAGGGGAGTGTTTTCTAACTGTATGGGGGAAGGACTCGTGAAATCACCACAGGAACCTGTGTTCCTATATAGAAGGATCACAGGCCCTCTGTGATCATTTCAGGGAGAAGAACGGTCGGCTTTGTTTACAACAGCAGACCGTCCTTCTCTCTCAGCGGGGAACGATCGACAATGGCGGCCTCCGGCCCCATGGATCGGCATCTCCGCTGCCTAGTGAGGGTGGAAGCCCACGCTCGCCCCCCTAGCACCACCCGCACGACTGACATAGGGCTACATTGGTTCGCGCAGGAGAGCCTGCCTGCCGCAGTAAATGTGCGGCGGGTGGTCAGGAACCTGTTAAAGAGGTTGTAAACCCTCTTGTATAACTTTTACCTATAGGTAAGCCTATATTAAGGCTTACCTATAGGTGCTATAAATATCTCCCAAACTAGCACCGTTTAGGAGATATTTACAGCGCAAACTGCCGATGACGTCATCGGCGCAGGCGCTCTGAGGGAACGGCCACCCGTGCCGTTCCTTCAGAGCTCAGTGCCGTGAACGGCGGCTCCCGCGCGCATGCGCGGGAGTGATGTAATCGCGCCTCCGGCCAATCAGATGGCCGGAGGACGCGAACCCGGAAGCGGGACGGCAGGACATGTCGCCGTCCTGTCGCTGAGGTGGCGGCACGGCGGGGGCTTCGTTTTAAGGTAAGTACTGCATAATGAGCTAGTATGCGATGCATACTAGCTCATTATGCCTTTCTCTTTACAGGGCTTTTTTTTTCTCGGATTTTTTTTTTTGAGTTTACTTCCTCTTTAAGTTATATATCATCTTTCTGACTGTCCTGGATAGGGGGAAGATAAATGGTAAACAATTGAAACAGTCCAAGTACTGCCAAGGAAATGGACAACATGAAGGAATGTTTACTAACCTGCTGGCCACTAAAGTGGGAGTAAACTCACATCTCTGACTTTTACCTATAGGTAAGCCTATAATAAGGTCTACCTATAGGTACTGTAAAAAGCTCCTAAACATGTACCGTTTAGGAGATATTTTCTGTACATGCAGCCAGTGACATCACCAGCACATGCGTTCTGAAGAAATGGCCACCCAGGCTGTTACCACAAAGTCCTGTGCCATAAGCGGTGGCTCCCTTGTGCATGTGTGGGAGTGATATCAAGGCGGTATCAGCCACTTACACAGCTGAAGTCCACGAACCGGGAAAGAAGACCAGATGAAGATGTCAGCCATCTCAGCTGTGACAGCACGGCGCTGGAGGGCTTCATTTTCAGGACATTTTCACATAATCTGATGCATACTAGCACATTATGCAATTGCCTTGCAGGTTGCAAAAAAAAAAAAACACAGTGGTTTCCTACCGCTTTAATGTGAGTTGTTTTCCAGAGATAGGAAATATAAACACATGCAGACACCCGGGTTGTAAAAACAAATTGCTGGCTTGTAAGGGAACCAGTCTCTTGACACTTTTAGCCGGAAAGCTCCGGTCTTCAGCAAATAAAAGGCTCGTACACAGGTTTTTGCAAAAAAAAAAAAAAAGCTTATTGGGGTTTATTTACTAAAGGCAAATAGACTGTGCACTTTGTAAAGTGCAGTTGCCCTCTGCAAGTGCAGTTTATCCAGAGCTTAGTCAATGAGGTAAGGCTTTACTTTGTAAAGAATAACCAATCACGTGCAAGGAAAATAAAAATATAAATTCCTTGCACATGATTGGATGATAGAAGACAGCAGAGCTTCATCTCAATTACTAAGCTCTGGAGCAATTGCACTTGTAGAGTTCACGGTCTATTTTCCTTTAGTAAATCAACCCCATTGCTTCCTCTGTAGCTGAAAGGTTTGGTAAACTAGTCATGTTGCCTGGCTACATACAATAACATGCTCACTTAGTCTATTTGACTTTAAAATATCAAAAAATCAACATATTTGTTTCATATTTATTATATCCTAAAACATGGGCAGTTCCTGTATACAGCACTTGTCAAAGGTTACAAAAGACATGAATATAAGGAAAATAGTTATGTAAAATATAAGGGATTAAAACAAAATATAAAAAATAACTAAAATACTCCAGGGGGCAGCAGAGGAAATGTGGAATATATCCACAGTCAGCAACTGGACTCCAAGCATAGAGTTAATTTAATATACTTTTGGTACCAGACTATATATACCGTTGGTTGCATGCTAAGCTAATTTCCATAGTCATGCCTAGACTTTTATGATACAGATTTATTTTTATGCCTAGTGACAGTGGAACTCATTTATCTACATTTAGAGAACAAACTCCGTTATCGAAAACTCTAATGATCCCAGAGAAAGACCCATATTTTAACCACTTCTAGTCTGGACACTTTGACCCCCTTCCAGTCCAGGCCATTTTAAAGTTTTCTTACATTTTGAATGAATAATACTTTCTGAGATAGGAATGAGGGACATCTATTAGCAAAAGTATATGTAGGCATAGGACACCCCCCCCCCCCCCCCAACCACAGCCCTTTAACCACTTGCTACCCAAGCCAATTCTGACACTTCTCTCCTACATGTAAAAATCATCATTTTTTTGCTAGAAACTTACTCAGAACCCCTAGACATTATATATGTGTGTTTAGCAGAGACCCTAGGGAATAAAATGGTGGTCATTGCGACTTTTTATGTCACACTGTATTTGTGCAGCAGTTTATCAAACATGTTTTTTTTTTTTGGAAAAAAAAATTTCATAAATAAAAAAAGAAACAAAACACTAAAGTTAGCCTGATTTTTTTGTATATTGTGAAAGATAATGTTACACCGACTAAATATATACCTAATATGTCACAATTTAAAATTGCCCACACTAGTTGAATGCCTCCAAACTTCAGTACTTTGACGTCTCCATTGGCGACGCTTTAAAATTCTTTACAGTTTACCTGTTTAGAGTTTTAGAGGAGTTCTTGGACTAAAATGATTGCTCTCGCTCTAACGTTCGCGGCAGTACCTCACATGTGTGGTTTGAACGTCATTTACATGTGTGGGCGTGACGTATGTATGCGTTCGGTTCTGCATGCGAGCACTCGAGGACGGGGGCGCTTTACGTTTTTTTTTTTTTTTTTATATTGTTTATTTTACTTTTATTTTTATATTTTGACACTTTCCCTTTACATTTTTTTTTGATCAAATCTCGCCTCTAGACTGGAAAGCCTGAGATCAAGAAGAAAAAAGGATCTCAGCCGAAGAAACGTTTAGATCTGCCGAGGCCAGACGTGATGTCATAACATTGCTCATGCCCTCCGAAGGTCATAGAGATGACCGGGGACCATCTGGTCCTCGGTCAGCTCTATGGTAAATGACCGCCGCTGGCTGATTTATTCTCCAGCTTGCCGATCCCACAGGCGAGCCGGTAGAAGCACCGGAATGTGGCGGGGGGAGGGGGGCAGCCCCTTCCGTCACTTGTAAAAACATCATTCAGATATCCATTCCATATCCATCATTCAGATATCCCCACTCAAATTCTACCTTGTCAAATAACGTCGTTGGGCGGGAAGTGGTTAAAGGAGAATTATGCAAAAAAAAAATAAAAATGATTAGTTAAACCCAAAAGTGCTTTTTTTTTTACCACCACTATTCCTTAATACTGTGGTTTGAAATTGACAAATGCAGCAATTTAGAAAGGTTTAGCACTGGGAATTTTATAGACAACTACTGTATATAAATTAGACCAAAATGAAGGGAAAGAGGGACTCTGTTCTAAATCTTGGACAGTCCCTCGAAATCAGGGACAGTTGGAAGCTATGCATTAAAGCACCATACACACGGGCCAAATATCGGTCGAAATAAGCCAGTACAGTAGAAACTGGCCGACATTCGGCCCATGTGTACAGCTACTTGTCCAACAGAAGCCAGTCTGACAGGGAGGTGTCCCCCTGCCAGAACACAATAGCCCAGCGGGGCGATTGCTGTACTAACATCACATAGTGCAGCAACTTCTTGGTTGGGTTGAAGGAAAAAAATGTAATGTGTGTATCAGGCTATACATGCAACACTGGACCCAAACTAATTTTTCATCATTACTTTGAGAGAGATAGAGCTTGACTTTGATGTTATTTAATCACCACTGGGTCTTTTTTTTTTTTTGCTATATAAACAAAAAAATACCCAAAATTTTGAAAAAAAAAATGTTTTCTACATTCTGTTGTAAAATTTAGCAAATAATCTTTTTTTCATAAATTTAGACCAAAATGTATTCTGCTATATTTCTTAGGTAAAAATAAGCCAAATCAGTGTACAGTATATTATTTATTCTGTGCAAAAGTTTTGGAGTCTGCAAACTAAGATATGGAAATTTGAAAATTGATCAGTCCCGATGTAGTGACTGCTTATCTCATTTTTGAGGCCCAAATACCAATCCAAAGGCCCCTTTTTTGGAAAGTAAGCAGTCCAAGGTATTTAACCCCTTGCCGATCCGCCACAGTACGTA
The DNA here is from genome assembly GCF_965119305.1 of Pelophylax lessonae. NCBI lineage: Eukaryota > Metazoa > Chordata > Amphibia > Anura > Ranidae > Pelophylax > Pelophylax lessonae. Next base: position 152,148,827 of record NC_138768.1, read on the forward strand.
TACTGTGGCAGGGTGGCACATGCAGGCACAATCATGGACATGTTCGTCTTGTGCCTTCTCTGGGTTAAGAGCGCCCTCCCCCCCCACTGGACACAGCGAGTTGTGGATCCTGGTACTCGGGGCCCGGTGATCATGTGATTGCTATGCGATCACAATGTCAACTAAGCTGATATGAATAAATTTATTCATAACAGCTGTGTTGCCTATGCTGTGATTGGCCCACAGCTATCATATGGTACTTGAGCCAGTCACAGCATCTTGTACCATATGATTAGCTGTAGCCAATCAGATCACTAGTGATCACAGTTGTCAGAATGGTTAAACTATTCATGACAATTGAAAACGTTGCTGTTACAATGATCACTCATGTAACAGCAAACAATGTGTAAAAAAAAAAAAAAACCTGATCACCCCCAATAGTAAACAATGAAAAAAATGTTAAGAAATGAAATAAAAACTGATTCTATTTTTTTTTTTTCTAACATACTGTTACCAGTCAGTGTTCCTGATTACTGCCACATCAGTCATATGATGGCACTGTACTGCACTAGTGACAGTATGTTAAAAAAAAAAAAAAAAAACATTTTTTATTCAATATTTTAATTTTCGAAAAAACCAAATCGGTGAGAAAAAATTACAACTTTAAAAACCTCTTACTAAATGCCTTAGACTGTCTACTTCCTGATAAGAGGTCATTTGGAGGGAATTTGTACTGTTTTAGAATTTAGGGCCACAAGAAATTAGAGGCTGCATTAGAATTTATCAATTTTCAAATATATGCACTGCTCCAACAAAAAATTAAAGGAACATTTTTTAATCAGAGTATAGCATCAAGTCAATTAAACTCCTGGGATATTGATCTGGTCAGGTAAGTAGCAGAGGGGGTTGTTAATCAGTTTCCGCTGCTTTGGTGTTAATAAAATTAACAACAGATGCACTAGATGGGCAACAAGGAGATAACCTCCAAAACAGGAATGGCATTTTTTTCCATACTCATCTTTTCTGACTGCTTTTCACTAGTTTTACATTTGGCTAAGGTCAGTGTCACTACTGGTAGCATGAGGCGATACCTGGACCCTATAGAGGTTGCACAGGCAGTCCAACTCCTCCAGGATGGCACATTAATACATATATAATATGTATTATATATATGTAATAATATAATACAATATTAACCACTTACCGCAAAGTGACGTAGGGGTACGTCGCCTGAATTTGCGGTGTTATACCGGGGTGATGCCTCTAGCTAGAGCCATCACCCCGGTACCGTTGTTTAGAGCTGGCGGTCGGCTTTCCGGCGGTAATGACTGATGCGGCTCGGGAGGCTTCCGCGGCTTTGCCCGGTCTCCCGTCCCACCGGGAGACCCGAGCACCCAGCCGGCACGTCCGCCCGCTGGATGGAGTCCCGATCAAAGCCGGAAGCGGCTTCGATCGGGTCTCCATTGACGTAACCCGGAAAAAATGCCGTTTGCGGCGTTTTGAATACATGGAAGTGTAGTGGAGAGGTCTAGGGTCTTTTAGACCCTCGATCCCTCCATAAAGAGTACCTGTCACTGCATATTGCTGTCACAAGGGATGTTTACATTGCTTGTGACAGCAATAAAAGTGATCAGATTATTTTTTATTTTAAACCCCTTCTGACGTTACATGATGTCATGTGATGTCAGAAGGAGCGGTGCCACACCCTTTTTATTGAGCAGTGCATATACCATAGTTTGTAGACACTAGAACTTATAAATCATCCAATTAATATACACTTATTGGGATTTTTTTTTTTTTTTTTTATTATTTATGATATGCAGCAGAATACATTTTGGCCTAAACTTATGATGAAATTTGATTTTATTTTGCATTATATTTTACATTTGATTTTATGCCTGGGCACTCCTTAACCTCCCTGGCGGTATGATTCTTTCAGGAATTCTGTACCAAAAGCGGTACAATTCTTTTCATGGAAATTTGGCGTTATGTATTATAGGCCTACAATTCTTAGTAATTACTGACTTAAACCTGACCAAAACAAGACTCTAGTAGACATCCCAGATGTGATAAATTTGAAACACATATAATTTTATTATATAATATATAATATATATAATAAAATTATATTATTGATTAGATTATAATTCATGCATTATATATTATATATATATATGTGTGTGTATATATATATATATATATATATATAATATATATAACGCATGAATTATAATCGAATCAATAATATAATTTTATATATATATGTGTGTATATATGTGTGTGTGCATATATATATATATATATATATATATATATACATATATATATATATATATGCATGCATATAATATATATAATATAAAATGTGTAATGTGTTTGTGTTTTGTGCAACTTTTTTTTTTTTGAATTTCTGCTGCAGGGAACGGAACTAGGAAGTCATCAGACCGACGGAGACCGACGGAGAGCGCCGGGGATCTCGGCTGGCAGTCACAGCAATGAGAGATCATCGCTGGATCGCCAGGAGAAGGTAAGAGAACACCGCTGCGCTCTCTGCACATCCACCCCGAGCGTGACTCGGGGTTACCGATCCTGGTATGAAAAATCCACCCCGAGTCACGCTCGGGGTTACCGCCAGGAAGGTTAATCACCTCCTGCGCTGCCAATTTTCCCTGCTTCCTGGTGCCCCCTGTCGCCCCATGCAGTGCTGCCAGCTTCCCCCCTCTCCTCCCCTGTCGGTTGCTGCGGGGGATTCTTCAGGATGGAGAGTGGGGGAAGGGGCTGGTAAATATTTCCTTTATCACCCCCTTTTTTTTCTGAGTAAACACAGTGAGTGATTTGTACCGATCGCTCCTGTGTTCATTCTTTACTGAAGCATAGTAAACTGTGTTTTCTTTGCTTCAGTTGGTGAATGAACAGGAAGCCACTCAGCATAACACTTCCCATTTGTTCACTGCCCAGTGCAGCTGAGGCTGCAGAGAAAAGGAACTGGGGAATCTTTGTCCACAGCAGTGTTAATTTCGTAGACTAAAACCGACGACTAAAATGTTTTCGTCGACTAACACAATTCAGATGACTAAAATACGACTAAAACTAAAATGGCATTTTAGTCTTAAGACTAAAATACGACTAAAACTAAAATGGCATTTTAGTCAAAAGACTATAACTAAAACTAAATTGAAATTTGCTGCCAAAAATTAACACTGGTGCATGCTCAAAGCATAAATAATAACATATTAGATTTTTCACTCCAGGACCAGCAGTAGTATATAATGAGTTTGGAAATTGTAGAGAAATGCTTAAATAATGCATTACAAATTACAATTGAACTACACCCTTTTGACTATAGATGACTAAAATGAGTTTTAGTCGACTAAAATGTAGGGCGTTTTAGTCGACTAAAATATACTGGAGTTTTAGTCGACTAAATACGACTAAAACTAAAACACTTGCAGAAGTCTAAAATAGGACTAAAACTAAAATGCCATTTTAGTCCTAAGACTAAGACTAAAACTAAATTGAAATTTGCTGCCAAAATTAACACTGGTCCACAGTTCCTTTCTCGGTCTCAAAAGTGAGACATCAGGGGTCTGTTTAGACTCTTGATATTTCACCTAAGGCCTCCAACAGGGCTGCTAAAAAATATATATTTAAAAAAAGGAAAATAATACTAAAAAAAAAGAAATTATAAAAAATAATGATAAAAAAAACTACTGACACCATCCACTGCCCTACTGACACCAATCTCTGCTTTACTGACACCGTTCACTTCTCTGCTGATTTACGCACGTGTGTTTATGCTCTGGATTGCACACCCTAATGCAATAGGCTGCGCACTCCAATGAATTTATGGGAAATGTTTTATGACAGTAGGTAGAATTTATCATTTTTTTTCATGATTATTGGTCTTTTTTCTTTTTTATAGCAAAAAAAAAAAAAAGGGCGATTAAATACCACCAAAATAAAGCTCTATTTGTGTGAAAAAAATGATAAAAATTTAATTTGTGTACCATTTTGCATAACCATGCAATTGACAGTTAAAGTAGGCTGCAGAGTCCCTTCCATGTACTCCTTGCTGTTAAAGTGTTTGTAAAGGCAGAAGGTTTTTTTTTTATCTTAATTCATTCTATGCATTAAGTTAAAAAACCTTCTGTGTGCAGCACCCCCCCCCCCCCCTTAGCTTCCCTAATACTTACCTGAGGTCCATCTAGATTCAGCGATGTTGCAGGAGATTATCGGCTGCCCGGAACTCCCCTCCTGATTGGCTGAGACAAAGCAACAGTGTCTTTGGCTCCCGCTGCTGTCAATCAAATTCGGTCAGCCAATGAGGAGAGAAAGGGGGCAGGGCCTGGGCAATGGCTCTTTGTCTGAATGGACACAGGGAGGTGAGGCTCAGCTCGGGTGCCCCCATAGCAAGCTGCTAGCTGTTAGGGCACTCAACAGGAGGGAGGGGACAGACCCACCAAAGAGGGACCTGAGAAGAGGAGGATCCTGGCTGCTCTGTGCAAAACCAACTGCACAGAGCAGGTAAGTATGACATGTTTGTTATTTTGACCTAAAAACTACTATGGAGGCTCTCAATATGTGTAGAGCTAGGACTGCAGATAATACTTGGGTGCCTTGTCGTGGCCTCTGCAGCTTAGGCATGTATTTGCAAATGTGTGCAAATTAAACCAGTTTTAAATGTGAACAGTTAAAGCCCGTACACACGTACCGATCGTCGTCATACAAACGTTCGTCTTTTCTCCCCGGGAAGTCAATGCCTGTTGAAAAGTGCAAAGACAGCACAAGAATTTTGTCCGCCGACTTCAGCTGACTGCAGAAGTGATGTCATGTAATGGTTAACTTTCCCTGTGTTTTTTCTTTTCTGAGCATGCCCAGTCTTGCAAATCTGCGGTCTGTCGGCTGATTTCTGTACTGACAGGCGAACAATCGTCCGTTCTGGTGTCGGCATACAAAAATTTTCATGCTTGCAAGACAGACTCTTGTCCACAGAATGTGCGCAGACAGCTGTCGGAGGCACCATACTAACAAGCGTACAATCGGCAGATCTTTCGTCCGCCGACGTTTGTATGACGACGATCGGTACGTGTGTACGGGCCTTTAGACAGGACAATTGGATTTGTTGCAGGTTGGCTGGTAAGTTGAGCTGGAAAAGAGGAAATTAGCCAATATATCACTAGTGATTGAGTTGAGCTGTACATTTTTTCTTTGTTGTTGTTTGACATGCTTCGGCCCTCCTTGTGCTTCTTGCTGTTAAAGTGTTTGTTACCCCAGCATTGCCTATTACTGATATGTGACTGCTGTACCATGTACATGAAAAAGTATCCTGTCCTCTTAGTATTGCTTCCATTATGTGAAATCCCTGTCCCTCGGCTTTCCTCATAAAACTGACCACACTTAGCCGAAGAACAAACCGTAGTCAGTTCTTGAGCTATGCTGGGAACTCAGCCTGCTCTCCTCCAATAATCAGACTTGTCCTTACATGCCCCCGCTGTACAGCCATTCACTGGAAAGCTTAGTGTACTGTTGCTTCTCCTCCCCCCAGCTCTTATGGAGCTGAGAACAAAGGGACTGTGATCACTTATAAAAAAAAAAAAGGAAAATAAGGTATTTATAAGGAACACACAAAACACAAATGTTTTACCTTTCATTTCAGTTGCAAATTGAATGGGTTGTTTTAAAGAATGATCATTTACAATCACTTTAAGGCCAATCATAGGTTGGGGGAGTTGCTGTTTGCTTATACATACGATTACACCACAAAACGTATTCTACTATGCCTCCCGAAGAAAAATACCACGTGTGAGACTTTTTTACAGACTAGCAGCATAAAAGAGACCAAAATCGAAGGAGGAACTTCCAGAATTCTAGGGGCATAGGTTACACATTACAATTTCCTGACAACCAATCACATCTTGGAGCACCAGGACTGTAGAAACACTCACAAAATTACCCCCTTATAAAAATTAAACACTCCAAGGTATTCTCTGAAAGGCATAGTTAGTTTTTACCATAAGTTATTGGAAAATGCAGGAAAGAAATTAAAAATGTATTTTTTACACAAAGTTGTCAATTAACCACTTAAGGACCAGGCCTATTTCTGACACTTGTTTACAAGTTAAAATCAGTATTTTTTGCTAGAAATATGCTTACAAACCCCAAACATTATATATATTTTTTTCCAGCAGAGACCCTAGAGAATAAAGAGGAGATCAATGTAATACTTTATTTCATATCGTATTTGCGCAGCTGTATTACAAAGGCAATTTTTTTGGAAAAAAATACACTTTTTTGATTTAAAAAATAAGAAAACAGTAAAGTTAGCCATTTTTTTTTTATAATGTGAAAGATAATGTTACACCGAGTAAATTGATACCTATCATGTCATGCTTCAAAATTGCACACGCTCATGGAATGGCGACATACACTGGTACTTAAAAATCTCCATAGGCGATGCTTTAAAAATTTCTACAGGTTACCAGTTTAGAATTACAGAGGAGGTCTAGGACTAGAAATATTGCTATCACTCTTACAATTGTGGTGATACCTAACATGTGTGGTTTGAACATCATTTACATATGTGGGTGGGACTTACAAATGCATTCGCTTCTGCACGCAAGCTCGGAGGGACGGGAGCTTTAAATTTTTTTTTACCTTTTCTTTTTTTATTTTTACACAGTCCCTTTTAAAAGATTTCTTTTGATCACTTTATTCCTATTACAAGGAATGTAAACATCCCTTGTAGAAGAAATAAGCAGGACAGGTCCTCTTTAATGTGAGATCTGGGGTCAAAAAGACCTCAGATCTCACATCTACCGTTAACCACTTAAACCCCGGAAGATTTGGCTGCTCAAAGACCAGGGCCTATTTTGCGATTCTGTACTGCGTGACTTTAACGGACAATTGCTCGGTCGTGCAACGCTCTATCCAAATTAAATTGATGTCCTTTTTTTTCCCGCAAACAGAGCTTTCTTTTGGTGGTATTTGATCACCTGTGCGATTTTTATTTTTTGAGCTATAAACAAAAAAAGAGCGTAAATTTTGAAAAAATAACAATATTTTTATAAAATTTTTTTTATATGAAATTCCCCCCCCCCCCCCAAAAAAAAAATGTAAAAATCAAAATGTTTTAACATTTTAGGCCAATTTGTTTTCTGCTACATATTTTTGGTAAAAAAAATTGCAATAAGCGTATTTTGATCGGTTTGCACAAAAGTTATTGCGTTTACTAACTAAGGGAAAGATTTATGTAATTTTTATTGTTTTTTTTTTTTAACTAGTAATGGCGGCGATCTGCGAATTTTTTATTGCGGGACTGCGACATTGCGGCGGAAAGATCGGACCCTGACTAAAATTTTGGACACTTTTGGGGGTACCAGTGACATTACTACAGTAATCAGTGCTATACATATGCACTGTTACTGTAAAAATTACACTGGCAGGGAAGGGGTTAACTTTATTAGAGATCCAGGGGTTAAGTGTGTCCCTAGGGGCGTGCTTATAATTGTCAAGGGGCGTGGCTTTTGATGTAACCACAGAGACATACGATCCTACATAGCAGGATCGTATGATCTCTGCAGTTACACCAGGGAGAATGACAGGCGGCTTTGTTTACATCAGCCGCCTGTCTTTCTCCCTCTTCAGCGGGAGATCGCAAGTGACCAGCGGACATCGGAGCCGCCGTCACTCACGCGGGGATCCCTGTGAACGAGCGGGGGGAGGAGCTCGCCCCCTATTGGCTCGTGGGCAAGTGACGTACCGGTACGTCACTTTGCCCAGGAGGGGCTGACCGCCACAGTATATGTACTTGCGGTGGTCGGCAAGTGGTTAAAAGCAAAAAAAAAAAAAAGTAATTTTTTTCAGCAAAAAATAAATAAAAATGGGCCCTTGAAGGCCATAGGGAGGAAGCGACGCATGACGTCTCTACGGTCCTCCGAGGCCAAAGAGTCGAGTGAGGGCCATCTTGCCCTCACTCAACATCCTACCTGTGACATGGATAGATCTGATCGTTTTCCCCGCTACTGACGGCTCCGGTAAGTGTGGAAAACGACCAGGAAGCGCTGGGAGGGAGAGGGGGCACCTCTCCCGCCACCCATAAAAGTGATACCGTGGCAAATCCGCCACTAAGACCACTTTTATGTGAAAGAGGACCGCCGACCCTATAAGAAAACACTGGGGTTATGGCAGCTATCTGCTGGCTTAATACCGGTAAATATGTCAAATACGGACGTGAAACTGCGGCGGGCGGTCCCAAAGTGGTTAATAAGATATTTCTCACACACATCATATATACTTAGAATTACACCCCAAAACACATTCTGCTACTCCTCCTGAGTATGGCGAAACCACACTGGAACTGGTGTGGCGGTGATCAGGGATACTGCAACTGGTGTGCCGGTGATTAGGGACAATATGACTGGTGTGGCCTTGATCAGGGACACTATAGCTGGTGTGGTGTCATCAGGGGCACTAGGACTGGTGTGGTGGTGATTAAGGACACTGTAACTGGTACAGCGGTGATCAGGGACATTGACTAATGACCGTATGTAAAAATAAATATATAAAAATATATATTTTTTTTACAATTCTTTTTTATAATTTTTCTTTTCTGGTTTCATAGTGATGCTGTAGTACTCTGGGGAGGTGATCAAGATTTATTTTATTTTTTTAAACTGTACAATGTGATTGCTTATTACAGTGATCAAGAAACAAATGGGTGGGGTAGTGGGACTTTAGAGGTGCTAATAAATATATATGATGGAGTACAAATAATAAATATAATACAATCATATGTATATGCTTTTTTGATATTTTCACAATATTTCCCTACATATAGAATGTTCACTTGTGATTGATGTCCGTCAGACTCCTGAAGAAGCCATTTTGAAGATGGTGAAACATGTAGAGCAGACATAATCAAGTGCTTTCTTGTTGCTTTTATACATTCTTTTAAAAGTATTGTTCTGTTTAATAAAATGTTTTGAATAAAATGTATTTGTACTTTTACAAAAAATGAATTTTTTCTCCATCATATATATTTATTAGCACCTCTATAGTCCCACTACCCCACCCATTTGTTTCTTGATTACTATATAGGGATGTGGTGCATTAAACTCAATCTCTAGCAATATATTCTATTTAAATGCTTATTACAGTGATTAAGCAGTTGGTAAGACTGTTCAAAGGTTTTATTCATGAAACCTTGTTTACTACTGTGATGATGTGATTAGTCACAGCTATCATAAGGTACAGGGCTGCTGTGATTAACCCTGGTACTATGTGATTGCTGTGAGCAATCATGGAGATCACATAGTAGTAAAGATTGACAACATTTTTACTACTATACCTGTGATTGCTGTAATTGGTTACAGGGATCACATAGTGCCAGTGCCGCTCCGAGTGGCTTGGTACAATGATCGGTGATCTGTTGTGTCCGACGGACACTCCAATGGCTGATGTGGAAGGATTTATGGGTACATTTACCTGCATCTGCGCTGCTCCCATCCGGCTGTTTATATAAATTGGCGGATAAGTAGTAGTTAATAACTCCTCCATATCCCAAGACATTTTAAAACTCTTTTTAAACTGCCCTGTAACAACTGTTTTGCACACATTGTTATAATGGTAGAATTTAAATCATGACTTTTTAAAATGTCTGTAACTACAATCTTGATTTTGTAGTAAAGGTATGCATATTAAATTATATGATGAAAACCCCTCTGTCAGGTTTCAGTGGTAGCAAGCCCTTGTAGAACGCCAACCTGAGGTTCCCCAGGGAGCAGAGACTAAGCCCCATTCTGCTTCTTCACAAGGGCCCCTAAAGGTGGGGATAGACTTGCAGCAAGCTGGAACCTGGTTGCTGCCCCCCGGTTCACCCAGCTGACGATACGGAGACCACTAGCATGTGCGATTCGAGGACAATATCCCCCTGGACAATATCCCCCCTGAACAATATCCCCCTAGACAATATCCCCTCTAAACCCTAACCCTCTAACCCTAACCCTATTTCTAGGGGGATGTTTTCCGGGGGGATATTGTCCCGGGGCATATTGCCCGGGAGGATGTTACCCCGGGGGGATTATGTCCAGGGGGATGTTTTCCGGGGGGATATTGTCCCGGGGGATATTGCCCGGGAGGATGTTGCCCCGGGGGGATTATGTCCAGGGGGATGTTTTACGGGGGGATATTGTCCCGGGGGATATAATGTCCGGGGGGATATAATGTCCTGATACCAGCATGTGCAGAGTATAATGGCAGGAGACAGAATGTAGGAAATAAGCCGAGGTCAGGGAGGGTGGGCGGGCGTTAGGCAAGCACAGACAGAAGACGAAGCCGACGTCAATAGACAGAAAGTCAGACAAATAATACACATATTACACATATAAATAATACACATAAGAGAACAGGAGCTCAGAGAACTGTGAAGTTGCTCAAACAATGTGAGTTGCGCTGAGCGTGTATATACAGGTGCAGGTAAAAAAAAATTTGAATATCATCAAAAAGATAATTTATTTCAATAATTAAATTTAGAAAAGTAAAACTCATATATTATATAGATCATTACACACAGAGTGATATATTTCAAGCATTTTTTTTTTATTTTGATGACTTACAGCTAGTGAAAACCCAACATTCTGTATTTTAGAAAATTAGAAAATTACATAAGACTATTAACAAAAAAATTTGAATACAGAAATGTTGGCTTACTGAAAAGTATGTCCATTTACAGTATAGTATGCACTTGGTCCGGGCTCCTTTTGCATGAATTATTGTATCGATGCGTAGTGGCATGGAGGTAATCAGCCTGTGGCACTGCTTAGGTGTTATGGAAGCCCAGGTTGCTGTGATAGCGGCCTTCAGCTCATCTGCATTGTTGGGTCTGGTGCCTCTCATCTTCCTCTTCCTACAGATTCTTTATGGAGTTTAGGTCGGACGATTTTGCTGGCCAATCAAGCACAGTGATACCATGATCATTAAACCAGGTATTGGTATTGCTACATTTGGCAGTGTGGGCAGGTGCCAAGTCTTGCTGGAAAATGAAATCAGCACCTCCATAAGGCTGGTCAGCAGAGGAAAGCATGAAGTGCTCTAGAATTACTTGGTAGAGTGCTGCCCTGACTTTAGACTTGATAAAACAAAGTGGACCAACTCCATCGGATGACAGGGCTAACCAAATCATCACTGACTGTAGAAACTTCACATTGGACATCATGCAACTTGGATTCTGCTCCTCTCGACTCCTCCTTCAGACTCTAGGACCCTGATTTCCAAATCAAATGCAAAATTTACTTTCTTTTGAAAAGAGGACTTTGGACCACTGAGCAACATCTCCCCCAAATTCATAAATGGCCTTTGCTTCACAATCATCTCAAGGTTGCAGTTATCCCTGTTGCTTGTGCACCGTTTTCTACCACACTTTTTCCTTCCACTCAACTCCCCATTAATATGCTTGGATACAGCACTCTGTGAACAGCCAGCTTTCTTAGCAATGACCTTTTGTGACTTACCCTCCTTGTGGAGGGTGTCAATAACTGTCTTCTGAACAACTGTCAAGTCCATTGCTGCTGCCCACAAATGGTGCGAAATTTGAACAAAATTCTTCCCATGTATGGCTGGTTTAAGTCATCAGTTCTGCTCATATCTTGCCCTTCCCTCTCTGAAGGAATTTCAGAGGCTTACACCAAAATAAAGCGCCATTATTTATAATAAATAGAATTCCCAACTGCATTAAATGTTTTTAACCACTTCCATACCGAGTCATGTAAAATGACGTCGGCAAAGTGGTTGTCTAGATCCGGGCCGCCGTCATATGACGTCGGCCCGTTCTAGCTGCTACTGCGCGCCCCCGGCGGCGCGCAGCGGCGCGATCAGGGATGAGGCTCGTCCCTCGGACATAGCCCATCACTAATCAAGGTAAACAGCCAATAGAAATTGGCTGTTTACCACGTGATCGGCTGTGTCAATCACAGCCGATCACATGAGCGGCTCCAGCACGAGCCGCTCGTTCTCTCTGCAATGCGCGCCCCCGGGGGCGCGCAGAGCAGCGATCGGGGACGAGGCTCGTCCCTCGGACAGAGTCGATCCCCGATCTAGGTAAAGAGCCAATGAAATTGGCTCTTTACCACGTGACCGGCTGTGTCCAATCACAGCCGGTCACAAATGTCAACAGAGAACACGGTAACTAGCTGTCACCGTGTTCTCCTCCTCACACACTGATCCTGTGTGAGGAGGAGATTGTGGTAACAGCTGGTTACCAACTACAGTGCACCCTAAACACACTGATTGCCCCCCCCCAATAAAGAGCACCTGTCACTAGCCCATCAAAGTACCCGAGTACCTGTCATCAGGTACTCAGATGACAGGTACTCGGGTACTCTGATGGGCTGGTGACAGGTATTCGGGTACTCTGATGACAGGTACTCAGGTACTCTGATGACGGATACTCTGATGACAGGTACTCGGGTACTCTGATGACAGGTACTCGGGTACTCTGACGGGTACTCGGGTACTCTGATGACAGGTACTCGGGTACTCTGATGACGGGTACTCGGGTACTCTGATGACGGGTACTCGGGTACTCTGATGACGGGTACTCGGGTACTCTGATGACGGGTACTCGGGTACTCTGATGACAGGTACTCGGGTACTCTGATGACGGGTACTCGGGTACTCTGATGACAGGTACTCGGGTACTCTGATGACAGGTACTCAGGTACTTTGAGTACCTGTCAACGGAGTACCCGTCATCAGAGTACCTGAGTACCTGTCACCTACCCATCAGAGTACCCGAGTACCTTCCACCTGCTCATCAGAGTACCTGACGCCTGAAGTACCCAAGTACTTGCCGCCTGCTCATCAGTACCCATCACTACTCATCAGTACTCATCAGTACCTATCACGTATCAGTACTGATCATCAGTACCCATCAGTACAGTATCACCTATCAGTCAGTGAGTACTACTCATCAGTACCTATCACCTGCCTGTCACCTGCCCATCAGAGTACCCGAGTACCTGTCACCTGCCTATCGGAGTACCCGAGTACCTGCCACCTGCTCATCAGTACCAGAGTACCTGTCACCTGCCCAGCAAAGTACCCGAGTACCTGTCACCCTTCATACAGCCACCATGTCCAAGTCCAAAAAGGTTTATATACGTCGTCCGTTTAAACCTAAATACCGGTGTTATGGCAGCAGATAGCTGCCATAACCCTGGTATTTTTTTAAACGGTGGACGGTTGGCTTTCCGATAAGGGTGGTCCCAGCGGCGGATTCGCCGTGGGATCACCCTTCCGGGATGGCGAAAGAGGCGCCCCCCCCCCCTCCCGACGCGTTCCGGTCCTTTTCCCCGCTTACCGGACCCGCCGGCAGAGGGGAAAACGATCCGGTCCCGAATCCTCACAGACAGGATGTCGAGTGAGGGCAAGCTTGCCCTCACTTGACTCTATGGTCTTGGAGGACCGGAGCTACGGAAAATGTTGTTGCCTAGCAACCGGTTTAAAGGTCCTTTTTTTTTTTTTTTTTCATTTTATATTATAATTATTTTTTTTTTTCTATCTTTTAGTGTACTTGTGAGATCTGAGGACTTTTTGACCCCAGATCTCACAAAAAAGAGGTCCTGTCGTGCCTATTTCTATTACGAGGAATATTTACATTTCTTTTAATAGAAATAAAAATGATCAATTTTTTTTTTTTTTTAAACGGTGTAAAAATAAAAAATAATAAATAAAATAAATAGTAAAAAAAAAAAAAAAAAAAATTAAAGCGCCCTGTCCCCGTTAGCTCGCGCGCAGAAGCGAACGCATACAGAAACCCCGCCCACATATGTAAACGGTGTTCAAACCACACATGTGAGGTATCGCCGCGATCGTTAGAGCAAGGGGAATAATTTGAGCCCTAGACCTCCTCTGTAACTCAAAGATGGCAACCTGTAGAAATTTTTAAATTGTCGCCTATGGGGATTTTTAAGTACCAAAGTTTGTCACCATTCCGTGAGCGTGCGCAATTTTGAAACATGACATGTTGGGTATCTATTTACTCGGCGTAACATTATCTTTCACATTATGGAAAAAAATTGGGCTAACTTTACTGGTTTCTTATTTTTTAATTAAAAAAAGTGAATTTTTTCCAAAAAAATTGCGTTTGGAAGACCGCTACGCAAATACGGTGTGATAAAAAATATTGCAATAATCTCCATTTTATTCTCTAGGGTCTCTGCTAAAAAAAAATATATAATGTTTGGGGGTTCTAAGCAGTTTTCTAGCAAAACAACTGATTTTAGCTTATAAACACCAAATGTCAAAAATAGGCCTAGGCAAGTGGCTAGGATGCATGATGATGCTCCTTGGATGTTCGGCCCCTCTATATGGCTAGGCTGTGAAAAAGTCTCACACATGTGGTATTGCCATACTCAGGAGGAGTGGCAGAATGTATTTTGGGGTGTCATTTTTGCTGTGTACATGCTATGTGTTAGGAATATCCTATAAATTGACAACTTTGTGTAAAAAAAAAAAGTTTTCATTTTTTTCCCACATTTTCCAAAAACCTGTGGAAAAAAATGATATGTTCAAACGACCCATTATGCCTCATAGAATATACGTTGGAGTGTTTGCTTTCCAAAATGGGGTCATTTTGTGGACTTTTCCATTGTATTGGTGCTCTAGGGCCTTGAAAAGTGTGATAGGTAGTAAGAAAGTTTTATGTGTATTTATGCTCCTAGAACGCCTGAATGTGCTTCTTGGACGTGGAGTCTCTTTTTGTGGCCAGGCTGTGTAAAAGTCTCACACATGTGGTATCGCCATACTCGGAAGGAGTAGCAGAATGTATTTTTGGGTGTAATTTTTGCTGTGTACATGCTATGTGTTAGAAATAGCTTATAAATTGACAACTTTGTGGGAAAAAAAAGAAAAAAAAATTTTTTTCTTCATTTTCCCAAGAATTGTGGGAAAAAATTACAACTTCAAAAAACTCACCATGCCTCTTACTAAATACCTTGGACTGTCTACTTTACAAAAAGGGGTCATTTGGTCGGTATTTGTACTGTCCTGACATTTCAGGGCCTCAAGAAAGGAGATAGGCAGTCAGTACATCTGGTGTGATCAATTTTCAGTAATTGGTACCATAGCTTCTAGACTCAATAACTTTCACACAGACTAAATAATATACACTAATTTGGGTTAATTTTACCAGAGACATGTAGCAGTATACATTTTGGCCCAAATGTATGAAGAAAAATTTATTTTTTGCAAAATTTCATAATTGAAACTAAAAAAAAGTGTTTTTTTTTCAAAATTTTTGCTCTTTTTTTGCATATATCACGAAAAAAAAAAACCCCAGTTGTGATCAAATACCACCAAAAGAAAGCTCTATTTGTGTGAAAAAAATGATAAAAATTTTGTTTGGTTATAGTGTAGCATGACTGAGCAATTGTCATTCAAAGTGTGAGAGTGCTGAAAGCTGAAAATTGGTCTGGGCAGGAAGGGTGTCAAACTGCTCTGTATGGAAGCGGTTAATATATCTGCCCAGGTTTAGCTTCAATAAAAAGTTGTTGTTGATGATTCTGAGGGCAATACTCAAGATAATGAATTGCTATATTATACTATACTGAAATACTACAATGATCAACAAGTTTGAGGGTATACATTTTTCCTTTTTTGACCCAGTCAAGAACTGGCTATTTCCCACTATTCTACTAGCTTCTTTAGCTTAGATGTATTTTCACTGGTAAATAGTGTTAAAAAAGACATTGTTAAAGTGTGTTCTGGTTTGGATATAATGATAGTGAATAGATCAAAGAGAATGCCACCCTCTATTTCAAGAAGAGGACAATAAAGACATTATGCAGTGTATCTCAGTTTCAGGATATGCCCACTAAATATCTAAGATTATCTTTATGTATGTTCAACAAAATACAGCAGAAATTATATTTTGATATAAAACATTGAGATTAAATTGATACTTTTGGAGCTTTGCTACCTTAGGCCCTTTTCACACGATCGGACCGATGGGGTCCACATGTCCATTTTTCAGGCAGACCTGATCCAGCCACCCATTGACTTCTATAGGGAGGCGGATGTCAGCGGACATGTGTCTGCTGACACCTGCCTGGCATCCGATCCAACAAGATCCACTGAAAACAGACGGATGGCATCCGTCCAGCGGATCGGATCGGATGAAATCAGACAGGCTGGCCATTTGCATCTGATATCACCATAGAGGAGAGCGGGACTCTGACAGGTCTCTCTATGCACAGTGAGCTGAGACGGACCTGTCATCTGCCTACTTAGCAGAGATCAACTGAGCGATCCCTACTGAGCAAGTGGGGTCCATCCTAACAAATGCGCCCTGTGTAAAAGGGGCTTTAGAAATTATTTATTCCTTTTTGCACCTAGAGAGCTAAGAATTCCCCTCTTCCCCTGTAACTTATCATGAACATTGTGATTAACATAATAGGTTATACTGTAGGTATCTACTACAGTCTAAGGCTAATTTCACACGGGCATTAAAAACACCCCTCAAAGGCCTATGCAAATGATACAATGGACAGCACAGTGCCTTAGCGCTCATGAATCACTTCAAAACTGCCCATAGGGAGTTTGGGGAGCATTTTTAACTCATAATTAATGCTTGTAAAATGCCAGTCTAACGCCCATACTAAGGCTCATTAACATTAGTCAAACACCCATAGTAACGCTAAAGGGACGTTTTTTAAGCATTAGAAATTTAATCAAGTGTGAATGAGCCCTAACAGAGTTTAGTAAACCAAATAAGATGAAAGAAAATATATTAAAACAATTGTACACATTTTCTTTGAATAGAATCTGTCAGGAAAAGTATATGCAACTGTTAAATTTGCTAATACATAAGCATACTCTGCCCTGGAACAAATATGTAGAATAATCATTCCAGGTCACTGACTGCATTGTAAACTACCTGTACATTCAAATGCAAGGTAGGTACCAATTGCACATGTCTACTCCCACAGGTCCCCTTGGTGTGAGCTTTATATTAGTCCTTGCAAACCAGTTTCATTGGACTTTTTTTGGTATATGACCTTGTGCTGTGCAACCACGCCCTTATAGGCCAGTGGATGCTGTCAATGCCGTTGTTGGCTCACAGAGAAGAGGTACCTAGTACTAGGAAAGGCTTCGCCTGCATGCTCCTATGTTCAGATGCAGTGTTATTAAGAAAAGAGACCGCAGAAACAATATGGCTTAAGCTAGCAGGATACCGAGAAGCAAGAGAAAGCAAGATGTAAATTTGAGTGACTCAGAAATGCCTTTTCCCCTCAACTCCTTTTATTGCAAAAGTTATTATTTGACCAGACCATACCACTAATTCTCTCTGTTTGATTGTCTCTCATGAATTACTTTACAAAAGTCACCTAGTTGTTCACTCATGTCACATAGATAGCTGTTGGATTGATTTAATAGAATCATAGTTATTTTTTCACAGCAACAATAATAGCTTTCCATGGAGCAGTGTTCAAGCAGAACCTACAAACTGACATAGTTGAAGGCCACCTGTTACAATTACAGACAGCTAAAAAGCTTTGCTGATTGGTAACTGTGCTGTGGGTGTATTAACACTACTACAAAAATAGGATTTTGTATTTACTGTAAAATATTTTTCTTGGAGTTCATTAACTGGTTCCGGAGTGCCCCTCTTGCATGAACCAACGTAGGACTAAGTCGGTCGCGCTCGTGGTGCTAGCGCGTGCCGCCGCCACAGCACTCCCACCCCCACTAGGCAGCAGGGATGCCAATGCACATGGCTGGCGGCACCGATTGCCGCCGGCCACCTCTTGCATGAACCAACGTAGGACCAAGTCCATCGCACTTGTGGTGCTGGGGGGCGAGTGCGTGCCGCCGCCGCCGCGCTCCCACCCCCACTAGGCAGTGGGTATGCCAATGCACAGGGTTGGCGGCACCAATTGCCGCCGGCCACCTGCGATCGCTCCCTGCTGAGAGAGAAGGACGGACAGCTGTTGTAAACACAGCCGACCGTTCTTCTCTCTGAATTGATCACAGAGCGCCTATGATCCTTCTATATAGGATCACAGGTCTCTATGGTCACTTCACAAGTCCCTCTCCCCACAGTTAGTAAACACTCTCCTAGGCTTACATTTAATCCTTTGATCACCCACTAGGTTAACCCCTTCCCTGCCAGTGTCATTATTACAGTAACAGTGCATATTTTTAGCACTGATTACTGTAGTAATGTCACTGGTCCCCCCCAAAAGTGTCAAACGGTCTGTTAGGGGTCCAATCTGTCCACTGCAATGTCGCAGTGCCGCTAAAAATCGCAGATCGCCGCCATTACTAGTAAAAAAAAATAAACAATGACATAAATCTTTCCCCTGGTTTGTAGACACGATAACTTTTGCGCAAACCAAAATATGCTTATTGCAATTTAAAAAAAAAAAAAATATGTAGCAGAATACAAATTGGCCTAAAAGGATGAAAAAATTAGATTTTTTTATTTTTTTCTTTGGGAATGTTAGATAGCAGAATGTGAAAAATATTGTTTTTTTTTTTTTTTCAGAATTGTTGCTATTTTTGTTTATAGCACAAAAAATAAAAATCAAATACAACCAAAAGAAAGCTCTATTTGTGGGAAAAAAAGGACATAAATTTTATTTCGGTACAGCGTCGCACGACCGCGCAATTTTTCTGTTAAAGTAATGCAGTGCCGAATTGCAAAAAATGGCCAGGTCATTAAGGGGCAAATCCTTCCAGTCCAGAACTGGTTAAAGTGGAAGTAAAGCTTCCTCTGTAACTTGTACCTATAGGTAAGCCTATGATAAGGCTTACCTATAGGTACTGTAAATATCTCCTAAACATGCCCCGTTTAGGAGATATTTACTTTGAATGCAGCCAGTGACATCACTGGCACGTGCGATTTGAAGCAACGGCCGCCCGTGCCTTTTCTCTAGAGCTCTGTGCCATGAGCGGTGGCTCCCACGTGCATGCATGGGAGTGACGTCATTGTGGCTCCGTCCAATCAGATGGCCGGAGGACGCGAACCCAGAAGGAAGATGGGTGAACATGTCGGCCATGTCAGCGGTGTGCCGGCGCTTCTTTATAAGGTAAGTATTTTATAATGAGCTAGTATGCGATGCTTACTAGCTCATTATGCGTTTGTCTTTCAGGTTTTTATTTTTTGGAGGTTTACAACCTCTTCAAGGGACACAGGATACAGAGACAATTGAGCTATACTGTCACCTACAGGCGTATTAGACCCACAAATAGAGCTTTTTTTTGGTGGTTTTTTTTGCGCTGATTGTTGCCTGGCACCCGCGATCGTTCCCTGCTGAGAGAGGACAGTCAGCTGTTGTAAACACAGCTGACTGTTCTTCTCTCTGGATTGATCTTTCTATGTAGGATCACAGGTTTCTGTGATCATTTCACAAGCCCAACCCCCATACAGTTAGAAATATGCCCCTAGGTACACATTTAACCCCTTGATCACCCACAGGGTTAACCCCTTCCCTGCCAGTGTCATTATTACAGTAACAGTGCATATATTTTGCACTGATTACTGTAGTAATGTCACTGGTCCCCCCAAAAGTGTCAAAAATGTCAGTCAGGGGTCCGATCTGATATAAATATCAGATCTCTGCCATTACTAGTAAAAAACAAAAAAAAACAATAAAAATGACAAATCTTTCCCGTAGTTAGTAGACGAGATAATTTTTTGTGCAAACCAATTAAAATACGCTTATTGCTAATTTTCTTTTACCAAAACTATGTAGCAGACAACAAATTGGCCTAAAATCTTAAATTTTGATTTTTACATTTTATTTTGGGGAATGTTATATATCAGAAAGTGAAAAAAATTTTTTTTTTTTTCTTCAGAATTGTCGCTCTTTTTTTGTTTATAGCACAAAAAATAAAAATCGCAGAGGTGATCAAATACCACCAAAAGAAAGCTCTGTTTGTGGGGTAAAAAGGGTATTAATTTTATTTAGGTACAGCATCGCACGACCGCGCAAATGTCCATTACAATAATGCAGTGCCGAATCGCAAAATATGGCCTGGTCATTAAGGGGGGAAAATCTACCGCTCCAGAAGTTGTTAAATTTGAACTTGATAAACGAGCGAGGTCTTGCAATACGAGTAGCGTCACGTCACCCCTGATACATGTTCAATGTTCTTGTACAATTTTCCTTTAGATTTACCAAAAACCATATGAAAGGAGGTCAAACAAACTAAACGACTTTCCATTGTATCCAATTAGGCACGCCCTTGCACTACATAGTTTAAGGTAAATCTAAAGGAAAATTATACAAGAGAATTGAACATGTATGGCCAGCCTTAATTAGCACTACTGAAGTCGCTCCGACTTTAGAAAAGTTTCCTGTACTACTTCAAGGCGACTTCTATTCCGACTTGTGCCCATAATGTTTAGGCCCCTTTCACACTTAAAAGTCACTCCATTTTGCCAATTTTTATTTGCCACGGTTTTGCCACGATTTTGACTGGACTTGAAGCAATGCCTATGTCTATGGACCTCAAAACGCATCAAAGTCAGACCAAAGTAGTGCAGGGACTACTTTGAAGTCACACAGACATGAACGGTAGTCATTGGAAAACGTGGAGTGCGACTTGTCATGCGAGTTTGCAGTCCCAAGTCGCAGTACAAGTCGCACAAGTGTGAAAGGAGCCTAAAGGAGGGTCTGCGAAAAAAAAAAAAACGGAGCTTAATAAGAAAACGTGCAAAAGAGCACAGAAAAGCACAAGCTTCTTCAAGCTGAAATAAAAGCTCAATTTTTTTCTTTTTTTTTTTTAGCTGCAGTGTTCATGAGCCCCAAGTCAGATCCTCATTCCTCATCTTATCTGATGTGATTTGGCTGTTACTGAAGTTGCCTAGTCACATTGCTATAACTTTTTTATACGGACTATAGACTGAAGGACTGAATAAATGAAGGACTGAATAAATGATTGTGGAATGGATCATCTGGGTTTCCATTATTTATTATGGGGAAATTTACTTTGATATAAGAGTGCTTTGGATTACAAGCACGTTTCAGGAACAAATTATGCTCGCAATCCAAGGTTTTACTGTATTACTGTATTTGTAACTCTTCCTTAGTGTTGGCAGAAACAAAACTCTTGGACACAGTATGCATTGTATGAGACAATATCTACAAATCTTAACTCCATATTTATAAGAACCGAGATAGGACAACCAAGTTTTTTTTCTTATTATTGAAAGACACAAGACTGGGAGATAAAAGGGACCTAAGTGTTGATGTGTGACCTCTGGAAAAATGAACACCATTGGATAAAATGTTATATAAGCTTTTATCAAAAAACAGAATAGGGAGGTTCCTCTTTAATATTCTAGGGTTTGATGATATTCAACCGAGTTCGATGTTATAAAGGAGACAGGCTGTTTGGAACTCTTGTGTCTTCTCAAATTCCTGGGTTTAGATCTAACAGTACAGTGGGGATCGAAAGTTTGGGCACCCCAGGTAAAAAATTGTATTAATGTGCATAAAGAAGCCAAGGAAAGATGGAAAAATCTCCAAAAGGCATCAAATTACAGATTAGACATTCTTATAATATGTCAAAAGTTAGATTTTATTTCCATCATTGACACTTTCAAAATTACAGAAAACAAAAAAAAAATGGTGTCTGCAAAAGTTTGGGCACCCTGCAGAGTTAATATCTTGTACTGACCCCTTTGGCAAGTATCACAGCTTTTAAACACTTTTTGTAGTCAGCCAAGAGTCTTTCAATTCTTGTTCGAGGTATCTTTGCCCATTCTTCATTACAAAAGTCTTCCAGTTCTTTGAGATTTCTGGACTGTCTGTCACGCACTGCTCTTTTAAGGTCTATCCATAGATTTTCAATTATGTTGAGGTCAGGAGATTGTGAAGACCATGGCAAAACCTTCAGTTTACGCCTCTTGATGTAATCCCCCGTGGATTTTGAGGTGTGTTTAGGATCATTATCCATTTGTAGAAGCCATCCTCTCTTTACCTTCAGCTTTTTCACAGATGGCATCAAGTTACCATCCAAAATTTGCTGAAATTTTTTTGAATCTATTTTTCCCTCTACTCGTGAGATGTTCCCTGTGCCACTGGCTGCAATACAACCCCAAAGCATGATTGATCCACCCCCATGCTTAACAGTTGGACAGAGGTTCTTTTCATTAAATTCTGTGCCCCTTCTTCTCCAAACGTACCTTTGCTCATTCCAGCCAAAAAGTTCAATTTTAACCTCATCGGTCCACAGAACTTGTTTCCAAAATGCATCAGGCTTGTCTATATGTTCATTTGCAAAGTTCAAACGCTGATTTTTGTGGTGAGGACGTAGAAGAGGTTTTCTTCTGATGACTCTTCCATGAAGACCATATTTGTACAAGTATCTCTTTATAGTGGAATAGTGTACCACAACTCCAGTGTCTGCCAGATCTTTCTGGAGGGATCGTGCAGTCAAACGTGGGTTTTGAATTGTTTTTCTCACAATCCTGCGAGCTGTTCTGTCTGATATTTTCTTGGTCTTCCAGATCTTGCTTTAACTTCCATTGTTCCTGATGACTGCCATTTCTTAATTACATTCCGAACAGAGAATATTGACATCTGAAAACGCTTTGCTATCTTCTTATAGCCTTCTCCAGCTTTGTGAGCGTCAACTATTTTCAGTTTCAGTTTTCTAGACAACTGCTTAGAAGATCCCATAGTGATGATTGTTGGGGCAAGGTCAGATGAGTCTGGGCATTTAAAACATTTGAGATTCACATCACCTGGTCTTTCCAGACGATGATTGAGAACAATCCATGACACTGGTAGGTCTCAGCCTTGCAAAGGGGGCAGTGCATGCTATAAATTCTGCAGGGTGCCCAGACTTTTGCAGACACCATTTTTTTGTTTTCTGTAATTCTGAAAGTGTCAATGATGGAAATAAAATCTAACTTTTGTTGACATATTAGAAGAATGTCTAATCTGTAATTTGATGCCTTTTGGATATTTTTCCATCTTTCCTTGGCTTCTTTATGCACATTAATACAAATTTTTACCTGGGTTGCCCAAATTTTGATCCCCACTGTATGAGTGTCGGATAATAAATCTGCTTGCTATTTAACAGCTGCAACCTCAAATCTCTCTGAATTCTGAATTGCTCTAGTAAACTCACCCACCGGGATTGTCTTTATAGTGTGGGCTGGATGGCAACTACTTGCCAGTAAAGTGGTTTTACCCATGCTGGGTTTACAAAAAGTTTTAGTTCAAACTGTTTGAGCAAAGGGATTACCTTCCAAGGTGACATCAAGAAAATCTATGACCCTGTTGTGACAGTTACCCATTTACTTTAAATTAAGATCATAAGCATTTACGGGGTGCACAAACAGTGCAATATCAAAAGTAGCGTTTTCCTGAACCCATATGATAAGCAGGTCATCAATGAATCTGCCATACCAAATTAAAATTGCTATAAAATGGATTAAGATGGGAAAAATATAAAATTCCATCCCACAAACCCATATCAAATTTTGCCAGGGAAGATGAAACTGTCACCCATCGATGCACCATACAATTGCAAATAATAGGTATTGTCAAAAAGAAAAAAAGTTGTGGGTCAAAAGAAAATCTATGCATCTCAGAAGATAGTCCTAAAGTTCTAATGTATACAAACTATACTTCTGGAGGTAATATTATAAAGCTTCCAAAGCCAGAGAGTCGGTTATAGAGATGTATAATGCAGTGACATTCAAAGTTATCCCTACTGAATCATCTGTCCACTTTGCATTTTGGAGCTCATGCAAAACATTCAGTTTACGACACTAGGCCAATTTCGAGGTATATACTTTTTCAGTATATTTAATGCTATTCCTTTTTTATTTTTGTGATACATACTTTTATATACATTTATGTACAATTGAATGCTTATAATGCTCTTTTTTTGTATTTTATGTATGTTTTGATATTTGCCGCCACCTTTTTTTTGGGTCATGCGACCCTTGGGTTTGACCATGAGATTTAGTCTACATTATTTAAGCTGCTTTGAGTCACTTATTTGTTTGCCATGGTTAAGGCCTGATAGCCGCAACGCGTTGGCTTTTTTGACTGTTGTTCACTTGCAATGATAAAACAATGTTTTAGCCGACTTCCATGGCACCAGCCTTTCTCCCTTTTTTGCATAGATTGTACATGGAGGTTTACAGAGACTTCCCAGGCTGAGTGCTGTGTTCTTGAGGCTCACCAGGCATTACACAGGAGGTAGTAGCTGTGATGCACCTGTTCCAGTTTTCTTCTGATTAACACAACTTTATCTTTTTGTAAGACCAGAAAAGGTTATTTACAAGACAAAACTGCAAGCTCAGACATACAGTGCTCAGTATAAATGAGTACACCCCAACAGATTTGTCAGAAAACCTTTTACTTTCCTTTCAGAATTTTCTATAGGACACTATACTACAAAATACTCCCACAAATTCAGGCCATTGATTGCAACCAATTTTTGTTAAACTTGCACACACAAAAAAAAATATATTTTTTTCTAAACAAAGACCATGTTGCAAAAATGAATACACCCAAATGAAAGTCTTAGGAGCAAAACTACATTTTATACAACAAAATCCATATTAACAAGAATTCAACTACAGGTGAGTTTAATTATTCATTAAACAGGATTCTGCCAGGGTACCAGGGTCCCGCCTTCAAATGGCAGTCGTTACCTGCAAGGGGATACCCTCGCAGGGAATCCCTTAGAGGAGACATGTCCGATAGACATGTTGCTTTGGACACCACCTCTGTACAATCAATTTCCTCCACACATAGAAACCAAGGAAATTCCTCTTTCAAATGGCAAGGTCATAAACGTCCCAATTTAGAAGGCCCTGTTATTAGGCTGCATGACTCAAAAAAACGTCCAGCCTCTGGCACAGAGAAAATGACTCCAGCCCCCTCTACCGCTATAAATACAAAAATGAGCAAGTCAGCTACTAATTTGACACAGGGTAACCCCTCTACTTCTACTTTTGTGATTCCTAGTGCAACCCCCCTCCTCTGCTTACACAGATTCAACAATTTTTTTACCTAATCTGGACAGCTCCAATCCCCAACAGATACAAGCAATTGGGGTTCTGGATCAATATGCATACAGACCCAATTAGAGGGCAGACCCACAACCACCATTGTTGGAGATGGTTCTGGCCTGGAAATCATCAATCATTTGTCTTATAATTTCACAGACTTAGATAAACAAATACTATCTAAGGGTCTTAGTTTCTTTCCCCATGTCAGCATTGATCATTTTGAAGCTATAAAAGATGGGAACTTATTTGTGCGTAACTTGTTGTTCAAAGTAATTAATTCCAAACAAATTGTCAATGATAATACAGTGTCCCTTTTGGATAATTATAGTAAAACTGACTTCCAAATGCTTAAAATGCTGAACGAATTATTGATGGAAAGTGGACCACCTGATTTATTTGACACAATTAATTTTGAAGAAATCTTAGATACAGTGTAAAATTAAACATTTGATCCTAAAACTAACCTTAGGAAGAGCTCTAACAGATTAGGATTATTTTGTGTTGAAGGAAACCCATCTATTGTTCTTAAATCGGAGTTCCACCCAAAAGTGGAACTTCCGCTTTAGGTATTCTAACCCCCTGACATGCCACGTTTGGCATGTAATTTTTTTTTTGGGGGGGGGGGGGAGCGGGTACCTAGTTTTGACAGGTACCCGCTCCCACTTCCGCTCGGAGCGCCGCGGCGCCCTGAACGGAAGTTCTCCTCTCCCCCTCCCTCCCTGCAATCTTCTGGGACATGTCAGAGGTCCCAGAAGATTGCCGGCCAATCAAGACGCGCAGCGCGACTCACGCATGCGCAGTGGGTACCCGGCTGTGAAGCCGCAAACTGTCACAGCCGGGGTGCCCACAGCAGTGATGCTGGCGCCGCCGGGACCAGAGGGAGAGGATCGAGGCTTCGGGCGGCCGCATCGTTGGACCGTTGGACAGGTGAGTGAAAAGGCAGGAACTCCGCTTTAAGCAGGTCACCTCAGAAATAGAAAAAAATTTAAACCAAAGAATATAGTAAATCCAACTTAACGCCTAGTCAACAAAGAGCTTTCACGCATCTCATGGACTCCAAGAACTTAGTCATCAAGCCCTCCGACAAGGGGGGAAACATTGTAGTAATGGACACTGAGAAATACCAGAACATGTGCCTCAAGGTACTGTCCAATACCAACTGGTACAAGCTCGTTGGGGCAGATAGAATTCAGCATTGATTTTGGAAATTCTATCAACTGGTAGACTCGGTGCACAGAGGAGGTATTATTTCCCAGCAAATATGGGATTTCATTCGAACCCCATACCCTCGAGAGGCCTGTTTCTATACTCTCCCTAAGATGCACAAACATTTCCTAGATCCTCCGGGCCGACCTATCATCTCAGGGAATGGCTGTATCACTGAGAATGCCAGCACACTGATTCTATTTTACGCCCTTTTGTTTTGACTATCCCCTCATATTTATGAGACACTATGCATTTGTTACAACTGTTGGAAGGCATCCAGGTTCCTGCCTCAGCATGGTTAATAACCGTGGATGTTGAAGCATTGTACTGCAGCATTCCACATGCTAAAGGTATGAATGCCATCAGATCATTTTTATCCCAACGAGATTTTAGAGAAGGACAGTTTTAGGAGTTTGTGGTGAACCTATTGCATTTTATATTATCCATGATTATTATGTTTTGCTGGCTCCCACTACCTTCAGGTACAGGGTGTGCTATGGGCACAGACTGGGATGCATTTAAAGTTTTCGTACGTGTAAAGGCAGGCATCCCAATACTTTTGACAACATAGTGTAGGTTTCCCTCTCCATGAGATCATCCTGGAACGCCTCATTCTGCATGAGTGAGAATCCCACAACCTAAATAATGAAAACACATACAGTCTCTCACAAAAGTGAGTACACCCCTCACATTTTTGTAAATATTTTATTATATCTTTTCATGTGACAACACTGAATAAAAGACACTTTGCTACAATGTAAAGTAGTAAGGGTACAGCTGTCCTCTCAAAATAACTCAACACGCAGCCATAAATGTCTAAACCACTGGCAACAAAAGTGAGTACACTCCTAAGTGAAAATGTCCAATTTGGGCCGAATTAGCCATTTTTTTATTTAGCCCTTCCCAGTGTCATGTGACTCGTTAGTGTTACAAGGTCTCAGGTGTGAATGGGGAGCAGGTGTGTTAAATTTGGTGTCATCACTTTCACTCTCTCATACTGGACACTGGAAGTTCAACATGACACCTCATGGCAAAAAACTCTGAGGATCTGAAAAAAAAAAAAAAAAAAAAAAAGAATTGCTGCTCTACATAAAGATGGCCTAGGCTATAAGAAGATTGCCAAGACCCCGAAAATGAGCTGCAGCATGGTGGCCAAGACCATACAGCAGTTTAACAGCACAGGTTCCACTCAGAACAGGCTTTATCATGGTCGACCAAAGAAGTTGAGTGCATGTGCTCAGCGTCATATCCAGAGGTTGTCTTTGGGAAATAGACGTATGAGTGCTGCCAGCATTGCTGCAGAGGTTGAAGGGGTGGGGGGGTCAGCCTGTCAGTGCTCAGACCATACGCCGCACACTTTATCAAATTGGTCTGCATGGCTGTTATCCCAGAAGGAAGTCTCTTCTAAAGATGATGCACAAGAAAGCCCACAAACAGTTTGCTTAAGACAAGCAGACTAAGGACATGAAATACTGAAACCATGTTTTGTGGTCTGTTGAGACCAGGATGAAGCTATTTGGTTCAGATGGTGTTAAGCGTGCGTGGAGGCAAACAGTCCTTCAGTACCTGGCTTTCAACAGCCAAGCCGTCAAAGCCAGCCACTGTAAAGCAGGATGGAAGATCGGCCCTTAAGACAGTAGATCCTCCTTGAGAGGAAGTCTGCGACTAGCCTGACCAGGTCGGCGTACCAAGCTCGGCGAGTTCAGAGCCACAAGAATGACCGGAATCCCTTCCGCCTTGATCCTGCAAAGAAGTCTTGGTAGCAACTTGAAAGGAGGAAAGGCATACTGTACATCAGCTGATACAGACCCCACGGGGGCCACCAGCGTGTCTGTGGCACCTGCCATAGGGTCCCGGTAGCAGGCCACAAACCTTTGCACTTTTCTGTTGATCCAAGATGCCAACAGATCTACATCTGGAGTGCCCCAAAAAAGGCACAACTGCTGGAACACCTCCGGATGGAGAGACCATTCCCCTTGATCCAAGGTCTGTCGACTGAGGAAATCCGCCTGTCAATTTTCCACTCCTGGAATGTGAACAGCAGAGAGAGCTGGAACAAAGCATTCCACCCATTGGAGGATGCCGGCCACTTCCAAGGCTGCAAGGACACTCTTGGTGCCCCTTGCTGATTGACCTAAGCCACGGCCGTGGCATTGCCTCATTGAGTGCGCACTGGACAACCCTGAAGGTACTCGGTCCAGAGGACTAGGCAAACCCTGATCACTCTCAGCTCCAGTACATTTATCAGTAACCTGGGTTCTTCCAGGGACCAGACCCGTTGAGCAGACAACCTGCCGAGAACCCCTCCCCACCCGGACAGACACGATTCTCATGTGGAATTGAGTGAAGGGGACCGCCTCGAAGGACGACACCATCAGTCCCAGAACTCTCATAGAAGTCCGAAGGGATGACCATTTGCTGAACAGCAATAGCTGAATTGCCGTCTGTAGTTTTTTTGGAGTTTTTCCAGAGGAAGAAACACCCTGGCTGCGGACGAGTCCAAAGTCAGGCCCAGATAGTCCAGTCTCATGGAAGGAACCAGGGACAACTTCTGAAGGTTCAGAATCCACCCAAACTCCTGATGGTGTTCCCAAATTTGTCACCAGCATCGTGGAAGACTCCGCACAGAGAAGCAGATCATCCAGGTAACCCAGGACTGATATCCCCCGCTGTTGTAACAGCGCCAGGACCGGAGTCAACACTTTTGTGAAGACCCGTGGGTTACCAAGGGTAATGCCACAAACTGATAATGATCCTCTCTCACGGCAAAGCGCAGAAACTGTTGATGTCCTGCACATATTGGGATGCGAAAGTAGGCATCATTGATGTCTATGGAGGCCAGGAAATTCCCCTGATGTAGAGAAGCAACCACCATGCGAATGGATTACATCTTGAATTTTTGAACTCGCACAAAGCAATTCAGTGCCTTCAGGTCCAGGATTGGACGCACCTTGGCTTCCTTCCTGGGGACTGTAAACACGTTTGAATAAAAGCCCTTAAAAAGTTCCACACACGGAACCGGAACTATTACTCCCTGTTGTACCAGGTCCTGTACCGCCCCAAAGAGAGCCTGTAGGCGATCCGTAGACAGTCTCACATTGGAAGGGAAGAACCTTACTGGTGGGACAGATCGAAACTCGATCTTGTACCCGGACCGTATGACCTAGTGAACCCATTTGTCTTGTATCTGGGATAGCCACAGGTCCGGGAACCGGTAAAGACATCCCCCCACCCCAGATATTGGTGAGGGCGCACCTTCAGGCCGAAGGGGCATTGTCCTCAGGTTTGTTTACCAGAACTGAGTCACTTGCAACCACCCGAGGAGGCCTTGAAGGACTTTGCCTTATCGGCTGACCCTGAGGGATGAAAAAACTGTGACACGGGTCCTTACCCTTGTTAGCCTGTGGGAGAAAGGTACTCTTACCCCCTGTGAGACCTTTGATAATGTCATCCAGGGTAGCCCCAAACAGGTGATCTCCTTGAAAAGGCAGATCAGTCAAGGCTTTCTTTGAGGTCTGATCCGCAGAGCAGCACTTTATCCAAAGTATACGCCGGAGGACCACTGCCGAAACTGGCACTCGGCCCAAAATAGGAGCAGCATCCAGCGCGGCATCGCAAAAAAATTGCAGCCCCTGCACCAAGTGGTCCAACAGCTTTGCAAAGGCAGGGGGGGATTGAACCCCCTTCAGGTCACGGCATAGCATCTTAGCCCATTCAGTCAAGGTTTGCAAGACAAGGGAAACCATAAACACCGGTCTTAGTGCAAACCCCCCCAGGGATTACATATTGCAGGCCACAGACTCCGCCTTTCTATACGCTGGATCCTTAAGGGACGGGGAATCCTCCACTGGAATCATGGCAGCTTTATTCAGTGTTGAGACTGGCGGGTCCACCATAGGTGGCACAGTCCACTTCTTTATAAGAGACTCTTTAAAGGGGTAGCGTCTAGCAATCCGCTTAGGCACCCCAGGGGAACGCTTTGGGCGGTCCCATTCTTTTTTGAGCAGGTTGTCAAAATATGCGGGAAAGGGAAAAACCTTTGTCGCTCTGGATGGCTCGTGAGTGCCAAACGTGACCTGTGCCTCATTTGCAGCTGCATCCTCCATTTTTAGGTTGTCACGCACAGATACAACCAGTGTGTCCACCAGCGCCTTTTCTTGCATGGTGGCGGATGTAAAGATGTCATCCTCACTATCAGAGGAGACAGGGCTAAAGGAGGTAGACCTGGCAGGGAGACCTGGGTCTGTGGTGGTTGAACCAGACCCAGAATCTGACACATCAGATGAGGCAGTTTTTTGGCACCTTGTCCTCTAAAGGCCACCTCCACCCAGGACACAAAGGATTCCAGGACCACCAAATATGCATCTATGGACAGCTGGGATCTGGAGGGCCCTGTGGCCTCCTTGAGGGAGTCAGGTGAGGACACATGTTCTGCAGGATCCATGTTGCACCAGGGGAACCCGTCAGCAAAAAGATGAGAACATTTTTTTTTTTCAAAACGACCCACCACGCTACAGCGTCCCCAAGAGGTCAGGCAGAGCACAACGAAGACCCCCAGCAGAGAGAGAGAGACCCCCCAGACTCACCACCCCACACCAAAGATGCAACAGGAGACCCAGAACGTCTTGATCCAGAAAGAAAGATCTGAGGATCAGCACTAGGGTATAGGGAGGGGCTCCACCACTAAAAATGACTCCTCCAGGAACTCCCAAAACATGGCCACCAGTGAATCCTATCAAAAATCCAGCGCAAAATGGCCGCCGGGTGTACCAGTTTGGCCACTGAATCTTGCAGAGCACATGGGCTACAAGACAATGGTTGCCCCGAAAGGCCTGCGGAGCTACTAAGGACCCTCGTGGGGACCCCCAGCCTCCTTGAGAGGAATCGACAGGAAGGGGGCCCTGGAAGTGACAAGTAAACCCTCCCCCGCACGATCGTTGCTCCATCGCCGGCGGCGCACCCCCCCGCCATCACCTTCGGCCTGACGCCCGGTCCCAGCCCCTGGGAGTAGTTACAACCGTCCCAAAGCCCCAGTAGTGGGGGGGGGCAAGTAGATGGGGGTGCGTGACAGGACAGAGGGGAATCTGGGGTTGTGAAGGTCCAACTATCCTAGGGAGGGGCCCGCGTCACCCCATAATCCACCAGGGGAAGAGGGGGGAACATTTACTCACCATACCAGGAACAGGCGGGCACCATCTAATGACAGAACCCCTCTTCGCCAAAGTGGGGGGGCTGTCGGTCAATAGGAATGCTGTGACTAAGGCCTAGACCCGGTATATGCGACTTGGCGAAACCTTTAACTCACGGGGCCAGTCCCCGTCCGGTGGGACTATGTCGCGGCCGACCTAGCGTGGAGCTGGGGTCTGCGCGCCCTTGCTGGCTGGCTGGGTTTACCACTGGATCTATATATCCAGCCCGTCGCCCAGATCCAGCATAGTTGCTTGTAGAATCTCACAAAATCCGGAGAAAAGCGGACTAGAAAAAAATCTAGAAAAAAAAAAAAAAAACTTTTGCCAGGACCAGAGATCCCAGCAAGGAACTAGGTCCTCACTCCTGACTAGGCAGATTAAAACTGACATCCTATAGCAGGGAGAGAGGGTATACCCCCTGGGACTGCACATAGGTGTAGCCAGAACTTTATTTCTGCCTAGTGTCCTACTCCTGTAGGGGGCAATATAAACCTACTGATATGAAGATCAGAGACTGCGTCCGTCAATGAACAATCTATATACACACACACACACAAATATACTCCTTATTCCAAGTATCCTTTATACTCCTAAAGATGATGGGTGTAGTCCCTCCTTTATTTAACCTTAGTACATTTTCTAAACACACACTGAAAAACAGTGAAGCCAACACACAACTTATGGTTTAAATTTCACTAGGAAGACCCTGGAGCCAGACCATTAATTTCAACAAAAATCTTCCCACAAGATTATATGTGCATTTAGCATATTTGCGGCATGCTTTTTACCTGCCAAATCCTCCCTTGTAGAGACATCCAACAAGCCTGAGACTGCTGCTGGCTGCCTCCATCTTGAATGTAATAGCAGCAGCTCTAGCAGATTTAGTTGTCTCTCAAGTGACACTACAGTTATCCCTGTAATGTTACCTAAAACTCTAAAAAGGACAGCCAAAAGAGGAACCAGAAATGTGAAGGTCTTGTAGAGAATATTAAAGTAAAAACTTTCACGAGGCTGCCATTGCTGACCTCCTTCTGTGAATGCCAGTTGTCTGGCTTCATTATTTTGAGATACTGATTTAGGATCAAGTAAGGGAGAGTTATAACTGTCAGATTTTATTTCACCATCAACCAGGTTGTCAAAATATGCGGGAAAGGGAAAAACCTTTGTCGCTCTGGATGGCTCGTGAGTGCCAAACGTGACCTGTGCCTCATTTGCAGCTGCATCCTCCATTTTTAGGTTGTCACGCACAGATACAACCAGTGTGTCCACCAGCGCCTTTTCTTGCATGGTGGCGGATGTAAAGATGTCATCCTCACTATCAGAGGAGACAGGGCTAAAGGAGGTAGACCTGGCAGGGAGACCTGGGTCTGTGGTGGTTGAACCAGACCCAGAATCTGACACATCAGATGAGGCAGTTTTTTGGCACCTTGTCCTCTAAAGGCCACCTCCACCCAGGACACAAAGGATTCCAGGACCACCAAATATGCATCTATGGACAGCTGGGATCTGGAGGGCCCTGTGGCCTCCTTGAGGGAGTCAGGTGAGGACACATGTTCTGCAGGATCCATGTTGCACCAGGGGAACCCGTCAGCAAAAAGATGAGAACATTTTTTTTTTTCAAAACGACCCACCACGCTACAGCGTCCCCAAGAGGTCAGGCAGAGCACAACGAAGACCCCCAGCAGAGAGAGAGAGACCCCCCAGACTCACCACCCCACACCAAAGATGCAACAGGAGACCCAGAACGTCTTGATCCAGAAAGAAAGATCTGAGGATCAGCACTAGGGTATAGGGAGGGGCTCCACCACTAAAAATGACTCCTCCAGGAACTCCCAAAACATGGCCACCAGTGAATCCTATCAAAAATCCAGCGCAAAATGGCCGCCGGGTGTACCAGTTTGGCCACTGAATCTTGCAGAGCACATGGGCTACAAGACAATGGTTGCCCCGAAAGGCCTGCGGAGCTACTAAGGACCCTCGTGGGGACCCCCAGCCTCCTTGAGAGGAATCGACAGGAAGGGGGCCCTGGAAGTGACAAGTAAACCCTCCCCCGCACGATCGTTGCTCCATCGCCGGCGGCGCACCCCCCCGCCATCACCTTCGGCCTGACGCCCGGTCCCAGCCCCTGGGAGTAGTTACAACCGTCCCAAAGCCCCAGTAGTGGGGGGGGGCAAGTAGATGGGGGTGCGTGACAGGACAGAGGGGAATCTGGGGTTGTGAAGGTCCAACTATCCTAGGGAGGGGCCCGCGTCACCCCATAATCCACCAGGGGAAGAGGGGGGAACATTTACTCACCATACCAGGAACAGGCGGGCACCATCTAATGACAGAACCCCTCTTCGCCAAAGTGGGGGGGCTGTCGGTCAATAGGAATGCTGTGACTAAGGCCTAGACCCGGTATATGCGACTTGGCGAAACCTTTAACTCACGGGGCCAGTCCCCGTCCGGTGGGACTATGTCGCGGCCGACCTAGCGTGGAGCTGGGGTCTGCGCGCCCTTGCTGGCTGGCTGGGTTTACCACTGGATCTATATATCCAGCCCGTCGCCCAGATCCAGCATAGTTGCTTGTAGAATCTCACAAAATCCGGAGAAAAGCGGACTAGAAAAAAATCTAGAAAAAAAAAAAAAAAACTTTTGCCAGGACCAGAGATCCCAGCAAGGAACTAGGTCCTCACTCCTGACTAGGCAGATTAAAACTGACATCCTATAGCAGGGAGAGAGGGTATACCCCCTGGGACTGCACATAGGTGTAGCCAGAACTTTATTTCTGCCTAGTGTCCTACTCCTGTAGGGGGCAATATAAACCTACTGATATGAAGATCAGAGACTGCGTCCGTCAATGAACAATCTATATACACACACACACACAAATATACTCCTTATTCCAAGTATCCTTTATACTCCTAAAGATGATGGGTGTAGTCCCTCCTTTATTTAACCTTAGTACATTTTCTAAACACACACTGAAAAACAGTGAAGCCAACACACAACTTATGGTTTAAATTTCACTAGGAAGACCCTGGAGCCAGACCATTAATTTCAACAAAAATCTTCCCACAAGATTATATGTGCATTTAGCATATTTGCGGCATGCTTTTTACCTGCCAAATCCTCCCTTGTAGAGACATCCAACAAGCCTGAGACTGCTGCTGGCTGCCTCCATCTTGAATGTAATAGCAGCAGCTCTAGCAGATTTAGTTGTCTCTCAAGTGACACTACAGTTATCCCTGTAATGTTACCTAAAACTCTAAAAAGGACAGCCAAAAGAGGAACCAGAAATGTGAAGGTCTTGTAGAGAATATTAAAGTAAAAACTTTCACGAGGCTGCCATTGCTGACCTCCTTCTGTGAATGCCAGTTGTCTGGCTTCATTATTTTGAGATACTGATTTAGGATCAAGTAAGGGAGAGTTATAACTGTCAGATTTTATTTCACCATCTCTGTCCAATTGGGGAGATTTCCCTTCACTTCCTGTCCCATAGCCAAAACAGGAAGTGGGAGCAAATCCCTGCAAATTAGGGAAACCTTTGGGGGCCCCTAGGTCACCAGAACTAGTGTCCCCATTGGAAAAAATTCTCTCTTACTTTCCTGGAGACAGCCCAAAATGTAGTATTTTCTTTTACTTTCACTTAATAATTGGAATTTTGTCTTACCGTAAAATCCTTTTCTCTGAGGTTCACTGGTGGACACAGCATCATGTCTTCAGACCATTGGGCTTTATGCTGCTCGCTCTTCAGGAGAAGGACTAGTCGGAATCCTTTTTGGTTACACCCCTGGGGAAGTTCAAGCGGTTATACAATCAGTTCCTGCTATAGGATTCCAATTTGTAACAAGCAGTGTCTGAAGAACATATAACCCAACCCAACAGAGGGGCAGGTGCTGTGTCTGTCAGTGAACCTCAGAGAAAAGGCTTTTACGGTAAGACAAAAATCCAGTTTTCTCTTTCGCTCACTGACGGACACAGCTCTATGTCTTCAGACCATTGGGATCTCCCAAAGCAGTGTTAATATGAGGGGTTGGGGGAAAAAAACAGCAATAAGCAGAATTCCCAACAAGGCTAAACATTGCCAACCAGGTAAAAACAGGAGCTTACCTAATAACAGGAGCTTACCACTAGGAAAAAAATCACACCCTGAAGAAGCAAAAGGCTCTGTAACCGCAGCCTGCAAAACTTTGCGGCTAAACGTCGCATCTGAAGATGCAAGTACATCCACCTTCTAAAACTTTGTGAATGTGTGTACAGACAACTATGTAGCCGCCCTGCACACCTGAACCACTGACACCTGATAACGGAAGGCCTCAGAAGCACTAAGCACCCTCGTAGAATGCGCTTTAGCAGGGAAAGGAAGAACCTGACCCTTAACAGAATAAGCCTGCACCACCATCAGCCTGATCCACTTGGAAATGGTTGCAGCAGACGAGGCCTGTCCTTTACGAGGTCCATCCGTAAGAACAAACAAGGAATCAGATTTTCTAACCGGTTCAGTCACCACCAGCTACACCTGAATATCCCCTACCACATCCAAGGAATGTAAGGCAATTTCTTTAAGATGTTTCAGCCTTAGGACATAGGGACGGTAACACAATATCCTCATTCAAATGAAACCCCGAGACAACCTTAGAAAGGAACGCCTGACAGGGTCGCAACATCACTTTTTCCCTATTATTCACCAGGTAAGGTGACCGACAGGACAACGCAGCCAACTCTGACATGCGGAAGTAATAGCTACTAAAAAAGCCACCTTCTGCGACAGAGTGAGTAGAGGAAGTCCTCGACTATTCTCACAGGGAGGCTTTTGAAGCACTGACAGTACCAAATTGAGATCCCACAGAGGCACCAGGGATTGCACCGGAGGAGCCAGATGGCGAACTCCCTGCACAAAAGTGTGAACCAAGGACTTCACCGCCAATGGCCTTTGGAAAAATATAGCCAAGGGAAAAATCTGGCCCTTAACGGTACCCAGAGCCAAATGCTGGTCTACACCTAGTTGAAGAAACTCCAACAGGCGAGACACAGAAAAGGAGCGGGGAGAAACCCCCCAAGACTTACACCAAGTAATGTATGCCTTCCACTTTATGATAAACCTTCCTGGATGTAGATTGCCTAGCTTTTTTTTTTTTTTTTTTTTTTTTTTAATATCTTTTTATTTGGATTTTTGCAAAAATAAAATGAGATACAAACATTGTAATGCAAATATACATGGTGAACAACGTTAGATCAATAAGGTATATAAACAAGTAAACATCTGAAAGTCCCATACAAAAGGGAAAAAGGAAGGGGTTAAAGGGTCGACCCACAGTAGCCAGCAACTATGAAAATGTGATACTCTATACAATGCACATCATCGCAATATATCCAAACCTTCACCGGGACCCTCTGAGGGAGGAAAAGGAGGGGGGCGCAAGGCTGTGCAGCTAAGAGGCTACT
The DNA here is from genome assembly GCF_965119305.1 of Pelophylax lessonae. Classification (NCBI taxonomy): domain Eukaryota; kingdom Metazoa; phylum Chordata; class Amphibia; order Anura; family Ranidae; genus Pelophylax; species Pelophylax lessonae. The sequence goes on from NC_138768.1 coordinate 152,185,667, forward strand.
GGTGGCAAACCATATACATGAGCCGCTCCAGGGGGACGCCCCAAAAGGGAACCTGCTGCGACCACCCATTTAGCCCCGCCCCCACCCCCCCCCCCCCCATGGCCCCACTGGAGTCTCCTTAGAGTCAATCAGACAATAACACCAAATATGATAAGTCATAGAGGACCATTGTTTTGGACATAAACATTCCAGGCGGACCACCTGGCCCTAAATTGTTGCATTTTAAAAGCATTAACTGCTAAAGTTTTCTCGTGTGCACACGATTCACTCACTATTTGAATCACTTCCCTCCTGGTCGGGGTGTCTTCACATTTCCACTTACGTGCTATGGACAGCCGTGCAGCAAAAAGGATATTCTGGACCACCGTCCTTAGTTGGGGAGGGTATTTGTCAATGTTTATGCCTAGTAAGGCCTGTTCCACAACCACCTTATTGAGTATCCCTGTCACTTCCGCAATTAATTTAGCAACAGAGGCCCAGAAACCCCTCAAAGAGATACAGGTCCACAGGACATGAAGCAAGGTTCCAACCTGTCCGCACCGTCTCCAACACAGGTTGGAAACGCCCGGGTAGTACTTAGCTATGGAGTATGGTGTCTTGTACCACCTCATGTGTATTTTTAAGAAACCTTCCCTGAAGTTGGAGCATCTAGTGTGAGCTGAGGTAAGTGCATAGGAGCTTGTCCACTGATCACCCGTAAATTCCTGTTCTAGGTCACCTTCCCACTTCAAGTGGTACTTGTTTTTCACGAATGACCTCTTACCCTGCAGGGAGGTGTAAAATTTGCCTATACCTTTTGTTTGTTGGTTGCTGCCGAAGCATAACGTGTAAATTGGTTCTGGGATAGATATGTCTACTGAGGTTATGGAGGATATTAAGGTAGTCACTCTGTGGAGCGTAAGGTATTCCTTGGCAAAGGGTGGGAAGCGGGCACACCATCTAGTGAAGGAAAATCCCTCCGGATGGTGCGTGATATCTCTGACTGTATGGAGGTCATATGTGGACCAGTGCGCTAAGTGAATATTCGGGGATAGGAACGATAGAGCTGTCAGGGGGATAGGAATATCCACCTGCTTGGTATCTTTGGTTCCATGAGCATAGAAGTACTTCCATGCACATACAGTGGCTGAAATAGTGGGATGCCCCTTAGGATGGTTGCTGTTGGGAAATGAGGTACTAAGTAGTAGGTCTGCCAGGGTGCCTTGAGACACCACTGCCTGTTCAAGTCTTTTCCAGACAGGTGGCTGTGTGTTTTTCAACCAATGTATAGACTGGGTAAGAACAGCAGCCATGTGATAGTCCCGTATGTCCGGAACACCCATGCCCCCTACATGGGGGTGTTTGATCAGGTGCACATGGGAGCAGCGGGGTTTCCTACCACCCCATAGAAATTTCGATACCAGTAATTGTACTGACCTATAAAATGTCACAGGAATTTTGATGGGAATAGCCCTAAATAGATACAGGAGCTTAGGGAACGTCAGCATTTTAAACGCTGCATTCCTGCCCGACCAGGAGAGATAGAATTTGCTGAGTCTAGCTAGTTCGTGCGTAAGGGTGTCTAGAAATGGTACAAAGTTGGTTTTGAATAGATCTCCAATCTTACTTGTGAGTTTTATACCTAAGTAGTCAATATGTCCATCACCCCACTGAAACGGGACTTTGCCTTGAATCTCTCGTGCAATATGTTTGGGGATAGCCACACCTAGCATGTTCGACTTAGTCTCATTGACCTTATAGTAAGATACCGAACTAAATTCCCGAAGCACCTCTTGAATTGCTGGTAGGGAGGACTGGGGAGAAGTTACAGACATAATCACATCATCCGCAAACAGCGAAATCTTATTAGTTAGACCCTTGATGTCTAATCCCCTAATCTCCGGATGACTTCTAACCCTCTCAGCTAAGGGTTCCATCAGCAAAGCAAACACCAATGGGGACAGTGGGCATCCCTGGCGAGTGCCATTGGTTATATTGAATTTAGTGGAGAACAGACCTTCCATGAAAACATATGCTGAGGGCGCGGTGTAAAGAGCCAACACTGCGTCCAAAATATCACCCCCCATGCCGAATCGTTGCAGTACTTTACGCAAATATCCCCAGTGTATCCTGTCAAAGGCCTTTTCTGCGTCAAGGGACAGGAACACTGTAGGCGTCTTAGTGGATTCGGCATGGTGGATGAGATTTAACATTCTTCTGGTAGCGTCGGTGGCCTGCCGGCCCATGACAAACCCCACTTGATCTTGGTTGATAAGGCTAGGTAGGAATTTCGAGATTCTATTAGCTAGAATTTTTGCGTAGACCTTCAGATCCACGTTTAGCAAGGAAATGGGTCTGAAATTCTTCGCACAATCCGGGGGCTTCCCTGGCTTGGGGAGCGTTACCACAGTAGCTTCTAGCATTTCAGGGGGGAAGGAGGCAGACGAGGCAGCCCTCCGGAATACCTCCCGGAGTCTTGGAGTCAGGATGTGCACATAACGCTTATAGTACTCCGACGAAAACCCATCAGGGCCAGGAGCTTTATTAAGGGGCAAAGATTGGATAACCTTACTAATTTCAGTATCTGTGATTGGTAGGTTTAGTTCTGCTAAATCTGTGGGACTCAGTGTGGGTAGAGAGATCGAAGCTAAAAATTTGTCAATGTCCTCCGAGGACGGTTGGGGGGTGGATAGATCGTCTCGCAGATTGTACAGCTCACCATAATAATTGCTAAAGGCGTCGGCAATATCCTTGGGGTTAGTCAAGGATTGGTTTGTGGAATGGTGTGTCAAATTGGGTATACGTTGCCGGGCCTGTGTGTTCTTCAGTTGGGTGGCTAATAGCTTGCCAGCTTTATTGCCGTGTGCGTAGGAGTTGGCCTTAAGTTTACGTACGCGGGCCTGATGCTGACCAATTAAAAGCATACGGAGTTCATGTTGTGCATTGGAAAGTTGGATACTCACGTCCGGGAGCGGGGTACGTTTGTTAGTTATTTCTAAATTTTGGATCTTACCAAGAAGATCATCCAAACGCTGCCTCCTCTGCCTCCTCAACGCTGCACTTTTAGACATAAGGAAACCACATATAAAAGCCTTATGGGCATTCCAAATAGTTACCGGACACACCTCCCCACGCTCATTAATTCGGAAAAATTCCTCCAAGGCCGCAAGGACCTCGGACGAAGATCCCGAATCACAAAAAACACCTATGTCATTTTTCCATCTATTAGCCCCTGTGGAAAATATTCTTGGGCCAACAGTTATAGATACCGGGGCGTGGTCCGACCAAGTGATCTGCCCAATGGACGAGTCCACAATTTTTTGGAGCAAAAATTTGTCTGTGAAAAACATATCAATTCTGGAGTAGGAGGCATGAACCTTTGAAAAGAAGGAGTAATCCCGCTCCGTAGAGTGGTGACATCTCCATACATCCTGCAGGCCCGTAGACAGTAAGAAGTTAGAAAGGTCCGATCTACGGGGACTCGTCCGGGCAGCAGTGGAGATGTCCTGGCGGACATTAGCAACCAAGTTCATGTCTCCCCCCAAGATCACATGACCTTTAATGTCGGGTTGGAGGCGTTTCCACAGTTTGGTGAGATATGACAACTGTCTTGCATTTGGAGCATAGATATTGAGTATGGAGTATTCAACGTTATTGATCTCACAGTGTAGCAGTAAGTATCTCCCCTCCGGGTCCGAGATATGAGAATGGTATTTGAATGGTATAGAGTCTTTAACCAAGATAGCCACACCCCCTTTCTTTTTGGGGCCGTTGGCAAAGTAGATGTTTGGAAATTGCTTATTGGTCAGCTTGGGGTGTGCCATTGCACAAAAGTGAGTCTCCTGAAGTAGTACAACATCACATTTCTGAGATTTGAGTTCTCGCCATAGCATGTGTCGCTTAAACGGGCTGTTCAAGCCACGAACATTTAGAGAGGTCAACTTGAACGCCATGGTATGATGTGAAGGGTGGGAGTTCGATCAATCAACTAAAGTCACCAAAAGTCTATGGTTAAGATATCCTACCCCAGTCCGCTGTGCCTGGATCGGCGATGAGAGGGATGATCCCGTAGATGTCTCGGAGGTGCTGGAGAGTCCAGGTGGTGAGTCTGAGGCACTGCAGAGTCCGTTATCTGCTGCTGTGGGTCACAACTGGGTGGGAACAAGGGAGATAAAAGGAAAAACAAAAGAAAGCAAAACAGCAGGGGTAAAGTATACGATAATCCAGCGTAGAGCACTTCACACTCAGGGCCCTGCCAAGATACAGTTGCAAACTTTGAACAGGAGCAGGTTCTCGGCCCGTTCCAAACTGTTAAAAAGTAGGCGATATCCAAATGGAAATCTGAGCAGTGTTAATACCGCTAATTCGGGGAACTTGGGATGGTACAGAACAAAATAATCATTTGCAGCCGAACAGAACTGTCGGAGCTAGTAGGGTAGAACGTTTGACCAGAGAGAGGGTCAACTCCAAAGGAGCCAAAGCGTCCCTGGAAGTCATATAGATCCATTCGATGGCGGGGGGTCGGTGCCCCAGGTGGAGGCACGATCCCCTTGAGAGTCTTCCTTTTCCAGAATGTCCCATTGTCGCAGAAGTTCAATGCCTCGATCTAGGGTGGAGACCTTGAATTCTCTATCCCCTTTAGTGATGATAAGGGTGGCAGGATAATTCCATCGGTACTGGATATGGTGGTTTCTAAGGGGTTTGGTTATGGTCACTAGATTCCTTCTCCGTTTCATTGTATGTGCAGATAGATCCGCAAAGAAGGACAGGCCCTGCATGCTGGGAGGCAGATCCACAGCCTTTCTCACTTTCGCCATGAGTTTCTCCTTAATGGTATAAAAATTAATCCTGGCTATGGTATCTCTGGGAAATTTTTCTAGGATGTGTTTGGGTTTCGGAAGTCTGTGAATCCTATCGACCGCCAGCTCCCCCAAAGCAGTGTCAGGGAGGAGTTCCTGCATAATGGATGTAAGAAAAGCTGCAAGCTCAGGAGGTTTGACTGTCTCGGGTATGCCCCTGATTTTGACATTGTTCCTTCTGGAACGATCCTCAAGGTCAGCGACCTTTGATTTGAGCCAGACCAGGTCATCATCATGCTCATTGTGGGCATCTACCATATTATTGAAAGTGTCTGCAAATTCCCCCATTTTATTTTCAATTGTTGACACCCTGTCGGCAACTGCTGTGACTGCTGAGTTACACTGTGTTACCAGTTGCAGCATGTCTGAATGAATAGCGGATCGTAGGGAGAGCATAACTTCTTTGAACATAGAAGCCACCACGGGTTGATCCCCCGCAGGGATGGTTGCCAGTGTGTCCTGGAACTCCAGGGTGTCATCTACAGACACGCTGTGATGAGGGGAAGACAGCGCATGAGACGTCTTTTGCTTAGTCTTTACAGGGCTGTTGGACTGTGAGGTGGAAGCCGACGAGTGCTGGGAGTGCAAGGGATCAGCCTGCGTGCTCAGGGAGGGTCCCCTCTGAGCCGAGAGTGCAGGCTGCTGCGTCGGAGATCTAGTGCTGGACGCTCGTGGCGGGCCAGCGCCATCTTGGCTGGGCGGCCTGGTGTGAGGTGAGAAGAAATCACTCATCTTACCGGGTCTGCTACGGTCTTTTCGCTTGTGCGACATGTTCTGAAGAAGCCCGGGAGTGCTCGCTGTAAGTCTGGGCGATCGTGGAGTGACCCTCTCCGTCGTATGTGCTCCGATCTGCCTGTTTAGCGAGGAGCTGGTCGCTCACACGTCCATCTGCCTCGCTAGCCGGCTCCGCCCTGATTGCCTAGCTTTTAACAATGTAGGAATCATTGACTCTGACAGCCCTCTGTCCTTCAGCACCTGGCTTTTAATAGCCAGGTCGTTAAAACCAGCGACTGTGAAGTAGGATGGAAGATCGTTCCCTGAGAGAGAAGATCTTCCCTGAGAGGAAGTTTCCAAGGGACCGCTGCTACCAGCCTTATCAGGCCTGCGTACCAAGACCGACGAGGCCAGTCTGGTGCCGCCATAATGACTGGAATCCATACTACCTCAATTCTGCATAGCAGTCTCGACAGAAGTTGTATTGGAGAAAAGGCATAAATCAGAAGATACTGACCACAAGGGGCCACCAGGGCGCCTGCGGCATCAGCCAGAGGATCCCTCAACCTTGACACGAACCTCTGCACCTTCATGTTGAGACGGGAGGCTAGCAGGTTAACATCGGGGAGCCCTCCACCGAAGACACAGTTGATGAAATACCTCCGGGTGAAGAGACCATTCTCCCGGATCCAACGTCTGCCGACTGAGATAGTCCGCTTGCCAATTTTCTACCCTTGGAATGTGCACAGCAGAGAGGGCCAGAACATATTCTGTCCACCTCAAGATACCGGGCTCTTCCCGGGCTGCCAGGACACTCTTTGTGCCCCCATGATTAACGACTTGTGCCACAGCCGTAGCATTGTCCGATTGTATCCGCACAGGGCGTCCCTGCAGACGATCCCTGCAGACAAAGCCTGATCGCCCGAATTTCCAGGATGTTGATCGGCAGCCTGGACTCCTCCCGAGTCCAGACACCTTGGGCCGAACACACTCCCAAGACATCTCCCCATCTGGACAGACTGGCATCTGTGGTGATTACAGTCCAATACAGGGGAAGAAAGGATTTTCTCAGATGCAGGGCTGGGGAGCGGAGCCACCATAGAAGGTACTCCCTTGAACCCCCGACTCAACAGGATCAGATTGTCCAATGACAGTGGATCCTTGTTTCATTTGGTCAGAATCTTTCTTTGCAGAGGTCTGGTGTGGAGCTGCGCAAATGGAACCACCACGAAGGTGGAAACAATCAGACCCAGCATATGCATGCAAGTCCTGAGTAATGACTGATGGTTGGATAACAGGAGCCGAACCGCATCCTGTAGATTTAAAAGGTTTGTCTGAGGAAGAAACATCCGAGCTGACGCTGAGTCCAGTGTCAGCCCCAAGTAGTCCAGCTTGGTGGACGGAATCAGTGCCGATTTCTGAAAATTAAGTGCCCACCCGAACTTCTGTAGAGTTTGCACAGTAATGTCCAAGTCGTCTTCTAGAGCCGAGGAAGAAACTGCACGCAGAAGTAGATCGTCAAGGTAACCCAGTACCGCGATCCCTTTACTGGGGCCAAACCTTTGTGAACACCTGAGGAGTGGAGGCGAGACCAAAAGGTAATGCCACGAATTGATAGTGCGCCTCGCCCACAGCAAAACGAAGAAAACGCTGATGCCCGACATATACAGGAATATGAAGGTAAGCGTCCTTGAGATCGATAGAAGCCATAAGATCTCCTTGATGAAGGAAAGCTACTACCGTGCAGATGGACTCCATCTGAAATTTCTAAACCTGCACAAAGTGCTTCAGAGCCTTGAGATGCAATATCGGACGAACCTGGGAACTGTAAACAGGTTTGAATAAAAACCGTGAAACCGTTCTGACTCTGGAATGGGCACAATAATTCCTTGTGCTAACAGGTCCTGCAATGCTCCGTAGAGGCCCTGTAGCCGCTCGTGAGAAATGCGTAAGTTGGAAGGAAAGAACCTTGCCAGAGGACCCATTTGTCCTGAATGAACAAGGTCCATGGATCCAGAAACAGACGAAGAGGTCCCCCCACCCAGATGCGGGTGAGGTCGTCTCTTTAGGCTGGTGAAGGCTTTTCTGCAGAACCAGAAGTGCCCGCTTTGGAATTACCAATCCAGGGTCCCTTGGAGCCTCCCGTAAAGTTTCGGATGGATCTCGAACCCTTTTCCTGCGATCCACATGGACGAAAAGGGCACTTGTGAGCCGAGAAGAAAGGACCATGTTTACAACAAGGTTCCTTGCCCTTAGCAACCTGTGGAAGTAATGTACTCCCATAGAGGCACCAAACAAAAGGTCACCTACAAAAGGAAGATCAATCAGCACCTTTTAAGAAGCCTGGTCGGGCCAACCAGTACTTCAACCACATCATGCGGCAAAGGATCGCCGCCGTCACACAGAAACCCTGGCGGCAAAATGGGTCACATCCAAGGATGGGTCACAAATATACTGTAACCCCTGCAACTAATCCACCAGCTCAGGAGGGTGTTGACTCCCTTCCAGATCCTGGCGTATAATCTTTGCCAATTCCATTAAGGTCTGAGATACCAAGGTGCTAGCAAAAACTAGTCTCAAAATTGAACTAGCCCTGGTGAAGAGGTGCATGACCAGAGCCTCAGCTTTCTGGTCCACGGGGTCCTTAAAGGACGGGGAATCCTCCACCGGTAACAGTGTGGCCTTATTTAACCTTGAAACCTGAGAGTCCACCGACGGTGGAACTGTCAATTTCTTCAGAGGAGACTCCTCAAAGGGATATCTCCTAGTGAAACGCTTAGGTTTTTCAACCATGCATTTCGGGGGACCCCACTGACTAGTGACAATCTCGTCAAAATAGGCAGAAAAGGGAAACACCATGGTCACCTTGGAAGATTTACGGGTGCCAAACTGCACCGGCATCACCAACTCAGCCTCAGCTGAGTCCTCCAACTTTAAAGTTTCCTGCACTGACACAATTAGGACCTCCACCAGTGCTTTTTCATGAGCAGCTGCAGAGGAGGACTCATCCTCACTATTAGAGCACTCAGCGTGCATGGACGCAGACCTAGTGGACTGACTCTCATCCGTGGCGGCCAAATCCAACTCACAATCTGAGGAATCGGAGGATACAGGTGAAGGTGGGGGGGGGGGGGCTTCTTGCTAGGCCTCCTTTGCAGGGCCATATCTGCAGCTTCTAGGAGTGGATAAGGTGGTGATACGGGCTCCAGGAGTTCCATGGACAATAAAAGGTTTAATCAGAGCCACGCCATTCACAAATTAGAAGAAAAAGTTTAAACGTTTTTTTTGCAAAGAAACGGGACCCCAACCCCCCCCCCCCCACCTGGTTGTCCATACAGTTACAAAAGGGCGCTCAGGGAAAATGGCTGCCCCACATACAAGTCCATGGGGAAAAAACTACATTGCCCACACTTAAGATGGCGGCGCCCAAGGCTTGCCATACAGCCAGGGGCCGACACTATGAAGGCCTAAAGGATCCACAACAGGAACCAACAATCCCAAAGGTACCCTGCCATCCCCCCCCAGGGTGCCAGGCGCCCCCCACATAGCCCCCCTGCAGGAACTGGGAAAGGGTGGATGTACACACAGACCGGGCAGGCCAGGAGGATCTTTTAGGAGGCACAAATCCCATTTTCCCCAGGAGAGGACCCACATCCCCCCAAGGGCAGCAGGGGCAAGGGGGGCAACATCTACTCACCACACCATGGACCAGGTGGGCTCCGCTCCGGGCAGACTGCCTCCCACCCGAAGTGGGGGTGCTGCCAGCCAAGGGGTACGCTGCGACTCAGGGCGTTCCAGGTCGTCGCGTCCTGGTGAGGCATCCGCTCGCAGTCTCGTCCTCATCCGGAAAAGGGGCACCATCGTGGCTAGGCCTAGTGCGGGACTATAACCTGCTTACGCTCGTAGGCCAGACTGGGGGGACCATAATGATCTAGATTATCCAGTGCAAAGCCCCAGTCGCCATTGCTTGTAGATCACCAGGAGAATTCTTCCCTGAACACTAGCTAGCGAGTAAAGAGAAATAAAAGAAAATATTCCGAAAAGAATAAAAAAACTCAGACCGAAGTCCCAGCAGGAAACTTAGGTCCTACTCCTTCTCTAATCAGAAACAAATTGATGTGCTGGGCTGTGTCTATGAGGGTTATGTCTGGAGAGACAGCCCCGTGGGCATGTATATGTAAAAACTTTGTACTAAAGTACTGCCTAGACTACTCCTGCAGGTGGGAGCATAACCCACACAGCTCATGAAGAGGAGGCTGTGTTTGTCAATGGACGATAGAGAAAATGGGGATTTTTTTTACCTAACGTAAAATCCATTTATCTGAGTCCACTGACAGATGTAGCTGCTGCTTTAAATCATAGACGGATGGGTAATAAGTCCCTCCCACTAGGAGTAACCAGGTAGAGCCAAAGGCTTTGACACGTCCCTGGGTTATTACCCCTGGCCTCACCGTTGCATCTACAGTTAGAAAGAGGGGTGGGAGCTACGTGCATTGGTGAACTCAGAGAAATGGATTTTACGGTAAGTAAAAAATCCCATTTTCTTTTTCGTCCACCAACGGACATAGCTGCTGCTTTAAATCACAGAGGGATGGGACGTCCAAAAGCAGTAACCACTGAGGGGTGGGGAAAGGACAAACTTAAAAGAATGCAATTCCCATGGCTAACATAGCCAACTATATAAAATGGAGCCCAACAACTGGGGCTCAATTGTAGCAAAACCATAAAGGAGAAGGAAAAGTAGACTGCTCCTTAAATGGCGGCCTGCAAAACCTTGCGGCCAAAGGACGTAGCCGAGGGTGCTAACACATCCACTCTGTAAAACTTGGTGAACGTATGTACAGACGACCATGTGGCCGCCTTGCAAACCTGCATCACTGACGCCTGATGGCGGAAAGCCCAAGAAGCACTCAACGCCCACGTAGAGTGAGCCATGACAGGGAAAGGAGGAACCTTGCCCTTAAGAGAATATGCCTTCACCAACGTCTGTCTGATCCATCGAAAGATGGTCGCCACAGACGCAGCCTGACCCTTGTGGAGTGCATCCATATTCACAAACAGAGTCCGACTTATGAAAGGACTAAGTAGCCTCCAGATACACCCGTATCGCCCAAACCACATCCAAGCAATGCAAGGCAATTTCCTTAGGATGTGAAGGTTTCAGACAGAGTGACGAAAGCACTATGTCTTCCTTCAGATGGAAGTCTGAAACCACCTTAGGAAGAAACAACGGATTAGGCCGTACACTACCTTTTTCCCTGTGTATTACCAGATAAGGAGAGCGGCAAGATAGCGCCGCTAGTTCAGAAACCCTGCGCACAGAGGTGATAGCTAGTGATGGACGAACATCTGATAGGACAGTTCGTGAACGCGATCGCTCAAACGTTTGCGAATCGCAGCTTCGCAGTGGGTCCCATTCATTTTAATGGCAGACGAACATATTTGCAGCCACAAAATACTTACTAGCTGTGCACACATAGTCCCAAAACATGGACACTGACATACCAGAAGTATTAAGCGAATCTGCAATCGACAAGCATTCTTTTTTTATGTGTGAAATTTTGTCAATTCAGGAGCGCGTGAAGGCCATGGAGGAGAGGCAACGCCAGGCTATGAAGGGGGTGCAGGAGATGATCCTGCTATTGGAAAAGTTGCCATAAATTTTTTTTATTTTTTTATAAGTTATATAAATCGTTTATACAGTTACAAAGTGCATTTTGTTTTTTATAATATTGCTCGGTTTTAGTGTAATAGCTCAGCCTAAATCAGCCAGAACTGACAGCAGTCGGTAAATACATGTTAAACACATTCACACGTCTGTAAAATGGGTCCGCATCCGTTCCACAATTTAGCGGAACGTTTACAGACCCATTGATTTTAAATTCCAGTCTGAAAAATTAGGCATTCACAGGATAAAGAAGTGTCAGCCAATACAGGCCCCAAAAATTAGCCAACAGGCGTTCACCTGACAGCAAAGAACTTTGTATTCTGTGGCTGGAGGTACATTAGGCATTCACAGGATAAATTACAGGCCCCAAAAATTAGGCATTCAACAGACATAAAAGGCCTTTTATGCAGCTGTATTTACATAAGACAGGGACCATTAATTGTTATGGGCGGTGGCGGATATTTCTGGCCTGTCATGAGAATTTTAATCAAACATGGTCTACTGGTCACATGTGTTGAATTCCTCCGAGATCCATGCCTCATTCATTTTTAGAAATTTGAGGTAGTCAACACTGTTGTGAGCTAGGCGAGTGCGCTTATCAGTCACGATCCCCCCTGCTGCGCTGAACGTACTTTCGGACAGGACACTGGACAAGGGGCAAGCCAACAGTTCCATTGCAAATTGTGCAAGCTCTGGCCAGAGGTCAAGCCTGCCCACCCAGTAGTCCAGGGGTTCATCACTTCTCAGAGCATCCACATCGGCCGTTAACCCGATGTAGTCGGACACCTGTTGGTCTAGGCATTCCCTGATGCTGGAATCCGGAGGACAGCTCATATCAGAAGTGACCAACACATCTTCAAACCCCCCTCTTCTTGCAGGCGCTGTTGGATTGGCACCCGCAACTGTTTCTCTGTGAGTGGAAATTCCTCTGCCAGCGCATGCAAAAGTAGAATGCAGCATTTCTCGAAGCAAGGCCTGGAAGTGCTGCATTCTGACAGCCCTCTGTGTTGGTGCTAACATTTCTGCCATTTTTTGTTTGTACCGGGGGTCCAAGTACGTTGCCACCCAGTACTGGTCCTTGCCCTTTATGCTTTTTATACGAGGGTCCCTCTTAAAACACTGAAGGCCCCCATTTGCACTAAACTGGAAGCGGTGTAGTGGCCTGGCTCCTGCTCATCATCCAGGATAATGTCGTCCTTGTTCTCCTCCCCCCATCCATGGACAACACCAGGGATCCCAGAAAGGTTTAAAGCATGCTCTTCTTGCTCCTCCTCATCTGCCCCGGAACCATCCTCCTCTGACTCCTCTTCAGACTCCTGTTGTTGACTTGTCTCAGATGGAGTAGCCCCCCCCTGGGAATTCATCCAGCATTGCGACTTCCTGCTCCGACGGCTTGATCAAAGACACGACGCAATGCACGCTCCAGAAAGAAGGCGTAAGGTACAATGTCACTGATGGCGCCCTGGCTGCGACTGACCAGTCTGGTGGTCTCATCAAATGGCCGCAGAAGTCTACATGCGTCGCGCATGAGCAGCCACTGGCGCGGTGAAAAAAAACAAGCTCCCCAGAACCTGTCCTGCCGCAGAGTTTGTACAGGTAGTCGTTAACTGCACGTTTCTGCTGGAGCAGCCTATCAAGCATATACAAAGTTGAGTTCCATCGCATCTGGCAGTCACAAATAAGACGCCTGACGGGCAGGTTGTGTCGCTGCTGAATGTCAGCAAGGCGAGCCATGGCTGTGTAAGATCTTCTGAAATGGCCCGAGATTTTCTTGGCCTGCCGCAAGACGTCCTGGACTCCAGGGTATTTGACAACGAATCGCTGCACGACCAAGTTCAGGACGTGTGCCATGCATGGCACGTGTGTAATTTTGCCCTGTTTCAGCGCTCTCAGCAGATTGGCACCGTTGTCACATACCACTTTACCAACTGTCAAATTGAGTGGTGTTAGCCACTGATCTGCCTGTGAACAAAAAGCTGAAAGTAGTGCAGGACCAGTGTGGCTCTTGGCTTCCAGGCACAACAGACGCAGCACAGCATGGCAACGTCTCACCTGGCATGCCGAATAGGTTCTGGGGATCTTGGGCGGCGCAGCGGAAGAGACGGTAGCAGCAGAAAAGGAGGAGTTAGCTGAGGAGAGGGAGGATGGAGTAGAAGGAGGAGAAGAAGAGGCAGGCCTGCATGCAATCCGTGGCGGTAAAACCAAATCTACACGGGTGCCATGGGTTACATGCTTGACGGCCGTCAGAAGGTTCACCCAGTGGGCAGTAAATGTTATATACCTTCCCTGCCCATGTTTGCTAGACCACGTGTCTGTGGTCAGATGTATCTTGGCACCGACACTGTGTGCCAGAGATACATTAATTTGCTGCTGAACATGACCATATAGCTCTGGGATGCCCTTCTGCGAGAAATATTTCCTTCCTGGGACCTTCCATTGTGGTGTTCCAATGGCCACAAATTTTCAAAAGGCCTCGGAGTCCACCAGTTTATATGGCAGTAGTTGGCGGGCTATCAGTTCCGACAAGCCAGCGGTCAACCGTTGGGCAAGAGGGTTATCATGCGTCAATGTTTTTTTTACGCTCAAGCATTTGGGCACACGGAAGCCTAGCTTTTTCCAGAAAAACCTGAGGACGGCATGAAGAAAGGTGGAGTGGAGGACAATTGTGAGGAGAGAGGAGAAGGCTGGACTGTGAGAGCCTGGAGTGTGGCTTCTGATGGCATTGCTCCCAATGGGCTCGGTGATGGGAGTCCAGGTGCCTTCTTAAAGCGGTCGTCCCTAGGTGAGTGTTGGGCTTACCGTGACTTATGCGTTGACTGCAAAGGCTGCAGATAGCAACACTATTGTCAGCAGCGGACACGTTAAAAAAAGCCCACACTGCGGAGCCATGTGCCAGCGTCCTGGGAGCGCCAGATGTGACCGTACATGGTTGATGGCTCGCTCCTGATACATTAGCAGTCTGGTTTGTCCCTCCTGTGCAATGTAAGTTCAGCCTGCTTCTCCTCCCTATCTGCTGGTCCATCTCTCCCTCTGAACTCCCCTCCTCTTCCTCTCTTGTGGTCACCCACGTGACGTCCATAGACACGTCATCATCGACGTCACCTTCCCCACCACTAACATTAGAGATCTCGGAGTAGGCAGCTACAGCGCGGACCAACCTCCTTGGGCTGATCTGGGTACTGTCGTCAGACTGCTGAGTGGTGTTGCTACCTCCTCTTCCTGATCCGATGGCATGAATGGCTGTGCATCGCAAATGTCTTCAGATGGATCGGAAAATCATTCCTGTGACTCAAGCGGAGGGTATATGGTGGTGGTGTCTTTGGGGGTGCACACAGCAGAGAGTGAAGAGGGTGCAGATAGAGAGGAAGAGGAGGGTGCAGAAGAGTAAGGCTGAGTGAGCCACTCAATCAAGTCTGGTGCGTCCTTTGACGTAATCGAACACACCTTCTGCAACTTCCCACTTTGGCTCCGGCCTGGTGCTCCTGCTCTACCCCCATCACCCCTGCCTGTCATTTTTTAAATGACCCTGTGACAAAAGTCTCAAGAGAAGGGCAGTATATGTGGAAGAAGGTATATAACACCCCGCTTCAATCTGTCGTTTTGGGGGGCCACTGGTCTATCACACCAGTTATAATACTTTTTTTTCCAGTAACATTTGTCACTGTGTGTAGCAGAGGGAACGCAGCAAAACCGAAAAAAAAAAAAAAATTCTGCAGTACCCAAATACACTATTATGAAAGTATATATAACACCCCGCTTCAATCTGTCCTTTTTGGGGGGCGACTGGTATATCACACCAGTTATAATACTTTTTTCTAATTGCGTTTGTCACTTTTGTAGTATCGCTGCAGAAAAGCTCACCAGTCACAATGCTGTACAATACAAATCCACTATAATAATATGCTTTCTATATTAGAAAGTATATTGTAAGTGTATTACACCCCTATATACTGCACACCAAACGATAGTACACCTATACCAGTCCTTAAAAAGGACTTTTGTGGACCTATTAGCTAGCGATTTGTGTCACTAACAGTCTGTCCCTGCTCCACACAGCAACCTCTCCCTACACTGACAAAAGACAGAATGTAAAATGGCAGCCAGATAAGGTCTATTTATAAGGTAGGGGGGTATGTCCATGTGCTGAAATGTCTCAATTGGCTGTCCTGTTCCACCTGATTGATGTGTCATGGGTCAAAGTTCTTCACAATGTGAAAGAAAATGGCGGTCGTGAATATCGCCATATGTTCGCATGTTCGGCGAACAGCGAACGAGCAAAGTTTGCCGCGAACCGACCGCAATTGTCTTTAGTATGTGGTGACACTACTGAATTGGCTGCAGATTTCTGGTGCTCCATTTTCCTCACCATTTTCTTTCCTCATTTTTCTCTTCATTTACCTATTGGTAGCGCATAGGTTCTTTTTTATACATAGAGTTGCCTTTTTGATGGCTATCACTAGAGATGGCCTTGCGGGGATCGAGGTTCCCCTACAAATGTGAGACGTGTTCAGAGGACTTGTGGGGTTATTGATTATACCCAAATGCTCATTTGAGTGTTAATGGAGGTGAGCGGCCATTGCACTTGATTCTGGATTCTTAGCTCTCAAAAAAAAAAAAAAAATCGCACTGGGTGGTCACCGGAAGTATCCTGTGTTGTCCCATCACCATTGAACTGTTTTATTATTGCCATTCTTGGCGTTCTGTTTGCACTGGTTGCACTTTATTTGGGACTTTCTGCGATTTTCTATATTTATATTTTACATGAATTTTATGGATTTATAATTTGGCACCTTATTTAACTCACCTATTATAGTGAGCACTTTCAACGCACTATCACTTGTTATATTACTTCACTGATCATTTATTTATTCAGTGTCCCTTTGGTGCTCTGGCATTTTCAATTTTTCCCACTGGTTATTTATTCAGTCAACTTTACCAGCACTGTGCAACCTTGGAGTTGCTATTCTTCACTTTGTCACTTTATCAGATAATAAATAGCTGTATTTCACCATCTTTTCACTTGGAATTTCTTCATATTGTGATTATCATTTTGTAATCATCTTTCTAGCACAATAGCACTTCATTCATCACGTCTGCACTTTACATATATTTTATTGTATTTATCTATGTATTAGATGATTATTTATTGATTTTATTGTGATTTAATATTGATTTTATTCATATTCATCAGTCAGAATTTCCATCTATTTTAGCCTTTCTGGTTCACCAATTTTAGAAATCTTGCGCTGATTCTTTTATCTTTACAATCATCAAGAAGGCAACTTTCTATGACAAGGCGAGCAAGGAAATGTATCTTATGTTTTCGAAAGGAGATTTCTAAAGAACAGATAGAACCAAATTAAGGTCCCAAGGAGGTAACGGAGACCTCCTGCAGGGAGCCAAATGGCAAACACCATGAAGAAACGTACGAATCAAAGAGTGCATAGCCAAAGGGCGTTGGAAGTACACAGCCAAGGCCGAGATCTGACACTTAAGAGTGCCCAACGCCAAACGTTGGTCAACCACTTTCTGTAGAAAGGTCAGGATCCTGCTGATAGCAAAGGATCTAGAATGCAGCTTCAGCGATTCGCACCAAGCAACATACGCTTTGCACGTACGATGATAAATCTTCTGAGAAGTGGACTTCCTAGCCTTAAGTAAGGTAGGGATCACAGAATCGGACAGACCCCTGTCCTTTAACACTTTGCTCTCAACAGCCAAGTTGTTAAAGCCAGCGACTGTAAAGCAGGAGGGAAGATCGGACCCTGAGATAGAAGATCTTCCCGCAGAGGAAGTGTCCACGGCTTCAGCAAAATCACCTCGGCGTACCAGAATCTCCAGGGCCAAACGGGAGCCACCAGAATTACCGGAATCCCCTCCAACTCGACCCTGCGTAGCATGCGAGTTAAAAGTTTCAGCGGAGGAAACGCATAAATTAGCCCGTCCTGGCTCCAGGGAGCCACCAGGGCATCTACTGCATCGGCCAGAGGATTTCTGGACCGACCCACAAACTTTGAAACTTTCCTGTTTTGTCTGGAGGCGAACAGGTCCACATCTGGGGTCCCCCACCGGAGACACAGCTGGTGGAACACCTGTGGATGCAGGGACCACTCTCCCTGATCCAGGATGTGACGACTCAGGTAGTCCGCCTGCCAATTGTCTATGTCGGGAATGTACATGGCGGATAGGGCTGGGATGTAGTCCTCTGCCCAGCGCAAGATCTCCACTACCTCCAGAGCCACCGTGGCACTCCTGGTGCCCCCTTGATGATTGACATATGCCACGGCCGTGACATTGTCGGACTGGACTCAGACAGAACACCCCTTAAAATTGTCTGTCCAGTGGAACAGGCTCAACTTGATGGCTCTCAGTTGCAGAATGTTAAAAACAGAGCTAGGACAAAAATGTCCCAGCAGGGATCTGTTTGGCCACTCCTAAGCCCAGGCAGCTAAAAACTGTAGATGTAACGGTAAGCCCAGGGGTAATAACCCAGGGACCCCGCCCCCCTGGGCATGTCAAAGCCTTTGGCTCTACCTGGTCACTCCTAGTGGGAGGGGCTTATTACCCATCCGTCTATGATTTAAAACAGCAGCTAAGTCCATCGGGGGACGAAAGAGAAATAAAGTTTTGCCTTTTGTTATAATTTAAGCCACTGTGTCAGCAGGATACCCAAGAAAATGGCATTGTTGATTTAGGTTAGTAATGGCATCTTCCATGTTTCTCTCAGGAAAGATTTTATCTATATTAGTTATTGTTGTACATTGCATTTTTATTACAGCTTAGGTCCTGTGTTTACAGGCTTTGAACTTGTATGGGAATGCAAAACCCATCTGATGCAAACAAAAGCCCATACAGGCCCTCAGAAATACCCAAATGCATTCTTATTTAAAAAAAATAAAAAATTCACCAGTTAAAGGAAATCTCTTTAATAAATATACTACATTTGTCAATAACATGCATACAACAAACCTCAGACAATTTCCTTGCAACACCGATTCATAAAAAAATACACACCATATTCTGCTTCAGTAACATTTAAATATATTTCTAATAAACTATCCCATCACCTTGAAAAGCTTGCACCAAGATTACTCTCCTATTTATAAAGATTAGTCTGTAATAAGTACATTGATTATGTATCCCTTTCCAAAAAAGGCATAACACATATCTTAAAGTGATTGTAAAGTCTGTTTAAAAAAAAAAAAAAATCGTTCTATTTACCTCCTATGTGCAGTTGGTTTTGCACAGAGCAGTTCAGATCTTCCTCTTCTTCGGTCCCTCTTTGTAGCTCCTGGCCCCTCCCTTCAGTCGAATGCTCCCACCTTTAAGATGCTTCCTATGAGGGCATCCAAGCCGGGTCGCAGCTCTGTCTCTCCCGATTGGCTCACTGACTGATTGACAGCCACGGGAGACAATGGCGCTGCTGCTGTCTCAGCCAATCAGGAGGGAGAGTCCCAGATGGCTGAGGGACTCGTGAAAATCGCTGGACACAAGTATTAGGGGGTGCTGGGGAGGCTGCTACACACATAAGGTTTTTTTTATCTTAATGCATAGAAAGCATTAAGATAAAAAACCTGACTTTACAATCCCTTTAAAGTAGGCCTCTAATGAAAGAAATATAAGGAATGCCATGCCTAACATACTAAAAATGTTAAATACCTGGCCCGTACAATTGCCCACTTTGAATACTTTGATTTACTAACGCAGAACAAGTATTCAGATCAAGAAGGTTAGAGTAAAGCTTTTATTGACAGGTCTCCTCCAAGTTCAGTGGCACAATGTTCTAAACTTAGAGGACAGGCATGACAACCATGCTACTAGAATTTTTAGAAAGGGAGGTCAGAAATGGCAGCCTCAAAGTTTACATGAAAAACCCAACTCTAACTTAAGTGTGTTAATTTGTTTAGGACAGAGGAGGAGGGAAAGATTTTACTGTTGTGTCCCTGTTACGGAGATTTCCCAACACTTGTGGTCAGGACAGGATGCAAGGGAAAATCTCTGCAACAGGCAAACAGACAAGAGCAAAAATATTTTTAAGAGTCTGAAAGGGTTTTAACTTCTGAAAATGTTTTCTGTGTGTACCTTTTTGTCCTGGAGATAAAAATACTGGAAGTTAGGAAAAATCTCCAACACGTTAAGAAAAAAAATAAAATTCTGGCAAAAAAATGTGTAACTCTTGAGCTCTAAAAAAAATAACTATAATAAATGCTGGATCATCAATTTGTGGACAATGTATCCCTGTTTTCACGGCTGCCAGGTATAGAGCTACAGTACCTTATGTTAAGGCAGCTGCTGCACAGGACTGTGGAAGCTGCCTTGTTGTATTCTTCAGTATTGACAGAACATAGAATTGTCGAAGGCAGTCAGATGCTGTATGGTAACATAGTTGTTTTGCTATACCACTATCTCATTTAGACAGCTCACTAAAATTTCTCCATTTATTAACTAGGAATCCAACTCGAAGCCTAAATCCTCCCTGGATCCAGTTGGCCTGCTCAGTGTTTTTTTTTTTTTGCCATGTCTCTAAAAAGGCAACACAGTGCCTACAGGAAATAAATGGATAGAAAGTAAGAACCAGAGAATGAGAAGTACTTGGGTAATTTTAGTTGATGACATTTTTTGTCTCCGATTAGAAAACCCTTGAAACATGAGCAGATTAACAAAGTCTTGTGAATGGCAATAGGTGTTTTTATAAAGCTGTGGATGTTACCCAACAAACATTTAAAAACACATGGACCTAGGAGATTCTCCACCAGAGAAGAAGGTTTGGAGAAAGTCACGCTTTTCTGCTTAATAAATAAAGCCATATATACTGCTGCAAAATGAGTGCTCAATAAGTTACATTCACTCAGGATAATCGCGTCAAGGAAGTTCCTTAGGATTGAAAAATACCAGATGCATTTAAAAGTTTGCTTTCATTTTCAACTCTGTAAAATATTTTTGCAGTCGGTTTGGGAAAAAAATTTTTTTGGTATATTGATCTGTCTTTTGGCACTGACACTAACAGAAATAAAATCCTTAAAAATTAAATGCATTTAAAAATAATTTTAATCCAACACACATTGGGGCATGTGTTTTAGATTGAAGTTATTTTAACTGCATCCTATTGATCAAAATGTTTACCATACACATTGGGAGTCCAGCCACATACATATAATTCTCTTTGAGAGAGAATGAACAGTAAAAACGTAACAAGAACTAAATAAATGTCTGCGCTAAAAAAAAAGAAATACATTTTTGTAATTGCGGTCTACTGAGGTGTGAGTAGTAAGATTCACGCAACCAAAAGCATTTACTTGATTTGTTACAGATATGAAGGAGGAATCCTAAGGAACTTCCTCAAAGGTAACAGGTCAGCTACAAAAGTAGGACCTGTCCCACAGTTGGCACACACACACACAAATATCCAGATAAAGGACTCAGCAGCAAGTCTGGGGGGAGTAAAGGGCCTTCCAATAAAGAGAATTTCGTAAAAAAACAGCAAGACGTATACCATAGTACTTAGCCCCCACAGTTTAACGTAAGAAAAACAGACTAAGGAGATCCAGAAGGCATATGGGCCCAGGTCACTCAACCCAGCACAGGGAGAGAATTTCCAAACTTTCTCGGAGGTGAAGATGTCCAATGGGACTCTGGTCAGAGTATTCACTGATATATTCCCAGACAAACCAGGAACCATCTGTTCTGAGGAAACATGAAAATCCCAAGCATGGGGACACACCAATCAGAGAAGTCCTATTAAGGTGAGGAAAAACAGCCATCCCATCCCCTGCAAGAACCTAAGGGGGTTGTATTCAGGTCCTCTTGGTCCAAAAAGACCATCTGGATGTCTTGCTCAGGGTCAAGTCTTCCAGCCACAGATGAGGAGACTGAGAAGAAGTGTAAGGGTGAATCATGTTAGGAGGACATCTTCTAATAACTCCATGAAAACCAAAAAGAGCAGGGGGGGATTTTTGGACAGTCCATCAAAGAGTCAAGGATCTACAAAGCATGGACTTCCATACCAAGCACTTGAGCTCGTTGGTGTCTAGGGTTACCCGCACTAGCCTCCAGGAAAGTCATATCCAGACATGGCATGCGGGTGAAAAGACCATCTTCCAGAATGTTCTTCTAAGCATTCTGCAATGGAGAAGCAAAAACATATGACCCAGTGCTTTGAGCAGTGACGAGGTCATCTGGAGGACACTTCACTTTATTAAGGAAAGCATCAATGGGGAAAGTGTGGGAGGTAAACATCCCAAGGACATCTGGTTGAACAATGTGCCCCTATTTGAAGAAATGCGGACACACCTGCATGTAAAAAGTTTTAGATGACCTCTGGCTGCAAGCTCTTTGACCTGAGCGGGACGTAGAGCCTGAATGCCCATGTATAACTACTGCTGAAGTGTATGAAGAAGGGTGCCTTTTAATTTGCCACAGATATTCTGTGGTTAGGCATTAGCATGCTCAGGACACCAGAGGAGTTGCTAATGTCAAAACAAATTACATCCCTGGAAGGGTAACAGAGATAGAGGTTCTTTGGGTGTCTCATCCCACACACATAACCACATATTGGAGTGTTCTACTTATTTATCCAGACATCAGTTGCCTGCACGTCACAAGCTTAGATGCTTGAAGCAAACCATCACAACTAAAGCACATTGTTCCAGACATTTGCTCCAATCACTTTTGAAAGTGGTGCCTGCCCCTATGAAAGAGGGGTAATCTATAAGGCACTCTAAGACTCTAAGGGAATATAACTGATTTTCAGTGAGAACACCTATTACATGTTTGGTGGGTAATGTGCATCACTGATTCATGTACAGGGAAACAACCAATTAACCAAAATAGCAGAAACAATGGAAAGATTTTGCAGCTAAAGGAGTTCTAAAAGTCTGTAGGCCTGTAACAGCAGATTGATCCTCCAAATGCAGGGCAGTAGAAACTGTGCCAATCAAGTTTCAACCAACTCTTGAATATCTAAAACATTTGCAGGTTGCTCAAAAAAAAAACGTCTTCAGAGGAACAATATTAGGATGCTGAACCAAAAGGTCAGATTTAAAGGCTCAGAATGATCATAGACAGACTCTAAAATAGTGCTGTGGCATTTGTAGAGTCCCTGTGGGTATACTTCTCTAGTTGGGTACAGATAGAAAGGCCAGAGTGGACATGGAGGTCCCCAAGGACATAGGGAGGCCTCGACCCCACCCTACAGTACTGGAGGAGACTCTAATGATGATGACCCTACAAGAGTAGAGGGCTCAAGTTCTAGATTAAAGGCGTTGGTCTGTTCAGGGGGTAACGGATAAATGCCCCTAGAACTACTAGGAAAGTATGGACTGCGGTCACCCTGAAGTTTAACTATTACTGCAGTAAAACTGGGGTGCTGAGAAATTTGTATAGGTGCCTAGCGGTGCAAATGGAGAGGTAACTGCTGGCGCTTCAGCTTAATCTGCCAAACTCACTCAGTTATCAGTCAAAGGGTCACACCTGAGGCTGTGCTAAAGCTCTGGGCACAGAAAGCACTCAGTGACTAACACACAATACACAAAAGGTATAGAAAGTGACGCAATGCAGAGCATAGTGCTCGAAGGTAACATTCCAGGCTAGTCATGCATGTCCAGTCCAGAGTGGCCCACATACAGATTCCAAAGCTATTGCTAAGGATACAGTAATCCAGATAGTTTCTATATACAAGACCAGCTCAAGTAGTGGTATAACAAGGAATCTTGACTGAATCACGCAAGAGAAAAAATATCTGCTGTGTTGCATGAATCGTGACTTAAGTCAGCAAGGTGAATGTACCACAGGGTGGAAAAATAAAAACAAGCAAAAAAAGTGAACTCCTAGGACCCCAGGAAAAAACTCTTGCTTGGTAGATGAGATTTATATGGTGGCAGGCTCATAATGATCTGTTTGTCAGTGTCCCAACTTCCTGTAGCCAGGCAGTATAACCCTACTCTTTTTGAATTCCCTCAATGGACAATGTTGAGGAAAAAAATATATAGATGCAAGACAAGTTGTGTAAATCACTGAATATACAGTGGTTAATTTTTCACACAAATTTTAATCCCATGCATTTTTATTGGAAAGGAATTTTTTCAGAGATGAATTTTGTTGTTATCTTGCAAGTTATATAATCTATCTGCTACCAGAGGGCAAGCATTACCTGTTAAAGGTTACTTGAGGAAGCCAATGCAAATGAAATCAGGGCAACCTTTCTATCTGCAAGGTTTACTTTGATTAATTGTTAATTGATTAAAATTGTTGTTTCTGGCAGCACTCACATTTCACTTGGGTTGGCAGAACAAACTTGACATTACAAGACAACTGTGTTCACAGTGCCGTAAGCTTGCTAAGGCTGGTCATACATTGATCAGTTTTATTTTTGATCAGCCATAGAGCAGATTGAAAACAATGGTACGCTCCACCATCCACAATGAGGAGACTCCTCCGAAGTCACAAAACAATGATCAGCGTTGCAGTCTACTGACTCATGACATTTTAATTTGTCAGTGTCCTATTGGCTGCAGCGTTGATCGAAGGAACATTTCCAAAAAGCTGGTTAGAGAGATCATTAGATAAACTTCTCTGGAACAGGAACTGCCAAAATATGCCTTGCTGATCTGGCTGAGTTTCGATCAATCTAGGGCTAGCTTAATTATGGTCTAAGTATTGGCATTGTTGACAGAGCAATCAAACCACAGTTGGACTAGTTGGCATGTAAAGAACTACATATTTTTTTTATATTTGCATAGAAATATATAGGCATCTAAAAAATATATTTTTCTGTGTTGGCTAGTGTGAATGAGCCCTTGTACATCCACTTCCCATGTAAGATGTCTCATTGCTTAAAACAAAAAGCAGACTATGGCAGGCCATGAAAGCTGTGATACAGAATCTTGGCAACAAGATTCTCTGATTTGGCCAGAAAAGCAAGAATTGTGCAGAACTAATGCAAGGTCCACATAATCACTTCTATTGCCACTAAGATCTTAAAATTGAACTGTGAATTCATCACATTCTCAGGTTTAGGCCTGATTTACCTAATTAAATACACAAAAAGCTAAATAAAACAAAGCTCCAAGGCCAAAGTGCAATCAATTAAATCATTCATGCTTTGACTTATGGCAGAGCCTGGCATTCAAGGCTCACCGGGAGGAGCAATAAAAATGAATAGAACCGTAGAGCCCAGCATGGACACTGCAGTCTAAATTCATTTTTAATAAAGAGCACTATTAAGACACGTTCAGACCTAGACATTAAAGTAAAATTCCATCCTCAACCTAGTCTTAAAAATGCTCACCACATTTTTGTTAATATTTTATTATAACTTTTCATGTTACAACACTGAAGAAATTACACTTTGCTACAATATAACGTAGTGAGCGCACAGCTTGTATAACAGTGTAAATTTGCTGTCCCCCCAAAATAACTCAACACACACTCATTAATGTCTAAACCGCTGGTAACAAAAGTGAGTACACCCCTAAGTGAAAATGTCAAAAGTGGGCCAAATTAGCCATTTTCCCTCCCTGGTGTCATGTGACTTATTGTTACAAGGTTTCAGGAGACCTTGGTGTGAATGGGGAGCAGGTGTGTTAAATTTGGTGTCATTTCTCTCTTATTGGTCACTGGAAGCTCAACACGGCACCCCATGGCAAAGAACTCTCTTGGGATCTGAAAAAAATAATTGTTGCTCTACATAATGATGGCCTAGGCTATAAGATGATTGCCAAGACCCTAAAATTGAGCTTCAGCACGGTGGCCAAGACCATACAGCGGTTTAACATGACAGGTTCCACTCAGAACAGGCCTCGTCATGGTCGACAAAAGGAGTTGAGTGCACGTGCTCAGTGTCATATCCAGAGGTTTTAGGAAATAGACGTATTAATGCTGCTAACATTTCTGCAGAGGTTGAAGGGGTTTGGGGTCAGCCTGACAGTGCTCAGACCATATGCCACACACTGCATCAAATTGGTCTGCATGGCTGTCATCCCAGAAGGAAGCCTCTTCTAAAGATAATGCACAAGAAAGCACGCAAACAGTTTGCTGAAGACAAGCAGACTAAGGACATGGATTACTGGAACCATGTCCTGTGGTCTGATGAGACCAAGATAAACGTATATGGTTCTTCAGATGGTGTCAAGCGTGTGTGAGGGCAACCAGGTGAGGAGTACAAAGACAAGTGTGTCTTGCCTACAGTCAAGCATGTTGGTGGGAGTGTCATGGTCTGGGGCTGCATGAGTGCTGTCGGCATTGGGGAGCTACAGTTCATTGAGGACACAATGAATGCCAACATGTACTGTGACATACTGCAGAGTATGATCCCCTCCCTTCGGAGACTGGGCTACAGGGCAGTATTCCAACATGATAACGACCCCAAACACACCTCCAAGACGACCACTGCCTTGTTAAAGAAGATGAGGGTAAAGGTGATGAAGTGGCCAAGCATGTCTCCAGACCTAAACCCTATTGAGCATCTGTGGGGCATCCTCAAACGGAAGGTGAAGGAGTGTAAGGTCTGTAACAGCCACCAGCTCCGTAATGTTGTCATGGAGGAGTGAAAGAGGACTCCAGTGGCAACCTGTGAAGGTCTGGTGAACTCCATGCCCAAGAGGGTTAAAGCAGTGCTGGAAAATAATGGTGGCCACACAAAATATTGACACTTTGGGTCCAATTTGGAAATGTTCACATAGGGGTATACTCACTTTTGTTGCCAGCAGTTTAGACATTAATGGCTGTGTGTTGAGTTATTTTGAGGGGACAGCACATTTACACTGTTATACAAGCTGTACACTCACTACTTAACATTGTAGCAAAGTGTAATTTCTTTCGTGTTGATATAATAAAATTTTTACAAAAATGTGAGGGGTGTACTCACTTTTGTGAGATTCTGTATATACTTACCTATTCTTAGTCCGCTCTGGTCTGGTCAAGTAATCCCCTTTGTTAGTCAGTGGTGGCTGCTGGGAGAGGAGAGGTTGCTAAACAATGGCTTGGAACACCTGGGAGCAGTGACGTCACCCACAGGCTCCCATGCCCCAGCTGATGTTGGTGCTCCCTTTTCCCCCCCGTCAGCTGCCACAGGAGCTAGATCATGTGACCGGACTGAAACAGGTTGAAAAATGGTAAGCATATACATTTTTTTTTTTTAAACACAAGCTAGTCAGCAAAGGTTTATGATATAGCCTTTGAGAACGTCACCGGATGTGACGAAACGCGTCAGGACGTGGACCGCACAACGTGACCCATTGGAACGCAAGCCAGATTTTCCTCCGCTCGCCACTCTGCATGGTTTCACTGATTGTCACGGACAGTATTGCAATAGATCCTTGCCGGATCCTGCTGAAACTCTGTCATATCACTATTTTGGGAATAAACTTCGCTGTACAATATTGCATCTGGAGCCTTTATCTTCTTTTCATATTGACACCATGAGCTGCCTTGTGAACTACGAACCAAGCTTGATTGGTCTCAGTGCTGTAAGGTATATGAGACCCACTACATCTGGTAAGTTACCCATTTTATAAATTGCTGCATGGGAAGAAGGCATCTAGCACCTGCACTTTTATCAGTCACCGTTTGAGTTTTATGAAAGCACCTGCACAAAAAGTTTAAGAAAAGAACTATCACGGAACTTTGGAAATAATTTATAATATATATATTTTTTATAATTTTTATATTTTTCATATTTTGATATTCACATATAATTATATAATTTTGCACATATATTTGTATTTTAATAATTGCACAGTTTTATGTTTTACTATTTTAGCAAGCGCGGTAGATAGCCCTATTTTTAGGACTATGTTTTCCTCAATTTAGTCAGCAAAGGTGTTGGAGTTGAGGGGAAATTTTTAAGACTAGCTAAGTTTAAGCTGGGCTTCTATTTTAAGAAGTACTTGGTAGAAATCAGGAATATGTCTCAGCTCTATAATATAATGTCTGTGGGTACAAAACATCTTTTGACACCTAAATTCTAAACTGCCTTCTAAGTTGGCAATATGACGCAAAAGGGAATCCAACCAAACTACGTGATCCAAAAAAAATATTGCATTGGCTTTGCAGTAAGCTGCTAGAATCTGCCTGTAATACTGATATTTTTAAAGTTTTTAATGTTTAATCCATTCAAGTCTAAAATAAATCCAAATCTAAAGCAGCAACGTTGGGTTCTTATAAAGGAAGGCCATTGAAGCATGTTCTGACTTGACTTTTGGACATGTTAGGATGAAATAAAATTTCTCAAGATTTGATCTGGTGCCTCTGTTTTTTGTTTTTTTTTTTGTTATACCCCTTGGATTTTTTTTTGTTATACCCCTGGGATTTCATCTGAAGTGCCCCCTAGAGGTCCTAGTGTCTGTGAGCTGCCAAACAGAACCCCTGTACACTCCAGTATACGGTACTCTGTCTCTCTCTTACATGCTGATCCAATGACTTCAGTGCTTTGTGAACTTACCTGAAACAAATATGTAACTGGCGACGCTAGGTACAAATTAGAACACGCCTAACAAATGAAAGACCCACTATAACAAAACAAAATGGCTTATGCCATTGAGTCCACTTGGACTCAAATTCTTACCAACCACAAGCACAATAAATAGGTTTAGTAAAGTTTCCTAACAATAACCAAAATGGTTCAAATAACCAAATCTACGTTCACATTCGTGTAGTTCTATGTACTGCATTAAGAGTTAATGGCAGCCCCGCACATTTTCTTTAAAGCACTGGGTTTTGTGTGCGGCTGCAGGAATGTGTGCGATTTCCATGCATTTCCACACTAATATGAACCTAGCCTAAATACACGGCAAGTGGACGGCATTTACCAAATAGCTACAGTTTTTTCATTGTAATCTGTGGAGTAATATACAAACTGAATGTTAACAAAAGTGATGCATTTTAATTATCGCAAGCATAACCATTTCCCTTACACACAGTGTGTGTGAGCAACTACTAGCACCATTGCTTTTTAAGTATGTATTCAGTGACGTAAAATGTACAGTATCTAACAGAATTAGATTTCCATATTTGCACATACACACATGCACACACACACGCGCCACACATGTCCCCCAGGCACATAAAGGTCACAAAATAATACACAGTTGTTGACATACATTTACTGTAATATACAGTAGTAATACATTCTGTCCTGCTGGACCTTGTCACTAAAAATCGACAGGTTCAGCAGAAATTTATGAGTCACCTTCAAGCCCCAAATTTTCTTCGTATGGCTCAGATCTCTAACGAAAGATTAAAAAAAAGGATTTGCTATCCGTACTTGGTGAGAGAGAAAAAAAATTTAGAACGTGAGTGCAAGAACCGCTAGTCGAAGATGATGCCTTTATAAGAGCATCTCTTACAGTCAATAAAAAAAAAAAAATAATAATAAAAAACACTATCTTTACGAGCAATCAGCAGTTAGGTCTTCTCCCTCTGAGGTAATGAAGATTAAGCTCACGACAGTGATTTGATACAATATTTACCCTGAGAGTACAGAGAAAACATTGACACAAGACAGGGTGCTGCTGAACCGTGTGTGCTCTAGCTTTTGCAGCGTTCTGTCTCCAGCTTGGTCCATGTTAAGGTTACAGATATAAAGTCACCAAATTATGCCACTATTAAATACTGATGATAAAACAAGCCAAAAAGGCTGGTGGAGAAAAGGCAAGCTGCGATCCACCATGTCAAAAATGACAAAAGTCCTCGGAAGAGGAGTGGAGTGAAAATGTTCTTTAAGCCACCTAGTGCCACTGTAATTTGGGTGACTGTTGCCTTCATCTTTTCTTCGGGGCATGGCTGTTCAGTAGAAATGGAATTCGACCCTTGTGATGCCTCCATAGGAGAGTCATAGATGCCCCATGAATGATTACCTAAAAAACATTTTAAAAGCAAAGATAAAAGTATTGCCAAGGCAATTACCACCAAAAAAAACGTATTACATTTGTATCAATACTACCAATGGCGGAGTTTACTTAAAGTGGACCTAAGCTCTGAACATTAAGATATGCTATCAGCTCATCTAGAACTGTTAATTGTGCCCAAGCAGTACCCTGAAAGATTTACCTTTTGACCTGAATTTCTCTTAAAAGAATATTGCACTTTAGGTGCCTTTATCCTCAAAGCTGTTTATCTGTGGCTTGAAACTACCCAAAGCACTTCTGCCTCTGACTACTAGTCTCGCAATATTTAAATAGTTTGCTACTGTGCTTCTTGCTGGAGAGAAATCTGTAACCAAGGATCTACAATGCAGGGTTCTCTCTGCTTCTTCATTCATTCATTCAGTAAAATGCATTTTCTGAACCTTTCCATCTGTTTGCCTCCACCTGTATGAACATCTGTTTGTAAGTCCTTTATTTTATGCCACCGGTCAGAAGATGAAAGCTCGGAAATTAGGAAAGCAAAGCACTGCCTTTACCATGCAGAACTGGTAAGTCAGGAATGGAGAAAAGGTGGGCTTGCAGGGAGTGTACAGGCAATACTGGCGACTAGTTCTTTGTCCTCGGCTTGCCTTTGTTGAACAGTACAGTTATGTGGGCTTTTTACTGATCTTTGATTGTTTTTATTTCTAAATATCTCCATCTTTTTGCATTAATTTTTATACATTGTCGTTGTTTCTACAATCGTAGGAATAGCACGTTAAAGTTATAGCACACCTATTTAGGGAGAAATAAAACATTTTGGCTGGAGATGTACTTCAGGATGTATGAAGGTTAGTTTTGTGCCTGGGAAAAAAACATGCAACATTCTCCTGCCTCTACTGGCTCTTTCACACTCGCCCTAACCATCATTAGCTAAAATGCAGTTTCTCTTCCTGTTTGGCAATCCCAGATGTAGTAACTAAAGCTCAGGACTGCAAAGTCCTGGGTGATGTTACAACCCCAATTCCAAAAAAGTTAGGACGCTGTGCAAAATTTACATAAAAACAGAATTAAATGATTTTCAAATCCCATAAATCGATATTTTATTCACAATAGAAAACATATCAAATGTTTAAACTGAGAAAATGTCAAATTTTATGAAAAAGGTAATCATTTTGAAATGGATAGCAACACGTTTTAAAAAAGTAAGTGGTACTAACAAGGAAGTGTTGGAAGAACATTTTGTTATTAATTTGGTTAATTGGCAACAGGTTAGTAACGTGATTGGGTATAAAAGAGCATTTTAGAGTTAGAGTGTCTCATAAGTAAAGATGGGCAGTCTGTGAAAAGCTTGCTGTCAAGACCAGTTATAGGAGAGGGAAGTGACCATTTTTTGTATTGTTGTTGTTATATTGGTCAGGCCACGCACTGACACCTTTGCTGCCATTGTGCAATGTGCTGGGTGTTCAGTGTGACCCTGCGCCTTTAAGGAGGGGTGGGCTCCCTCCAGTCACCTATCCTCCATCTATCCATCAGAATACATGTGCTCTCACTGTGGAGACTCTTTAAAGGTAGAGTTTGGGTCTGCAGATATTAGGGTGCCTTGCCGTGGCCTGCAGCTTATGCATGCATTTTGCAAATGTGTGCAACTAAACCCCTGTTTTGAACGCATACTGTTAGACAGGTTAATTCGGTTGGTCGCAGGCTGGTTGGTCATTTGTGACTGGAAACCTCTTGGCTTTTTTTGACAGTCTGTGAAAAGCTGCATCTAAAATTTGTCGAACAATTTCAAAATAATGTTCCTCAATGTAAAATTGCAAATACGTTAAATATATCATCATCTAAAGTACAGAATATCATCAAAAGATTCCCAGAACCCAACAAAATCTCTGTGTGCAAGGGAAAAGGCCGAAACGCTTTACTGGATGCCCTTTATTTTCTACCCACAAACAGCACTGCATTAAAAACAGTTATGAGTAAGGGCCGGTTCACATTTGTGCGAGTGTAATTCGGAGCGCACTGCTCCTTCATTACATGCGATCGGATGTGCGGATGCAAATTCAGCCATACACTTTGTATGGCTGAATTCGCACTGTATCCGCACCAAACACGCACATGACCCCTTTTTCCAGCCGCATCAGGATCGGATCGCACAGTGGTTCACACTTGTGCGATCCGATCCTGTGCGAACTGTCAGATCGCACTGCGATATGCGATCAAACTGGGGGTGTCTAACATTTAATTGACACCCCCTGCGTATCGCATATGGCAGTGTGAACTGCCAGAGGTGCGTTTGCGATGCGGGAACAGCCTTCCCGCATCGCACAAGTGTGAACCGGGACTCAAATGTCAACAGGCGGATGGGCCCATATGAAAATGTCTATGCTAATGTTTGTATTTCTCTGAATTTTAACAATAAAATATTATGGAACCTAAAAACAGGTATGATTCTGTGATGGACATCACTGCACGGGCTCAGGAATACTTCCAAAATGACTGTCAGAACACAGCTCGCTGTGCCTTCCAAAAATGCAGGTTAAGCTCTAACATGCAAAGAAGCTGCCATATCTGAACCTGATCCAGAAATGCCACAGTCTTCTCTGTGCCATTTAAAATGGTTTGTTGCACAGTTGAGAACAGATCTATGTTGAGGACAAATCAAAATTTGACATTTTTGGCAACCATGGGTGCCACGTACTGTGGACTAAAGAGGAGAGGGATCTTTTGTCTTGCTATCAGCGCTCAGTTAAAATGCCTGCATCTTGGATGGTATGGGGTTGCATTAGCGTGTAGGGAGTGGCCAGCATGCACATCTGGAAAGGTACCATCAATGCAGAAAGATATATCACGGTTTTAGAGCAGCATCCAAAATACATTTTTAGAAGTCCACTAATGCCACTCACAGGCAATCTGGAATTTCCCCCAGGGTTGCAACCAAAGTCTCCTCCCTCTTCTGCTATTTCCAAAACCTATTTCTTAATGACTGATGTTACTATTTCAACAGGCCCCAAACCACTGAAACAATTGAATGATTTCTTGCCCTGTCACCCAAGTAGGTGGCTACTGTATTTCCAATTTCGTAATTTCTATAACTCATTAAAAATAAGAGGAGACCCTCATTGTGCCCTTATTTATGTTAAATCTTTATGTACACAACCTGACCCCCCTACTCATATGGTTTCTTTTCTGTATAACTCTATCCTAACTGAGATTTTCCTCGACAAACCTTCTTACTTTGTTGAATGGAAAAGGGAGCTAGGAGTCACTTTTGAGGAGGAAGAAGTTTGTAAAATCCTGCAGGTGGACCCAAAAATTTTCTGTTGAGAGTAATATACAGGAACTAAACTACAAAGACATTGCAAGATAGTATCGCTGTCCTTGGATAATACATAAAATATTTCCAAATATATCAGATCAATGTTGACGATGCCTATCTCACGTTGGCACCATGCAACATATATGGTGGAGTTCCCACGCCCTGTGCCCATTTTGAGACAGCGTTTTTAAAATATAGGTCTTTGCTCAGAGACAGTGCCTCAAACACCCCAAATAGCCCTGTTATTTATGTTCCCAGAATCTGTCTCAAAAGTCAAGGAGGGGATTTTTCGTTTCTTTTTACTGGCTGCCAGGGTGATAATTCAGAGACATTGGAAATCCCAGCACACTCCATCTATAATAGAATGGATAACTGAATTAAATAAGCTTATGAGAATGGAAGAGCTGTCGGCGCAGCTGCTTGCCCGATACTCTCATTTTCAAGACGTATGGCTCCCCTGGATATCTTTTATGAAAAACCCTGACTTTGCAACTTTACTATCCTAAAACCCTCCCATTTGACCATAAAACCCACTTTTTCTTATACAATATTGGTCGTTCTGTCAACAGGCTCAAGTCGCTCCTTTATTTGCCTTAAATTTTTTTTTTTTTTTTTTTAATTCTCTCTCTTTTTTTTTTTAGTAATTATGGTTATTAATGCTCAATCCCTACTGTATACTTGTAAATTAATCTTTATACTTTTTATGGTAACCTATGTTAATTTCCATGGGTAGATCCTTAAATATACTTAGGGCATCATTTGTGTTTTTCTTCTTGTAAACCTTAAGGCTCCGTTCACATGTAGGGGTTTTGGGGCGTTTTTGGGGAGTTTTTCTGCTCTAGAATCAGCTCTCAAAACGCCCAACAAGACAAATCCTATTCATTTCAATGGCCCCTGTTCCCATCTGAGTGTTTTGATGCTGTGAGCAAAACGCCCAACGCTCAAAAAAGTACATGAGCTTCTTTTTGGGCAGATTACAGGCGTTTTCCATTGGTCTCTATTCAATCTAAAAACGCCTGCACAAAAATTGCGGTAAAAATCGCTGTAAAAACGCGCGAAAACGCTACGCTCAGGTGTGAATGTAGCCTAAAAGTGATTGTAAAGTCTTGTTTTTTTTTTTTTTTTAAATAAACATGGTATACTTACCTCCTCTGTGCAGTTGATTTTGAACAGGGCAGCCTGGATCCTCTTCTTCTCGGGTCCCTCATTGTTTCTCCTGGCCTCTCCCTCCTATCGAGTGCCCCCCACAGCAAACAGCTTGCTATGGGGGCACCTAAACCGAGCTGCAGCTCAATGTGTCCATTCATATATGGCGCTGCCATTCGGCCCTGACCCTTCTCTCTCCTGATTGGCTAAACTACTTTGATTGACACCCGTGGGAGTCAATGGCGCTGCAGCTGTGTCTTAGCAAATCAGGAGATTGTCCCGGATGGCCGAGGGACTCATGGACATCGCAGGAGAGAGATGGTGCTCAGGTAAGTATTAGGGGGTGCTGGGGAGGCTGCTACACCCAGAAGGCTTTTTATCTTAACGCATTAAGATAAAAAGCCTTCTGACATTACAACTCCTTTAAAAAATTTCTATGACGAAAATTTCAAAAGAAATTTATAAAAAGAAAAAAAATTTTTTTTTTCAGGAAAGGCCTTGCATGTTTCAGCAAGACAATGCTAAACCACAAACTGCATCTATTACAACAACATGGCTCAGTAGCAGAAGAGTCCATGTGCTTAACTGGCCTGTCTGCAGTCCAGACCTTTCATCATTTTAGATATTTTGGCGGATCTTGAAACATAAAATATGACAAAGACGACTCAGGACTGTTGAGCAGTTAGAATGCTATATCAGGGAAGAATAGGGCAACATTTCTCTCCCAAAACTCCAGCAACTGGTCTCCTCGGTTCCCCATTGTTTTTTTTTTTTTTTTTTTTTTTTTAAAAACAATTAAAGTACCGTTTTATGAGATTTGCAAAGCAATGCATTCTGTTTTTATGTAGATTTCACACAGCGTCCCAACTTTTTTGGAATTGGGGTTGCAAATAAACCATAATGTGGTAAACTGTATTCACTCTGGAAATCTGACTTGTTAGCTGTTAACCTTTGCAGTGCTGGCAGTACACATTTCCATTTTTGTGCTGTGCAAATATTGCACTGTGGCAATCACAAATATATTCAGTCAGAATGGGCACATTTTGCTAGTATGTATTAGATCTTGAAATGTAAAATTCTGTGACTAATTACTGCTTTTCTGTCAT
The DNA here is from genome assembly GCF_965119305.1 of Pelophylax lessonae. Taxonomy (NCBI): domain Eukaryota; kingdom Metazoa; phylum Chordata; class Amphibia; order Anura; family Ranidae; genus Pelophylax; species Pelophylax lessonae. Next base: position 152,220,295 of record NC_138768.1, read on the forward strand.
GTAATGCCACCTAATTTACCTAATTATTTTACAAAATCATTGGCAGTAAGATTGAACAGACTTATTTTAAAGACAGATTTTCAAGTGAGACTGCATCCTGTTGTCACAAGATTTCATGCAATCTCCCTCATGCTAAAATGTATGGGTGAGACTGCTGGGAGCTTACATGGCCATAGAGCATACTAGCCTGTAGGTTCCCACACAGCCAGAATCTGGGCCATTGAAAAGATATAAATTCTAGTAAATAAAGGCATCCAGCTAGCATGGCAACCATGTAATTAATAAGTGTTGTGTAACCCGATGTACACCTGCATAAGTTAATCTGTTACCGGACCAGTAGAAATCAATATAATTTGTCAGATAATGCCTACCTAGTGTTTTTAGAAGCAGAGTTGTGTGAAGAAGCATCACCATAGGTGCCACGTACTGCAGTGCAATAACACAAAGGTAATAAAATACCCGAGCCACCTGAAAATAAAGCATTAATTACTTAGTATGTTAACATAACTTGACCAGAAAGGAAAAGAAAACAAAAGCGATTTTTTTTTTTTTTCAAAAACATGCATTAATTATGTTGACACAACAAATGTTCTAATCGGGGCTTTTTTCATCTGGAACGCCGTTCCCGCACTTCCGACAGCCCTCTCCTCTCTAACCTTTCATTTAAAGCAGAAGCCAGGAGAGGAAGTGTTCAACATAGCTAATTTTCTCAAGCGGCTTCTATGTACTAGTGATGAGCACCCGGGGCTTTTGCTGCGCGTGTGTGTGTGTGGTTTTAGCAGAGAGAAGAGGTGGAAAAGTGAGTTTGTGTGTAAGTGTGGGGGGAGAGGGGGGATTTAGCAACGAGGAGAGCCTGTGATAGGTTGTGCAAAATTAAAGTTGTGGAGGAGGAGGGAGCAGGTTGTGCACAGATGAGAGCTGTGGGAGAAGGGGGGGGGGGGGGAAGGTTGTGCAAAATGAGAACTGTGGAGGATGGGGCAGGTTGTGTAGAGGTGAGAGCTGTGGGTGCCGAGACAAAATAACGGAATTTTTGTAAAATCTTACCTGTAAAATTCCTTTCTCTGAGTCCTCCGACAGTCGCCGCCTCTTCATATTCGTCACTAATGGGGTTATTGACCTTTGCTCCGTAGGAGTAGCTAGGCAACAGAATATATTAATATCAAAGCTTTTAGCATATCCCACCCCCAAGGGGTGGTCCCCTCAGTCCATACCTCCCTGCTTCCTGCATTTCCAACTCAGTTTCAGTAGCATAGCAGTAGAGTACATAAACAAACCCCAAAAGAGGGGCGGGGGCGGCGACTGTCGGAGGACTCAGAGAAAGGAATTTTACAGGTAAGATTTTACAAAAATTCAGTTTTCTCTAACGTCCTCCGCCAGTCGTCGCCTCTTCATATTCGTCACTAATGGGGACGTCCCATAGCAGTGTAGACATGAGGGGTGGGAAAAAAACAGCCGCGCCTAAAGCAACGCAGTACCCACATCAGAGAAAGGAACCTTACAGTAAGAGAACCTTTAAGGAACCTTAAAGTAAGAGAACCAAAGTAAGTAACCTAGGGGTAAAAACACCCCAACAGCCAAGGGCCCAAACAAGGGACCCTAAGGCACCGCCGCACTAAGAACTTTACGGCCAAAGGAAGCATCTGCCGATGCCTGAACATCCACTTTGTAAAATTTTGAGAAGGTGTGAACGGACGACCAAGTCGCCGCCTTACACACCTGGGCCACAGAAGCCTAATGACGATAGGCCCAAGACGTACTCAGAGACCTGGTAGAGTGCGCCTTCACAGGAAAAGGAGGAACCTTCCCCTTCAAAGCATAGGCTTGCACAATGGTCTGTCTGATCCATTTGGCGATGGTCGCAGCCGACGCCGCCATGCCCTTCCGAGGTCCCTCAGGAAGGACAAAGAGAGAATCCGACTTGCGAAAGGATTTAGTCGATGACAGGTAAACCCTGATTGCCCTAACATCATCCAAGGAATGCAAAGCCACCTCCTTCGGATGCTTAGGCTTCGCGCAAAGCGAAGGCAAGACAGTGTCCTCATTGAGGTGAAATTCCGAGATCCTCTTCGGAAGAAAAGACGGGTTAGGTCGCAAGACCACCTTATCCAAGTGAATCACCAAATACGGAGATTTGCAGGACAAGGCCGCCAGCTCCGACACCCTGCGAGCCGAAGTGATCGCCACCAAAAAGGCAACCTTCTTGGACAACAGAGACAACGAGATCTCCCTGATATTTTCAAAAGGATCATGTTGCAACACGGACAGAACAAGGTTCAAGTCCCATGGAGGCAAAGGCTCCCTCCTAGGAGGGACCAAATGTCGCACCCCTTGAACAAAGGTGCTAGCCAAAGAGTTAGACGGCACAGGGCGTTGAAAGAGAATGGCCAGCGCAGAAATCTGACCCTTAATCGTGGCCAACGCCAAACGCTGGTCCACGCCCGTTTGAAGGAAAGCCAATACTCTCGACACAGAGTACGAGCGAGGGGAATACCCCCTGGACTCACACCAGGCAAAGTAAGCCTTCCAAGTACGGTAGTAAATCTTCCCCGAAGAAGCCTTCCTAGCCTTGATCAAGGTGGGAATGACCTCAGGAGAAAGACCCCTATCCTTCAGGACCTGGCTTTCAACAGCCAGGCCGTTAAAGCCAGCGACTGTAAAGCAGGATGGAATATCGGCCCTTGAGACAGGAGATCTTCTCGAAGTGGCAGATGCCATGGAGCGTCGACCGCCAGATTCACGAGATCTGCGTACCAAGACCGGCGAGGCCAGTCCGGTGCCACCAGAATCACCGTGTGTGGTTCCGAGGCCAACCTGCGAAGGAGCCTGGACAGCAGCTGAATCGGTGGAAAGGCATACATCAGGCGATACTGATGCCAGGGCGCCACTAACGCGTCTGAGGCGTCTGCCCGAGGATCGCGCGTTCTTGCCACGAACCTTTCCACCTTGTTGTTTAGACGAGACGCGAACAGGTCCACATCTGGGGACCCCCACTTCGCGCATAACATCTGAAAGACATCCGGGTGAAGGGACCATTCTCCCTGGTCCAGGGTCTGGCGGCTCAGATAATCCGCCTGCCAGTTCTCCACCCCCGGAATGTGAACTGCAGATATCGCCGGGACGTGCGTCTCGGCCCAAGACAGAATGTCGGCTACTTTCCGAGCCGCCCGGGCACTCCTGGTGCCCCCTTGGTGGTTGATGTAGGCCACCGCTGTGGCATTGTCCGTCTGTACCCGAACTGGACGGACCTGAAGCCTGTCCGTCCAACGCAGAAGACAGATTTATCGCTCGCAATTCCAGAATGTTGATCGGAAGGGAGGATTCCTCCTCCGACCAAGTTCCCTGGGCGGACAGAACGCCCAGAACACCACCCCAGCCCGACAGGCTGGCATCCGTGGTGATCACCGTCCACAACAAAGGACGAAAGGACTTGCCCCCCGACACCGCCGGGGACTGGAGCCACCACAAAAGACTCCTTCGGGTGAGATGGCTCAACGACAGCCGCAGATCCAGAGATTGCGGACGCCCGTCCCACTTGGCCAGGACCTCCGCCTGAAGCTCCCGTGTGTGAAACTGGGCGAAGGGAATTGCCTCGAAGGCCGAAAACATCAATCCCAGACACCTCATACACGTCCAGAGGGACGAGCACTGATCGTCCCTGAGGGACCTGACTTCGCACTGAAGTGTCCGAAGCTTGTCTTCCGGCAGGAAGACCTTCGCTTGAACAGAGTCCAGAATCATCCCCAGGTAGGGAAGACGAACCGACGGACACAACGTTGACTTTGGAAAATTTATCGTCCAGCCGAATTCCTGCAGAGTCTGCATCGTGATGGACAGGTCGTTCACCGGGCCCTGACTGGTCGCGGACCGAATCAGGATATCGTCCAGATACCCCAGGACAGAAATGCCCTGAGCCCTCAATAAGGCCAGAACCGGCGCAAGCACCTTGGTGAAAACCCGCGGAGCCGAGGCGAGACCAAAGGGCAACGCCACGAACTGATAGTGATCCTCCGCAATGGCAAATCGAAGGTACCTCTGGTGACCCTCGAAAATGGGGATGTGAAGGTATGCATCCTTCAAGTCGATGGAGGCCATGAATTCCCCCGGAACCAGGGCAGCCACCACTGATCGCAGGGATTCCATGCGGAACTTGCGAACCCGCACAAAGCGGTTCAGAGCTTTCAAGTCCAGAATCGGACGTACCTTGCCCTCCTTTCTGGGCACAGTGAACAGATTGGAATAGAACCCCCGAAATCTGTCCCGATGAGGCACCGGAACCACCACTCCCTGGGCCCGCAGGTCCCGCACCGCCAGGTGCAGATCCTGCAAGCGCTCCAGAGTCAGCTGAAGGTTTGAGGGAAAAAATCTGCCCGCCGGCCGAGAGAGAAACTCGATCTTGTATCCAGATCGAACGATTTCCTGAACCCACCTGTCCCGAACGCGGTCCAGCCAGGGTTGAAGAAAACCTAGCAAACGTCCCCCCACCCCAGAAACGGGTGAGGGCGCCCCTTCAGGCCACATTGTTATGGGCAGCGGATCCGGACTGGCCGGACTTCTGCTTACCCGTCCACGGCTTCTTCTGGGAGCCTTGGCCTTTGAAGGGCTTGCCCTTATAGTGCGACCGAAAGGCACGAAAGGACCCCTGAGAGGGCCTAAACGAGGCATTCTTCTTACCACGAACAAACTTATTCTTGTGAGATTGGGGCAAGAGAGTGCTCTTACCCCCAGAAATACCCTTTATCAGAGTATCCAAAGATTCGCCAAAAAGGCGAGATCCCGCGTATGGCAAATTAGCTAAAGTCTTGCGAGAAGATTGGTCAACAGACCAACATTTCAGCCATATCAGACGACGGTTCAAGACCGCCACACTAGAAAGACGCGCAGCCAAAGGGACTAAATCCAAGTCTGCATCACACAAATACATGACACCCTGATGAATCTGATCCACCATAGCCAAAGTTGTCGGCGGGGCAGAGTCAGTCACCAGAGTGCGCCTGAGCACCTGCGTCCAATCCGCAATAGCCTGGGCTGCCATAATGGAAGCAAAAATAGGCTTCAGCATAGAGCCAGCAACCGCATAAGCATGACGGGCCAGAGATTCCAACCTCCTGTCCGTCAGGTCCCGGAACACCGGGGTATCCTCAGCAGGGATCGCAGTTGATTTATTCAAAATCGCCACCGCGTGATCCACCTGAGGCGGCACACACCAACGTTCATCAGTAGCTGGTATAAAGGGATAACGCAGCTTGAACCTACTCGGCACAGCAAAAGGCTTCTTTAAATTGTGCCATTGCTCATCCACCGCGAGCCGAAATTCCGTAGAGCAAGGAAAAACCTGCAATGTTTTGCGTTTCCTTTGCGTCCCATAAGAGGACATCAAAGCAGGAGGACATGGTTCATCCTGCAAATGCAGCGTTTGTTTGATAGAAGCAACCAACTCATCCATGAGTGCAAGCTCTTCAGACGAGCCAGGGGGAGAATTATCAACCCCTTCCACCTCAGCCTCCCCGTCAGACCCCACAAGGTCTAGGGATGAGTGAGACCCTGAGAAGGGCACTCCAGCCATGGCAGCCCCATCGCCCTCTGAATCAGAGGAAATAGACACCCTGGGCCGTTTTGTGGATCGATCAGCCACCAGCATCTGCACTTGAGCAGCTAAGTTTGCCACAATAGTGGCCAGATCAGCCCCCTCGGGGGAAGCAGCAGCCCCTTGGCCCCCTACCAAGGTGGGAGGAAACTTGCAATCCTGAGAATCCATGCCCCAGCAAAATAAGTAATAAAGGGTACTGCCCCTTTAACCGGTTACCGGCCAGGCAGAGTGACTGACTTGCGAGCCTATTGCGGGCGGGCGCGCGCCCGCCGAGGCGCGCGCCCGCCGTGGCTCGTTCACAGACAAGTCAGTGCGTGTGACCGGCGGACTCGATGTCCGCCAGTCACACTACGATCGCTCCTGTGAAGGGAGAAAGACAGAGCGGCTTGTGTAAACAAGCTGCCTGTCAGTTCTCCCTGTGTAAAAGTGAAGAAGATCTGTCCGTTCTACTATGTAGAACGGTTGATCTTTGCTTTTACACCAATAGGAATGTCCCTGCACAGTTAGAAGCACGCCCCTAGGACACACTTAACCCCTCCCTGTCCAATAAAGTTAACCCCTTCCCTGCCAGTGTCATTTTTGCAGTAACAGTGCATATGTATAGCACTGATTACTGCAGTAATGTCACTGGTACCCCCAAAAGTGTCAAAAATGTCAGATCGCCGCCATTACGCGTTAAAAAAAAAAAAACACCAAAAATGACAAAAATCTTTCCCTTTGTTAGTAAACGCGATAACTTTTGCGCAAACCAATCAAAATACGCTTTTTGCGATTTTTTTTTACCAAACATAGGTAGCATAAAACAAATTGGCCGAAAAATGTTAAAAAATTTTGATTTTTACTTTTTTTTTTGGGGAATTTCATATAAAAAAATGTGAAAAATATTGTTATTTTTGCAAAATTTACGCTCTTTTTTTGTTTATAGCGCGTGATCAAAAAATCGCACAGGTGATCAAATACCACCAAAAGAAAGCTCTGTTTGTGGGAAAAAAAGGACGTCAAATTCGTTTAGGTACAGCGTCGCACGACCGCGCAATTGTCCGTTAAAGTCACGCAGTAAAAAAATCGCAAAAAAACCCCTGGTCCTTTAGCAGCCAAATCCTCCGGGGCTTAAGTGGTTAAGATCGTGGCGAGCGTAGCCCACCGCACCCACTGAATACACTGACCCCCACAGGGACAAGAAACTGGGCAAGGAATACAGGAAAAACGGAATTTTTGTAAAATCTTACCTGTAAAATTCCTTTCTCTGAGTCCTCCGACAGTCGCCGCCTCTTCATATTCGTCACATATGGGGTATTAGACTTTGCTCCGAAGGAGTAGCTAGGCAACAGAATATGTTAACAATAAAGCTTTAACATATCCCACCCTCAAGGGGTGGTCCCCTCAGTCAATACCCTCCTACTTCCTGCAACCATATCTCAGTTTTAGTGGAATAGCAGTAGAGTATACATTCAACCCCAAAAGAGGGGCGGGGGCGGCGACTGTCGGAGGACTCAGAGAAAGGAATTTTACAGGTAAGATTTTACAAAAATTCCGTTTTCTCTTACGTCCTCCGACAGTCGCCGCCTCTTCATATTCGTCACATATGGGGACGTCCCAAAGCAGTGCAAACATGAGGGGTGGGAAACGCATCCGCGCCGAAAGGCAACGCAGTCTCCACATCAAAGAAAGGAACCTTACCAAAGGAAGGAAACCAGCTGGGCAACAGCAAAAATAAGTGCTCAACAGGAGCAACAACCCAGGAAAAGACAAAAAACCAGGGGATACAAAAAACTATCCCAACAGCCAGGAGTCCCCAACAAGGGACCCTATGGAACAGCCGCACTAAGAACCTTGCGGCCAAAGGAAGCATCCGCCGATGCCTGAACATCTACTTTGTAGAATTTTGTGAAAGTGTGCACGGTCGACCAGGTCGCCGCCTTACACACCTGGGCTACAGAAGCCCCATGACGGCAGGCCCAAGACGTACTCAGAGATCTAGTAGAGTGCGCCTTCACAGGCATAGGGGGAACCTTCCCCTGCAAGGCATAGGCCTGTTCAATGGTCTGCCTGATCCATTTGGCGATGGTAGAGGCCGAAGCCGCCATGCCCTTCCGAGGACCCTCTGGAAGAACAAATAAGGAGTCCGTCTTACGAAAAGACTCAGTCGATTTAAGGTAAACCCTTATCGCCCGAACAACATCCAGAGAGTGCAATCTCACCTCCTTTGGATGTTTAGGCTTCGTGCACAACGAAGGCAAAACAATATCCTCGTTAAGATGGAATTCCGAAACTCGTTTCGGCAGAAAGGAAGGATTAGGTCGCAAGACCACCTTATCCAAATGAACAACCAGGTACGGAGACTTGCAGGACAAAGCCGCCAGTTCCGACACTCTGCGAGCCGAAGTGATCGCCACCAAAAAGGCGACCTTTTTGGACAACATAGACAACGAGATCTCCCTGATCTGTTCAAAAGGAGCACGTTGTAACACAGATAGGACTAGATTCAAGTCCCAAGGGGGCAAAGGATCCCTCCTAGGAGGAACCAGATGCCGCACACCCTGAATAAAAGTGCCAACCAAGGAGTTGGAAGCCACGGGACGTTGAAACAGAACGGCCAGCGCAGACACCTGACCCTTTATCGTAGCCAGCGCCAAACGCTGATCGACACCCGTCTGAAGGAAAGACAGCACACGGGAAACCGAGTACATGCGGGGTGAAAACCCCCTGGACTCACACCAGGCAAAATAGGCCTTCCAAGTACGGTAATAAACCTTTCCCGAGGAAGACTTCCTCGCGTTGATCAAGGTATGAACGACCTCCGGAGAGAGACCCTTCTCCTTCAGGACCTCGGTCTCAACAGCCAGGCCGTCAAAGCCAGCGACTGTAAAGCAGGATGGTAAATCGGTCCTTGAGACAGTAGATCGTCTCGAAGAGGCAGACGCCAAGGGGCGTCGACCGCCAGATTCACGAGGTCTGCGTACCAGGACCGGCGAGGCCAGTCCGGTGCCACAAGAATCACCGTGCTGCGTTCCGAGTGTAACCTGCGAAGGAACCTGGACAGCAACTGAATCGGTGGAAACGCGTACATCAGCCTGTACTGATGCCACGGGGCCACTAACGCGTCCGACGCGTCTGCCCGAGGGTCGCGCGTCCTTGCCACGACCCTCTTCACCTTGTAGTTGAGGCGAGACGCGAACAGGTCCACATCTGGAAGACCCCACTTCGCGCACAACATCTGGAAGACAGCCGGATGGAGAGACCATTCCCCCTGATCCAGGGTCCGGCGACTCAGATAGTCCGCCTGCCAGTTCTCCACTCCCGGAATGTGAACCGCCGTTATCGCCGGGACATGAGTCTCGGCCCAAGACAGAATGTCGGCTACTTCTCGAGCCGCTCGGGCACTCCTGGTGCCCCCTTGGTGGTTGATGTAAGCCACCGCCGTGGCATTGTCCGTCTGCACCCGAACCGGGCAGCCCTGCAGCCGGTCCGTCCAGCGATGAAGACAGAGCCTTATCGCACGCAATTCCAGAATGTTGATCGGGAGGGAAGACTCCCCCTCCGACCAGGTCCCCTGGGCGGACAGAACGCCCAGAACACCACCCCAGCCCGACAGGCCGGCATCCGTGGTGATTATCGTCCACGAGATCGGACGAAACGACTTGCCCCCGGACACCAACGGGGACTGGAGCCACCACAGAAGGTTTTCCCTGGTGCGATGACTCAACGAGATCAGAAGATCCAGAGATTGAGGTCGCCCGTCCCACTTGGACAGGATCTCCGCCTGGAGACCCCGCGTGTGAAACTGCGCGAAAGGAATCGCCTCGAAGGCCGAGACCATCAACCCCAGACACCTCATACACGTCCGCAGAGACGAGTGTGGAACGTCCCTGAGGGACCTGACTTCCTCCTGAAGAGTCCTGAGTTTGTCTTCCGGCAGGAAGACCTTCGCCTGCACCGAGTCCAGTATCATTCCCAGATAGGGAAGACGAACCGACGGACTCAGTGTCGACTTTGGAACATTTATCGTCCAACTGAACTCCTGCAGAGTTTGCATTGTGACAGACAGGTCCTTCTCCAGACCCTGACTGGTCGCAGACCGAATCAGAATGTCGTCCAGATACCCCAGGACAGAAATGCCCTGGGCCCTCAATAATGCTAGAACCGGTGCAAGCACCTTGGTGAAGACCCGCGGAGCCGAGGCGAGCCCAAAGGGCAACGCCACGAACTGGTAGTGATCCTCCGCAATGGCAAATCGAAGGTATCTCTGATGACCCTCGAATATGGGGATGTGAAGGTACGCATCCTTCAAATCGATGGAGGCCATGAATTCCCCCGGAACCAGGGCAGCCACCACCGAGCGCAGGGATTCCATGCGGAACTTGCGAACCCGCACAGAGCGGTTCAGAGCTTTCAAGTCCAGAATCGGACGAACCTTGCCCTCCTTCCTGGGTACGGTGAACAGATTGGAATAAAACCCCCGAAATCTGTCCCGATGAGGCACCGGAACCACCACTCCCTGAGTCCTCAGGTCCCGCACCGCCAGGTGCAGATCCCGCAGGCGCTCTGGAGACAGTTGTAGATTTGAAGGAAAAAATCTGCTCTCCGGCCGAGAGAGAAACTCGATCTTGTAACCAGATCGAACGATTTCCAGAACCCATCTGTCCCGCACACGGGCCAACCAGGGCTGAAGAAAACCGAGCAAGCGTCCCCCCACCCCAAAACTGGGTGAGGGCGCCCCTTCAGGCCGAACTGTTATGGGCCGCAGGTCCGGATTGGCCGGACTTCTGTTTCCCAGACCAGGGCTTCTTCTGAGAGCCTTGGCCCTTGAACGGTTTGCCCTTGTAGTGCGGCCGAAAGGCACGAAAGGACCCCTGAGGGGGCCGAAAATGAGCATGCTTCTTCCCAGAAGCCCCCTTAGCCTTGGGGAAATGGGGCAAGAGAGTGCTCTTACCCCCGGTAATCCCCTTAATCAACACATCCAGGGACTCCCCAAAAAGGCGAGACCCATCATAAGGCAGATTGGCTAAGGTTTTACGTGAAGATCGGTCCACCGACCAACATTTCAACCAAACCAGGCGGCGAGACAACACCGCCACGCTGTGCACACGCGCAGCCAACGGAATCAGGTCCAGGTCCGCATCACACAGATACATGACACCCTGGTGGATCTGATCCACCATATCCAGGGTCGCCGCCGAGGCCGAATCGGCCACTAGGACGCGCCTAAGCATCTGCGTCCAACTTGCGATCGCCTGGGCCGCCATGAGAGAAGCAAACAGAGCCTTAAGCATAGAACCCGTAACAGAATAAGTATGACGGGCAAGAGACTCCAGTCTCCTATCCGTGGCATCACGGAAAACAGGGGATGCCTCTGCAGGGATCGCAGTGGCTTTGTTCAAAACCGCAATAGCATGATCCACTGGCGGGGGCACACACCACCGTTCATCAGTGGCAGGCGAGAAAGGATAACGCAGCTTGAATTTACTTGGTACCGCAAAAGGCTTGCGCAGATCGCGCCATTGATCTTCAACAGCGCGCTGAAAATCAGCATTGCAGGGAAAAACCTGCGGCGTCCTGCGTTTTCTCTGCGTCCCATAAGCCGCCAAGGCAGCTGGGGGACACACCTCGTCCTGCAAACGTAGCGTCTGCTTAATGGAAGCAATCAACTCATCCATGATTGCAAGCTCTTCAGGCGAGCCAGGGGGAGAATTATCAACCCCCTCAACTTCAGCCTCTACCTCAGACCCCACTAGATCAAGAGAGGAGCGGGACCCCGATAGGGGGGTCCCTGCCAGAACAGCCCCATCACCTTCAGAATCAGAGGACAGAGCAACTCTGGGCCGTTTAGTAGATTGAGCAGCCACCAGCATTTGCACCTGTGCAGCAAGGCCAGCCACAATAGTGGCTAAATCCCCCCCCTGAGGGGGAAACAGCGGTCCCCTGGCTTTCCACCAATACTGTGGGAAACTTGCCCTCCTGAGAATCCATTGCCCCTGTATGCCAGACAACCAAGGGTTAACTGCCCCCTTTCAGCAAGCGCGGCAAGCGCAGCCCACCGCACCACACTCAGGCACAATGAGACCCCCACAGGGAATATACAGACTGAATACAGGCAATGGAACACAGGAATAGAAGGATAAAACCTGAGGAGACTCCGCTGCTGCCTCGATCGGTGCTTCCAGGAGAGAGGAAGTGATGCTGCCAGGGCGCTCTATGTAAGCCTATGGAGGCTACAAGAAAATGGCCGCCGTGCATGTAAACCATGCGGCCGGAGCGGGCGCCGGTAAAATGGCGTCGTTTGGCGCCGAAATCGCCGCTCCACAGTGCATAAAACACACACAATTTTATCCCATTATATGGATACATGTTAGATCGCCGCAGCGATCGCTGTATATGCCCCAACATGCCATTAAAAACATGCCCCACAGCACACAGCTCCTCACACTGCCCAGCCTGACACACTCAGTGTCATACAGCCCCCCCCCCCCCTTGCAGCCCACAGCATGCAGCCGAGAGATAGGGAGACAAGCAGTGTGATTAAAGGCAGGTTACACAGTCCCAGACTGAGACCCCCCCAGACAGACAGGTCCCCACATAGATACACTTACCTCACATGGCGTGGGGAACCCGCACAGGCGAAAACAAGCCGCTGCACATGAGGCAGGGAGAGTCGCAATTCAAGACGCACACAATGGCGGTTAAGAAACCGCACAGCGTCCGGTGAGGTAGCCACCTCACCAATCATCCCTGCACCGAACAGGGATGGGTCGTTCACTGTGCCAGGAGCGTTACCTGGCTGAACGCTCGATGGCAGACTGGGAAGCCACTGACCCACGACCTGCGATCAGGGGGATCAGCCCGAGACCCAGTCCGCATGATCCTCTTCGTCCGAAGAACTAACTAATGCTGACAAAAATAACAGCTAAGTAAAGGTAGAGAAAAAACTCAAACAAAATATTAAAAAGAAGAAAGAGTCTGGGACAAAAAGTCCCAGCACAGAGAGAGCCAGCCACTCCTGACAAGCTAGACATTAAAACTGAGATATGGTTGCAGGAAGTAGGAGGGTATTGACTGAGGGGACCACCCCTTGAGGGTGGGATATGTTAAAGCTTTATTGTTAACATATTCTGTTGCCTAGCTACTCCTTCGGAGCAAAGTCTAATACCCCATATGTGACGAATATGAAGAGGCGGCGACTGTCGGAGGACGTAAGAGAAAAAGGAAATATAAAAACCTGGAGAGATCACACAGGCTGCTGCACCGATCGCTGTCCCAGAGCAAAAGGAAGTGATGCAAGACTGACCGCCCCTATGAAGCCTATGCAAGGCTACACAAACATGGCCGCTCGGCTGAGGAATCCTTGGGCAAATAGAACATGGCGCCGACATGTGGCCTGATCGATCGCCGCTCAAAATGGCGGCGTTTGGCGCCAAAAAACGCCGTGCAGTACCTCACAGGACCTGCCACCATGATTTTGCCCCAAAAAAATGGCGGATCGCCGCACAGCATGCCCAGAATCTGACTGCTTCACTATGACACCCAGCAGAGCAGGAGAGCCCCCCCCTTCACAGCCCACACAAGGGCAGCAGGTCCACACAGGAACTGACAGGGAGCACAGCAGCCACACAGACATGCAGGGTCACACAGACCCAGACTGACACCCAAATAGACAGGTCCCCACATAGAGTTACACTTACCAGTCCGGATGGCGTGGGGAGCCTGCTCCAGCGACCAAACCACTGCACTGAGGACAGGGAGTGTCGCAAGCATGACGCAGTGGAAACTGCGGTGCGAAACCGCAATGGCGTCCAGGGAGGTAGCCACCTCACCGATAGCATCCCTGCAGCGAACAGGGATGGGTCGTTCAATGTGCCAGGGCAAAACCTAAGCTGAACGCTCGATGGTAGGCTGGGAAGCCCCTGGCCCTGAGCCCTGGGAACCAGGGTGGCCAGACTGAGACCCAGCTCCGCACGATCATCTTTATCAGAAGAAACCAACTAACGCTGAAAATAAACAGCTAAGTAAAAGAAAGAGAAAAAACTTCAAATAAAATCAAAAAGAGAAAAGAAGCTGAGACTAAGAGCCCCAGCACAGGAACAGCCCAACCTACTCCTGAGCTAGGCATTAGAAACTGAGTTGGAAATGCAGGAAGCAGGGAGGTATGGACTGAGGGGACCACCCCCTGGGGGTGGGATATGCTAAAAGCTTTGATATTAATATATTCTGTTGCCTAGCTACTCCTACGGAGCAAAGGTCAATAACCCCATTAGTGACGAATATGAAGAGGCGGCGACTGTCGGAGGACGTAAGAGAAATAGGGGGTGTCAGAGGTAAAAGCTTTGGATTGGCATGAGTAGAAGTGAAATGTGGAAGGGGGGCAGAGATAATATGGATGGGGGTGCAGAGGTGAGTTGTGGAATGGGGGTGTAAGCTGTGGTTGGATGGGTGCAGAGGTGAGATGTTGTCTGGAGGGCAAATGTGAGTTGTGGATAGGGGGGTTACTAAGGTGAACTGTGTAAAGGGGTGCAGAGGTGAGCTGTGAATGGGGGACATGGAGGTAAGCATTTGATAGTTACTCTGAAAGGGGGATACTTGAGGGAAGAGGGATCGTTGCTTAGGGAAGACCAGGGAAATTTGCTAGAGGACAATAAAGCATACAGAGTTCAGTGACGAAGAGTATGTAGAACCACTATACTCTGTATGTTACAAGGCCTCTGGATGATACTCCTGAATGCTGTACTCTGTACAATAGGTTTTGCGTTGCATATTCCTGAGCCCTGCATTCTGTATGCTGGAATGCATATTATATACACCGTACTACTGCTATCTGTGTGCTGGGCAATATGTTACATATTCTCGACCCCGGCACTCTAGGCTGAATGATGCATATGCTGGAGCACAAGGGATGTTTTCACATTGAATGTAAGTACTGTCCTTTTTGCAGATTTTTTTTCTGCACCCTGTGTGATACACACTTCTCACCACTGCACAATACACACTCCTGTGCCCTGTGTGTTATGCACGCCTGAGTTCTGCAAATTGTTTGTTACACATTCCTGAACCATGTGCAATACAGTTTTGAACCTTAACCTCTTACCATAATTTAGCGCCACTGTACTTCTCTCTTCTAAGATACTGTAGGTGTGGCTAGGGGTAGTGTTGTGGTTGGGAGTTGGCCAGTGAGAAAAAAAAAGACCTGGATTTAATTATAAAATCAGAGCTTCTTGAAATGTCTAAGAAATCAGCACTTCTGGGTAGATGGATATAGATTTTCTTTAGACTATATCTGCTCCAAAAAGTGCCATCTCTCTTTTACCCAGCATGCTGTCAGCATTACAGAAGATCTCCTTGAACGCTGCCAACTGGATAGTTTCATCATTAGGAATGGTCAAGATGGTACAGGATTCCAAATTATTATCTTGAATTACTTCAAGATCGCACCAACCAAATTTGGTAATTCAGAGGTTATTTAGACACAGATCATCAACCAGCTCCTGATTCTATTCAGACAGTGTGCAATAACTATCCTTACCATCTTTTGTAATTCTTTGGTACTTATTCTCCCAGCTTCCTTCTTCATTTGATCCACACATTTCTGTGCCAAATTTAAATAGGCTTGCAAGTGATGTCTCATCATTATCAACCTTAAACCGCAGAGCAGAATGATGATCCAAAGTCGAACTGTATCAAAGGTGTCCTCAGTCATTCTGTTAATACAAAGAGGATTGCTTACAAAGGCTACATGAATACAAATATTTTTAATAACTTATACAAAGTACCACTCTCTAAGGTAAGTGATTCATTGGGGAAATACAGAGCGACCCAATGTATATGTGAGGATAAAATCATCCTTCTACCTTTTAGCAATCATTTAAAGTATTTTCAAAGCCATCAACCACTTAAGCTCCGGAAGATTTTACCCCCTTCATGACCAGACCATTTTTTGCTATTCTGCACTGCGATAATTTACCGGGCGACTGCTCAGTCATGCAACGCTGTACCCAAACAAACATTACATCATTTTTTTTTTTTCAAAATAGAGCTCTCTTTTGGTGGTATTTGAGGCCCACTGGGATTTTTATTTTTTGTGATGTAAAAGGAGAGCATTTTGAAAAAACAAAAAACTATTTTTTTTACTTTCTGCTATAAAATATATCCAATTTAAAAAAAAAAAAAACATTTATATCACTAATGACGGTGATTAGGGACTTATAATGGGGCTGCGATAGTGCGGTGGCCAATCTGACACAGATGCTGGGGGGAACTAACTGCCACTGACATCACCAGTGACATTAATACAGGTATCAGTGATAATACTATACACTGTACTAATGACACTGGCTGCGAAGGGGTTAACATCTAGGCGATCAAGGGATTAAATGTGTGCCTAATGATGTGTAATGTGTGCTTGCTTTTACTAAGGATCTCTCTCACAAAGCAGGGGTGAGAAACTGACAGATCACTTGTTCACCAACACAGAGCTCCTGGCTGTGATTGCACACAGCCGAACATTTGCTAGGATTTGCTGACTCAGGGAGGGGGGGGGGGGGGGGCAGAGTACCAGTACGTCGCTTTGCCTACAGCAGCCGCTTCCCCGCAGTAAATGGCGGGCAGACGACAAGTGGTTAAACTATAGTGATGTTATCTATTGCATACATTTTCATACAATTGTAGTTTTAGTGTCTTCCATATGTAAAGTTATGGCATCATTCACACACGTTGGCTAAGGTTATAAACTGAAAATGTTCAACCTGGGTAATCAACATTGTGTTTTCAACAATATTTTCAAAATACTCCAGTTATTAAATAGCAATTGTTAGTTTTGGACAACATATCTATGGAGATCTGAATGGCACATTAAAAAATGTTCAAGCTTTAATTTTCATACTGCTGTCCTTTTTTTGTATGCTATATTAGAAAGTTATAGGGCATGGGCAGAAGGCCCCAACAGCAATAAAGGGGCACAGAGTTTATTTTCTGTGATCAAAAAATATCCCCAACCATGCCACAAATTGCAGGCTTGGACTTCGTAGAAGTCACTATAGCTACCACATTACTAATGTCAAAATGTCTAAATGTATAGAATGAATTACTGAAGCAGAAAGATCAAGGAATACCAAATCTTTTGGTTTCTTTAGATCTAATATATGCCACAAAGCATAATATCAAACATGACACAGAACTTCACTCACAGTGGTACACTTTCCTTGCTCAAGGGTGGATTCAGAATGTAATCTTTGGTTATAGGTTTCACCCACAGCAAAACCATTAGAAGGGGAGACAAGAAGTTTATATGTAGCAAAAATCTGCAAAAAAACAAAACAAAACAATGCATTATATAATAAAGTATAGGTATAATAACAGGTTTAATATAATTTTAGAGTAGTTCTGCTTGGGGGTTCCCAATACCCATGTTGAGTATTCTACTAACAGCCTAAACTACAGGGCTCTGGTTAACTTTGTTGTGTGTTCTGCCTGATATTGCACAAATCTTCTCTTCAGGCTTTTCAATGAAAAGAAGACCATGGTATGCAAGTCTTATGGGGACAATGGCTACCTTGAAAGACTGTGAAGGAGGGGTAGTTTTGATAAAAAAAAATCTAGGAGGTGCACCAAATGGAAATTTTGTGCCGAAACCGAAAATTCAGGATGCACTTAGCCGAAAACATATATATTTTATATAAAATTGTATTATAAGTAGCCACACCATTGGAGCCAGCATCAGTAAAGCAGGATGGAAGACTGGCCATTGAGAGAGAAGGTTCTCCCTAAGAGGTAACCACCAGGGAGCGTCCGCCACTAACCAGACCAGGTCAATGTACTACGGATGGCGAGGCCAGTCCAGGGCCACCAGTATGACCGGGATTCCCTTCGGCCTCTATCCTATTTAGTAGATGAGGAATCAGTCACAGGGGTGGGAAGGCATCGATGAGATTGTACTGATCCCACTGCGCCACAAGAACACCCGTCGCAACCGCCAGGGGATTCAACGATCCTCCAACGAACTGTGAAACCTTCCGATAGAGGCGGGATGCCAGATCCAGTGTCACCCAGTGAAGGCAGAGCTAATGGAACACCTCCGGATGTAGGGATCACTCACCCTGGTCGTCCAGCGTCTCACAGCTGGGATAATCCACTTGCCATTTTTCGACGCCTGGAATGTGTATTCTGGACAGAGCCATACCAACACTTTCTGCCCATCTTAGGATGTTACCCGCCTCCAGCGCCGATGCTACACTGCTCGTGCCCCCCTGATGATTGACAAGACGCCACTGCAGTGGCGCTGTTTGACTGTATCCTGGTAGGAAGACCCTTTCAGCGATCCCTCCATTGTGTCAGTGACAACCTGATTGCCTGCAGCTCTAGGATATTGGTGGACAGTTAAGCTTCCTCTGGAGTTCAGGGACCCTGAGCTGAGCCTGATCACAGGACTACTCCCCAGCCTAATAGGCTGGCATCCGTTGTGACCACAGTTAGCGAATGAGAAGGACCTTCCATTCTGTAGAGCCTGAGACCTTTCCTACCGGAGATGAAAGGCAGACTTGTTCCATTTGAGTAGGATTTCCTTCTGCAGAGTTCTCATATGAAACTGGGCATACGGAACTGCTGTGAATGTAGCCACCATTAGGCCTAAAACCTGCATGCAAAAACGCCAGGCCACTTGTAAGCCAAAAACTGCCAGACCGCAGACGGGAGCTTCAGGAGTTTGTCAACGGAAGAAACACCTTCGTTTTTTCGGAATCGAGGATCAGCCCCAGATACTCCAGGCGCTCGGAATGGGGAACCATCTGAAATCCTGTAGAGAACACATGGTGATCTCCACACTGTCTAGCAGGGACAAACGGGTTCTCCGCACATAGGAGGAAGTGGTACAGGTAGCCAAACACAGCAATCCCTCATTGTCTCAGCAAGACCTGGACCGGGGCACCTGAGGTGCATCCTTGATAGCAAAGCGCAAAGAAATGCTGATGGCCCTCGCAAACGGGAATGTGCAGGTAGGCGTCCTTGATTTCTATGGAGGTCAGAAAATCTCCTTTATCAAAGGGAGGCTACCACCGAGCTAATGGATTCCATTTTGAAATTGTGAACCCGTACGAAGGCATTCCGGGGCTTGACATCCACAATGAGACAAAACCCGTCCTCTGAGGAATCAGGAGATGCATCAGTCTGCAGGAAACGCGGAGCCCAAGAAAGCTGGATCAAACTCGGTCTCAGAGCAGTCCAAGGAAGAGAGCGATGGCGGGGGGGGGGTGCTTCTTGCTCTTACTCTCTACCACTGCTTCCAAATGGAAGACAAATGACTCCAGGACGGCCGACAGCACGTCAAAGGGCACCAAAGGAATCCTAGAAGGGCAGCATGATCCTGAGACTCCATGGGACTAGCACCATTTGATGGGCACAGCCATAAAAGGGGACCCCCGAAGACAATAGTCCAGAAGAAACCCCCTCCAGGCTAGCCTAGCGGGGAAAGGAAAGCGAGCGAAAGAGGGAGACCCCAGGGAGGACTCACCACCACAAGGAGCTGCCAAGGTTGCCCACATGTAGCTGCCACCTGTTCTGCATGGAGTTGCAATTCTAGCACCACCCCGCATGTTTGGAGGGAGGCAGAGGAACAGACAGGGAGGCAGAGGAGCAGACCGAGAGGGGGCAGGCAGAGCAAATTGCATGCCCCTTGGCCCGAGACCTCTGCAGTGATTGGCAACTTGCCCACTGCTAAACCACCTGGGACGGGACGGGCCGGGGGGGGGGGGGGGGAGAGAGGGGTCCCCACAGGACCCACCACCTCAGAGAGTATTCACGCCCCACACCGCATAGAGGGGGTGAGGGCAATTCTACTTACTAAACCAGCGGAGCGTGCAGTTAAGGCTTCCATGACAGATCTTTCTCTCCATCAAAGAGGGGGGCTGTTGGCCTGGGTAACACTGTGACACAGAATAAAGAATCCTATCATGTGTGTCCCCGCGAGACATTTAACATGCTGGCCGCCCTGGTCCAGGGTGGGGCATAGTCGCGGCCGCTGGATCTAGATTATCCAGCCCGTATGTTGCTAGATCTCTGTAGGAAAAAAAAAAAATTCAACAGAAAAATACAAATGGAAAAAAAGAATAAAGTCGTTTGACAACAAGTCCCAACACAAATCACGTCTAAACTCCTGAAGACACTAGGCAAAATGACTGACCGGAGGCTTAAAGCAGAGAGGGGGTTTTATGCCCAGTGAGGACTGCCCATAGGAGGTTCCAAGTTTTTTTTTTTTTGTCTAGGGTCCTACTCCTGTAGGTGGGACTATAAAACCAGGTCATGGATAATGAAGAAGGATTTGTGTATAGAACGTAAGAAAAACACGTTCGGCCGATAGGTTTCAAAATTTCGATGCATCTCTACAAAAATCACCAGAGTGCAGCTGTTTATCTAAATATCTGCCACAAACAAAATGGTTGGCATCTGAAGGGAAGCCTTGAAAGAGTTGGCGTGAATAACTGAATCTGTTTTGATATTAGCCTCCAATCATACGCGGCACATGCTTAAGAAAAAGGGGGAAAACATTTGGGATGACATCAGTGAGTTGCTGCTTTTGCTGCTTCTTCATTGTCTAAAAAACAGGCTAACGTCAACTATTTTTTGTGTAATTGCCCATCAGACAAAAAAACATTACTATGACTTCAGAAGAAAAGGTTGCTAAAACTGTGCACATGGAGGATGATGCCAACTTACAGTATAGTAGGGTATACATGCTGCAAATGTAATGGAAACCGTGAGACAATATCTGACTGGACATTTGCTTCAACCACTTGAGTACCAGGCTGTTTATACCCCCTTATTAACAGGCCATTTTTCAATTTTCAGTGCTGTGATCATTTGACTGGTGATTACTCATCATTTAACACTGTAACCAGATTAATTTTATTTTATTTTCTTTAGACAGATACAACTAAAGAATCACTACTGGATTGTTTTTTCTATAAAAAGGGAATTTAAAATGTGAGTTTTCTTTACATTTAACTTTTATTTCTTTACCTTTAAAAACAGGTCTCCCAGAACCAATGGTTGTCAGTGGCCCTTTAAACCCCCTCTGACCTTTAACAAAAACAATCCCACAATCACTGGTATTCTGCAGCACTTTACCCCTATCACCATTAAAAAAAAATGATTTAATCTTCATTGGTGGCCAATGGCACTTTAGGACCCCTGCCTTCACCTTCAATCTGCTGGTTCTCGTTCCTGCTGTGATTAAAAACATTCAGCCTATTTACAACAAAGGAAGGGGAGCTTTTTCTGTGATAGAGCTGAATGATTGTAAACACTATTAGTGTTTACACTTATGATGGCTGCGATTGGTCCACAGCAATCACAGGGTATAGGTTCATTCTGATTGGCTCTGTACATTGTGACTGTGATCTGAACTTTTCAATGACAGCTCACATCACAGTCATATAAGGGCACACTGGCCAACCAAGTGTGTTACCTGAAGTACCAGACATACACGCTCTCCTCCATGCTGTGGAGCGGGTTTGGAATACCGCCTAGAGGTATTCTTTAATTATTCCAATTACCATCAAAGCCTACTAAAATATATAAAAGGGTTTGACATTTTTAGGTACCAGGTTCAGGCAGGTCTTCCCCAGGCAGCTTTTTTTATCTCAAGCATCCTAAATATACAGCATGTGCAGTGTTTAAGGGTCCTATAGTGAAGATACTGCTAGTCAGGAAGTAAAACTGTAGGTTTTGATCTGCACAACTTCGGACATCTAAGCAGGTAATGCTTCATATGCAGTGCTTGAAAATGATTACAGTTCTTACTGTGTCATGGTTTCTTTTGTATAGTTTAGGGCGTCAAGGTGCATCTGAGCCAATCGTAAACCAGGAAATGTCAGGAACGCTCCAATGAGAGAACACAAAACTGCCAGAAGTAGCTTAAATGTAAATTTTGACACCGGACCTCTGGAAGAAAAACAAACAATTACAATGTTGAATCACCAAGTGTGTGTATACTGTGTGTACACACACACACACACACACACACACAACTATATATTGAGTCATACCAAGTAAGCAAAAATATATCCAAGTGCAGGTTATTACTACACAAAAAATGAATGAAAGTTGGCAGTAGACTGTATAACAAAGCATTGCCTGAACTTACTACAAAATTCAACCACTGTGTGCTTTCTTAGGAAACTTACTGAGACTCCAATCCCTGTTTCTGCAGGAACTTAACAGCACTTTCAGAAAAATTTGAAAAGCCTAGAGAGAAAAGTATTTAAGAAACAAAGTTAAACGAGAACTTAATTTCTTTCAGATATACATATATAAAACTTTAAGATGAATTCAACTTTTAGATTAAGTAAGATAAGGCGTATCTTAACAAGGAAGGACGCCACACCCTGAGTAGGAAAGCCTGTCCCCCCACTAAACCCAGCTGAGTTAGAGCTAAAAGTCTTTATTTAGCTGAGCTCATGATGTTCAGAAAAATATAGGGGGGGGGGGGGGGGGTCTATCAAAATTGGGAGCAGGAGAAATCTGAAGCAGCTGTGCTCGGCAATCAATGAGCTTCTATCTTCCGTTTTCAAAGCTTAAAGTGTTACCCCAACAATTCATATTCCTGATATGTTCCTGCTGTACTATGTACTTGTATGAAAAAGTATACTGTTCTTGTGGCATTGCTTGCCTTGTGTGAAATCCCTGGTGATCCTGCCACTCCCTCTGGTTTCCTATTAAAAGCTGAACACACTATTAAGGAGAACATACCGTGGTAAGTTCTCTAGCTATGCTGGTTACTCAGCCTGCTCTCCTCAAATTATCAGACTTGTCGTGAACCTCCCTTACACAAGGAAGATCAGTTTGATGTTGTTTCTTCCCCCCAGCTCTTAAGCAGCTGAAAAGCGAGGAAATTTGATTATTTATAAAAAAAGGGATAAAAAGGCATTTTATATCTGAACACAAATGTTTTGACATTTCTATTTTAAACTGAATGGGTTGTTTTACAATGTGATCGTTTATAATCACTTTAAGGCCCCTTTCACACATAGGAGTCCGTCGGCAGACTCCATTTTTCTCAGCGGGGGAACGATCCGCCGATCCCCCGCTGAGCAGGCGGATGGCAGCTGTATCTCCGCGCTGTGTGCAGAGACACAGCTGTCAAGTACCCGCTGTTCTCTATGGGGGAATCGGATCGGAATGGACCGTCTGTCCGTTCCCATCCGATCTGCTGGACGGATGGAAAATATGGTTTCCATCCATCCAGATTTGCCGAATCGGATGTCAGCGGACATGTCTCCGCTGACATCCTATGCCCCATAGAGATGCATTGGGCATCCGTTCAGATCCACCTGAAAAACAGGCGGATCTAAAAGGTCCACAAGTGTGAAAGGGGCCTAAAGCTGTACTCTACAAAAAGCTAATTTTGTTTAACTACAAGAGTTGTGTATTCTTGAATCTTGGTGTGCTTTGTGTATTACTTCCAGATCTGTAGAGTAATCCAGTGTGAAACTCTGGCTCTGTACATGAGTTTCATGTAATAAAGACTAGCCGAACGTTTGTGGGAATGTTTAAGTTTTGACGAATATATGTATGGTTTTTATCTGAATCTTCTTAGTCTTCATAATACCGAGATAGTATTTTGCTGAGAACATGTATCAGGGCGGTTATGCTGTATTATGCTGCATATCTGGGGTTTTGGTTAATATACCAATGTTTAATATCTTTGTCAATAATAAAAAAAAAAAAAAAAAAAAAAAAACGGTGATGCTCTCTCTCCTTGTGCAGGGCGACTGGTCTGGTTTCTACCCCCTCCAGTAGTTTTTTGCAGGCAGCCTGTAGTGGGTGGAGCTTTGACCCTCCCACAGATCGGCATGGCGTCACCACTACTTTTATGGCGCTTTCCCACTGTATGGAACCGAATGGTTCGGCTCCCTTTTGTGCTTTTCCACTGCTGGTACCGCATGGTATGGTGTAGGAACGGTTTGGTACGGTACAGTACAGCGGCGCTTTTCCACTGCATGGAACCGAACGGTACGGCTCTCAAAAACAGTACCTACTCGATTGTGGTTCTAACAGGTACCATACCCGGTACCATATCCCACAATCCTTTGCATGCAGTCACTACTAGCCACTGATTGATCAGAGAATCCCACCCACCCCATTGTTATCCCACCCACTTAACTTTAGTACTACTTTAGTGGAAAAGCAAACCATACCATACCGTACCGAACCGTTCCAACACCGTACCATGCGGTACCAGCAGTGGAAAAGCAAACCGGGCCAAGCAGGGCCGAGTAGAGCCGAGCCGGTACTTGCAGTGGAAAAGTGCCATTACAAGGTCATTTCTAGGTTTACAAAGACATTTGGTGCACACAAGGTGCATGTTTATCCGTTGTGTTTTTTGAAGAGCATATTTAAATAAAGGCTTTTGTGCCTGAGTTAAGCTTTAACTGAACAATCTGAAGACAAAAGCTTATTGGTCGTCATGCACAGCTGCTTCACTTTTAATAAATTCCTTAAGGAGAGTTTCCATTACATGGTCATTTTACATACAAACAACTTTTAGAAGGGTTGTTCCCTACCTGCGGGAAAATCCTGAGGCTCCCTGCAAGGTAATGGCAAGGTAATAGAAAAATGTGCTAGTATACATCGCATACTAGCACATTATGAACAGACTTACCTGTTTAAGGAAGCTCTCCAGCAGCATGCTGTTACCGCTGGCAGGGCTTCCAGCTTCACCTGGTCTTCCTTCCAGGTTCATGGGCTCAAATTAACTAAATGGGCGAGCCACAATGACGGCACTCCCGCGCATGTGTGAGCCGGAACACGGCACAGCAATCTGAAGGGATGGCATACTCAGTATACCAGGGCTACCATCCAGCGCATCTATGCTATCAATATTCCTCCAAATCCATCATACCTATGCCTCCAATTCCCCCCCTCCCCCCCAAAATCCATCATACCTGTGCCTCCAGTTCCACACCCCCTTCCCCCAATCCATCACACCTATGCCTCCAATTTCACCCCTTCCCCCCCAATCTATCATGCCTATGCCTCCAATTCCACCCCCTCCCCCCAATCTATCATACATGTATGCCTCCAATTCTACCCCCTCCCCCTCCAATCCATCATACCTATGCCTCCAATTCCACCCCCCCCCCCCCGAATCCATCATACCTATGCCTCCAATTCCACTCCCTTTCCCCCGATCTATCATACACCTATGCCTCCAATCCCCCCTCCCACCCCCAACTATATCATACCTATGCCTCCAATTCCATCCCCCCTCTCCTTTAATCCATATCTATGCTTCCAATTCCAGCCCCACCCCCCAATATATGATACAGCATGATAGATTAGGGGGGTAGAAATGGAGGCATACGTATGATTCAAACCTATGCCTTCAATTACCCCCCTCCCCCCCAATCCAGCACATCTATGCTTTAAATCCCCCTCCGCCCCTTCTCCCAGCACACCTCTTATTCCATCCCCCATCATACTAATGCCTCCAACCTCCTCCAGCACATGAACTGCTTCAAGTTACAGCAGACTGTCATTATTACCATTCCCCTGGGGCTGCGGGTCAGGCATTGGGGCACACTGTGGGTGGACCGAGGGGGCTTGAGCCCACCCACTTAGGACTGCCTTGCCAAGGACTGCCAGGAAATATGCACCTCCCCACTAATTAGATGTATTTTCTTGAATACACAGAAAAACAGCAGGGATTTGCTGAACGATATTATGTCATAACCCATTTCTGAGACATTGTTTGCTTTCTCTTTGGGCATCATGGTGAAGTTAGAACCTTTATTAGGTTTTTGCTGCTGTCTGTGTCCCTGTTGGAGACCATTCCCCTCCCTTCCTCCAACAAAGACAGAAATGACAAAAAAAAAAAATTGAAAATCACAGAGGTTCTAAAGTTTCCCAACTCTTAGCCCAACTGAGATGAGATTCTGCTCGCTTTGTGTATTGGTGACCACATAGGAAGTTATACTCTTGACTGTTTTTTATGCAGGTTTTCTTAAGGCCGACTCACTTCCACTTTAATTGTCCCTGTTCACATATGTACACTCAGTCGTCCTATGAGTGTATTTAGGCATTTTGGTCTCCTAGACTTCAATAGGAGCACCTGTAAATGTGCTATGCCCTCCTTTTTACATTTGAAAAACGTCTCTCCTCTTATCGAGCTGCTCTACTCCCCTTGCCCAGCCCAGGAAACAAACTCTTGAAGCTCGATACACGTGCATGCTTGTAAAAACGGGTTTTTGACTTACTGTAAAATCCATTTCTCTGATGTTCATTCACGGATAAAGCTCCCGTAATTCTTGACCATTGGGTTATACTGCCCCCTACAGGAGTAAGACACCAGGCAGAAAAAAAATTCTGTCTACACCCATGGGCAGTCCCTCTCCCTACTATAGTCACTCAGTTTTGTTACAAGTAGTGTCAGGAGAATTATAACTCCACAGAGGAGTGGGTGCTGTGTCCGTCAATGAACATCAGAGAAATGGATTTTTCGATAAGTCAAAAAAAAAAAACATTTTCTCTTTCGTTCATTGACGGACACAGCTCCTGTCATTCTTGACCATTGGGATGTCCCAAAGCAGTGTTAAACATGAGGGGTGGGAAATAGCTAAAAATTCCTAAGGCTAAACATTAGCCAACCAGGCAACAGGGGCTCAATCAAAACAACTGGAGCCCATCTGAAAAAAAACAATACACCCTCAGAGGATCAGGTACTCTTAAAAAGCAGCCAGCAAAACCTTGCGGCCAAAGGAAGCATTCGCAGATGCCAACACATCCACTTGTAAAAAGTGTGCACAGACGACCAGGTAGACATCTTGCAAACTTGCGTCACTGACGCTTGATGACGGAATGTCCAGGAGGCACTAAGCGCCCTAGTAGAGTGCGCCTTGACAGGGAAAGGAGGAACCTCTGACCCCTGATGGAAAGGCCTGAATCACCATCTGTCTGATCCATCTGGAAATGGTCGCAGAGGAAGCAGACAACCCTTTGCGAGGTCCATCCGTGAGCAAAAATAGAGAGTCTGACTTCCTGAAAGACTCCGTAGCTACCAGGTACACCCTTATTGCCTGTTACCACATCCAAGGCATGCTAGGCAATTTCCTTCGGATGTTTAAGCCCGGGACACAGGGAAGGCAACACAATGTCTTCATTCAAATAAAACTCAGAGACCACCTTAGGAAGGAATGACGGACAGGGTGCGAAGCACCACCTTAGCCTTGTGAATCACCAGATAAGGTGAATAACATGACAACGCCGCCAGTTCCGACACCCTGCACACAGAGGTGATAGCCACCAAAAAGGCCACCTTCTGGGACAGCGTAAGCAGGGGAATCTCCCGAATATTTTCAAAGGGAGGCTTCTGTAGAGCTGATAGCACCAAATTATGATCCCAAGGTGGCAACGGAACCCACACTGGAGGAACCAAATGTCGGACACCCAGAAGAAAAAGAACGCACCAGGAAGTGTGTGGCCAAAGGTTGTTGGAAAAAGATCGCCATGGCCGATACCTGGCCCTTGATGGTACTCAAGGCCAATTTCTGTTCAACCCCCACCGAAGGAAGGTTAAGATCCGAGCCACCGAGAAGGAATAAGGATGAACCCCAAAAGAATCACATCACGCAATGTACGTCTTCCACATACGATAGTAGATCTTCCTCGAAGTAGATTTCCTAGCTTTAAACAATGTAGGAATAACCGACTCAGACAAACCTCTTCCCTTTAGCACCTGGCATTCAACAGTCAAAGCCAGCGACTTATGCAGGATGAAAGATTGGCCCTTGGCTTTTCCCTGAGAGAAAGCCCCCAAGGAACGTCAGCGACCAGCCGCACCAGATCTGCGTACCAAGCCCAGCGAGGCCATAAAGGGGCCACTAAGATGACCGGAATCTCTTCTGCCTCGATCCTGCATAGGAGTCTGGCCAGAAGCTGGAGGAGGGAAGGTGTAGATGACTATACTGACCCACTGGGACATCAGCGCGTCTGTGGCATCCACTAGTGGATCCCTTGACCGAGCCACAAACCTCTGCACCTTTCTGTTGAGCCAAGACACCAACAGATCTACCTCAGGGGTGCCCTACCAGAGAGACAGCTGATGAAACACCTCCGGATGAAAACAAACCGTTCTGCCCACCTTGGAATGCCGGCTACCTCCAGAGCTGCCAAGGCACTTCTTGTGCCCCCTTGGTGATGGACATAAGCCACATCCTCGGCATTGTCCATATTAATGCGCACTGGGCATTTCTGAAGATGATCCGTCCAACGATCCAGACACGGTCTGATAGCTCAGAGTACCAGGACATTGATCAGTAGTCTGGACTCTTCCAGTGTCCAGATTGTCTGAGCAGAAGGCTTGCCGAGGACGCCTCCCCAGCCGGACTGCCTGGCATCCGTGGTAACCACTGTCCAATACAAGGAGGAAGGGTTTTCCCAGCCGACACGCAGGAGAGCGAAGCCACCATATCAGGGATTAATTTGTTCACCGACTTAGCCGGATCTGATTGTCCAGAGACTGCAGTCTTGTCCCACTTGGTCAGAATCTCCCTTTGCAGGGACCTCGTATGGAACTGTGCAAACAGGACCGCCTCAAAGGTAGATACCATCAGGCCCAGCACCCACATGCAAGCCTGGAGGGATGACCACTTGCTGGACAGCAAGAAGTGAATTGCAGTCTGTAATTTCTGGAGTTTGTCCAGAGGAAGGAACACGGCCGAGTCCAGAGTCAGGCCCAAATAGTCCACTTTTGTGGACGGAACCAGGGAAGACTTCTGAAAATTCAGAATCCAGCCAAACTCCCGCAGAGTTTGTGTTGTGATCTCCAGGTTCTCCACCAGAGCAGAAGGAGATCGTCCAAGTAGCCCAGTACCGCGATCCTCCGTTGGCGTAGCAAGGCTAGCACTGGAGCCAACACTTTTGTGAAGACCTACAGTGCAGAGACAAGACCAAAGGGTAACGCCACATACTGATAATGCTCCTCTCCCACAGCAAAGCGGGCAAAACACTGGTGACTGGCACATATTGGAATGTGAAGATAGGCATCCTTGATATCTATAGAAGCAAGGAAATCCCCGATGCAGGGATGCCACCACCGTTCAAAAGGACCCCATTGTGAACTTCTATACCCGCACAAAGCAGTTTAGCGCCTTGAGGTCCAGGATTGGAGGTGCTTTGCCTTCCTTCCTAAGGAATGTAAAATGGTTTGAGTAAAAACACTGAAAACCTTCCGAAGTCGGAACTGGGACAATCACCCCTTGAAGGAACAGGTCTTGTACCGCCCCAAACAGACCCTGTAACAGGTCTGAGGACAGGCACAGGTTGGAAGGAAAAACCTTGCCGGGGGACAAGAGCGAAACTATCTTGTAGCTGGACCGAATTATTTTTGTGGGCCCACTTGTCTTATACCAGGGAAGTCCATGGGGTCCGGAAACCAGCGAAGATTCCCCTCCCCCACACCCGATATGGTCAGGGCACACCTTCATGCAGAAGGAGCCCTGTCCGTGGACCTGGAAAAGCATGCTCTCAGCTTGCCAGACCAGATTCATTTGGATTCGCCAGAGGAGGCCCTGAGCCCTTGTCAGTCGACCCCAAGGGACGAAAAATCTTCTTATGAGTCGGGAAAGAAGGTCCACATGTACGAAGACATTCCTTGCCCTTAGTAGCCTACGAAAGAAAGGTACTGTTCCCCACTGTGAGAACTTTAAAGATGTCATCCAGGGAAGCTCCAAACAGGTGATCTCCTTGAAAGGGAAGATCAGTCAAGGCCTTTTTAGAATTCAGGTCCGCAGACCAGCATTTGAGACAAAAGAAAAAGCCAAAGGACCACCGCCAAAACAGAGAGGCGAGCCATCAGAGGAGCTGCATCCAAAGAGGCATCACAGATAAACTCCAGCCCCTGGGCCAGCTGGTCCG
The DNA here is from genome assembly GCF_965119305.1 of Pelophylax lessonae. Classification (NCBI taxonomy): domain Eukaryota; kingdom Metazoa; phylum Chordata; class Amphibia; order Anura; family Ranidae; genus Pelophylax; species Pelophylax lessonae. The sequence continues at coordinate 152,249,774 of NC_138768.1, forward strand.
CCAGCTCAGCAAAGGCAGGGGGGAGCTATTCTCCCTCCAGGTCATGGCTTAGGAGCTTACCCCACTTGGTCAGAGTTTGCGAAACCAGGGCAATGGTAAATACCGGCCTTATTGCCAAACCAGCTAAGGTGTACATAGTGCGGGCCACAGTCTCCACCTTCCAGTCAGGGTCCTTAAAGCCCTGGGGACTCTTCAACCGGAATCATGGTTGCCTTGTTTAATCTGGAAACCGGAGGGTCCACCACAGGTGGAACAGTCCACTTCTTAAGAAGGGACTCCTCGTAGGGGTAACGCCTAGTAAAGCACTTAGGAACCCCACAGGGATGCTTTGGTCATCCCCACTCTTTAGCGACAATTCTGACAAAATAAGCTGGGAAAGAAAACACCTTTGCCGCTCTGGATTGCTTTTGAGTGCCAAAGGGTACCTGCACCTCCATCTCAGCTTCATCCTCCATCTTTGGGGTCTCACGCACAGATACAATCAGTGCATCCACCAGTGCCTTTTCATGCGCAATCGCAGATGTGGAGGAATCAACCTCACCATCAGAGATTACAGGTGCGTGGTCGCAAACCGAGAAGGGTGACCCATGTCTGCGGCGGCCAAATCAGATTCAGGATCTAATCAAACAGATGAGGCAGGGGAAATTGGGGGGTGCTTTTTGCTAGCCCATCGCCCGCAAGCCACCTCCACCTGGGACACAAGGGATTCCAGGAGCACTGTCAGTGCATGGGTGGTTGGTTGGGACCCGTAGGGCCCCGCAGCCTCAGAGAGGGGATCAGGAGGTGAAAATTTGCTCCCAAACAGCCCCAGTGTATGTAAGGGGGTGTGTGCCTGCGGGAAGGAGGGGTCCGACCATCCCAAGGAGGGACCCACGTTCACCCCAAAACCCTCCAGGGGCAGAGGGGGTACAGCTACTCACCATACCAGGAACTAGGTGGGCACCGCTCGAGGCAGATCCTCCTCTCCTGGGGCTGTCGACCAGGAGGAACGATGCGACTCAGACTGAGGCCAAGTTATATGCAACCTTGCGAAACGCTTAACTCGCAAGGCCAGCCCCTGACCAGTGGGGCTATGTGGCGGCTGACCTAGTGTGGAGCTAAGGCCTGCACGCGCTCGCTGGCCAGACTGGAGTGACCACTGGGTCTAGATTATCCAGCCCTTCGCCCAGTCCAGCAGTTGATAGTAGATCTCACAGGACAAAATGTTCAATCTACAAGATTTTGCCAGGACCAAAGATCCCAGCAAGGAACTAGATCCTTACTCCTGACTAGGCAGAAAAAAAACTGAGTGACTATAGCAGGAAGATGGAGAATACCCCCTGGGACTGTCCATGGGTGTAGCCAGAAGTTTTTTGCCTAGTGTCCTACCCCTGTAAGGGAGAATATAAACCAATGGTCAAGAATGACAGGAGCTGTCTCCGTTAATAAACGGAAGAGAAACACCTGTAATATGCCTGTAAATGCCTAAAAAATGCATTACATAATGAAAAATGTTCCATATGGAAACATGGCAAAAAAATAAAAAACAAAACAAATTATCAGCTTCGAAGTCTTCATCATACTACCAAACACATGAAAAAAACAGCCAGAGTTGGTACAAAATTCAGCATTTGCTTCAAGTAGGTATGTAAAATAACAGTACAGCATAGATAAAGAATTGTTAAAATGCTGCACAGCTTAAATATAACATTATATATATATATATATATATATATATATATATATATATATATATATATATACACACATATACACACACACGCACACACAGCATGTTTGAATTCCTCACCAGTCTCTAGGCCAAACTCCAAGTAGTTCTCAGTCACAATAAGAATTGCCATGGCCTTGACAAAGAAAAAGAATCCAAATGTAACACAGACAGATCTCTCTCCACCATCTTCCACTTTAAAGTAATGGGTTGTCAGGGAGAACAACACTTTGCTGGACGTAACAGTCAAGGAGAACAAAGTATTTCTATTCTTGACATTTCACATATTTATCTTTACACAATCCAGACAAAAAGGGTCCATTCACAAAGCTTTTTTTTTTCCTTCATTTCACCTGTCTATTCATTGTTATCACGAAGTGGGGTTTATTTACTAAAGGCAAATAGACTGTGCATTTTACAAGAGCAGTTGCACTCTTTTTCTTAGTAAATGCCAATGTGATAAAGCGTCACTTTGTAAAGAATAACCAATGAGGTGAAAGGAAAATTAGAAAAAAAAATAAAACTTTTTTGCTTGCACATGATTGGAAGTTGGAAGCCAGCAGTGTTAACACATTTACTAAGCCTTAGGGAAAATCAATTTAACTGTGCTTGCAGAGTGCTCAGTCTATTTGCCTTTAGTAAATCAACCCCATTATGTGGTCGCAGTATTAGAGGTAGTCAATTCAGAAAACGCCAGACCACTTTCTGCTAAACTAAACCATTTTTTAAAGTAAAAGTATAACAACATGTTAGACCAGCCTTCTTCAACCAGGGGTGCCTTGAGGTTTCTTCAGGGGTGCCTTAGCAAAATGCCTAAAAATTGCCCAAAAAGTGTATACAAGCCGACGTGTGGATGAAGGCTGCCTTTTTAGTTACACTAAGTCACAGGTTTTCATTGTGTGTCATTACAACCTTCTAGATGCCGGTGTCCTAACGACCAATGGCATCATCATTTGAGGAGAATGTCAGTCACCTGCATTGCATCCTTGTTTGACCCTTCCCTTCTCCTCTCCATCATCCATTGGGGTCACATTAGCTGAGTGATGGAGAAGAACTGAGGGAGAAGAGAAACATTGGAATACTAGTCAGTACCAGTTTGCAAAAGTGCATTTGAAGAATAAATCACCATGGGTGTCCTACATGTTTTGGATGTTGCTGCATTATATAAAACTATTAGAATAGCTTTCACATATTAGAATGGGGTGCCTCGAGACTGTCCATTTTTTTAAGGGTGTCTCGAGAATATGCCTTGACTGAAAAAAGGTTGAGAAAATGCGGCGTTAGGCAATATTTTACCTACTCAGTCGTTATTTTACTTATTTGTTATTTTAGCAACCGGAATAACTGAAATGCAATTCACAAATTCGTTTTTTTTTTTTACCAAGTATTGAGGTGTAGAATTATCCCCTCCTTGTGGGTGGTGCTATGACAGATTTCAGGCATTATCTAATGCCTGTGAACTGCGCTGAAGTGATGTAAACAGAAATGGAACCTTTTTTTTTCTAATTTTCAAGTGAATTTGATGCTACTGCATGGCACAGAAGGAGACCGCTGTAGTTGTATTTTCTACACGTTTTTTCTCATTGCAGTGCCACCACAGAGAAAAGCCAGGTCGGTGGCTTCACATCAGTAAAACAATACAGCTTTGCTTAGAACCCATGCCCAGCCTGCCTTATAAACCTCACCATACTTTATAAGGGTCATTATTTTACATTTTCCTCCTGTCAGAAAGCTCCTAATGAGATATGGACATAGCACTTCTAATTCCTTCACAACTACTGAGTAGAGTACTCACTCTTCGAAACCTTTGGCCTTTCAAATGTTTCTCATAATCCAAACTGCAAGTTTTAATGTAATATTGGACAATATAGGAGTATTTCCTGGCATATCACATCTGGCTTGTCTGGAAGGAACCAAGGGGGTAATACGACCACAGAGAGAAGAATGTAGAACCATAGCCTCTTTGAACAAAATGGAACAATCAGGAGAAGATTCATGGGCTCCAATTTAAACTTCTGAAAACAAAATTAAGTCTGAAGTGGGAAAAGCATAACAGACTGAACTGCCAAGGATTCATGAGTCATCTATGGGGGCTACATTGTCCCTTGGATTTAGAGAAAGGAACTACTCCATGCTGTCAGTCTCTTGAAAGGCAAAAAGGCCCAAATCTGGAAATAAACAATTCAGCCAAGCGCTCACTCCAAAGGGGAAGACTGGCGTGCTGCTCTCCTCAGGCAGGGAACTCCAAAATGGGTACATAAAAGAAAAGAAAAGGAGGCGCAAACACCTAGTGCATTAGCCGTGGTCATGGTTTTTAAAAATTTTAATAAAATGCCAAATGCATACTCACAGACATGAAGATATTAAAATCGTGTTACAAATTCCCGTCACACATGAACTGGAACATGTCCTTGAAGATAGGACCGCTAACGCGTTTCGGGAGTCAAGCTCCCTTCCTCAGAGCTCAAGGGAGCTTGACTCCCGAAACGCGTTAGTGTCCTATCTTCAAGGACATGTTCCAGTTCATGTGTGACGGGAATTTGTAACACGATTTTAATATCTTCATGTCTGCGGGTATGCATTTGGCATTTTATTAAAATTTTTAAAAACCGTGACCACGGCTAATGCACTAGGGTTTGCGCCTCCTTTTTCTTTTCTTTTATGCTTTCCAAATCTGGAAATGACTGAAGGAGTCGCTGATGAAAGCATGCCCACTGAGTTTACAAATCATTTTCTCTAGGAGATACATCTTTTGATCTAAGGAATTTAGAGCATATCCCAGAAATCTGACAGTATGAGAGAGTGTTAGTGGTTAAGGGCTTACCCAGCTGTATTAAAACAGCAGCTGAATGCAAGGTGCTACTAGTGAAAGCCGCAGACATGGTTTTATACCATGATTTAACCCTAATGGGTTTGTGCAACTCACAGATTACATCCCTAGTTCTCATCTAGTAGAGCTGGGATTATAAATTAAACTCCAAGGACAAGTACCCCAGAAGGAGAACAAGGCATCCACAGCAGGGGCAGCTACTAATAGACGGAAACATTGTCAGTTTTTATGTCTGCCAGCCACACTTTTCCCCATGATGGACAGCTTGACACATGAACTATGTCATCAATCAAAAATACTTATGGCTGCTCTAGCAGCCGAGCATTGGATAGCACTAGACCTCATCACAAATGCTTCAAAATATTCTGCTACTTTTCTTATCTGTGCCCTCCATAGTACAGGAAGAGTGTCACACACCAGCTATGATTTAAAGCTGAAAACTTTTTTTTTTATTATTAAAAATGTATTATATCCAGATACCTGACTCAAGATCTTATGAATATGTATTTGTCTGTGAACATGTTTTTTTTTTTTATGGCCAGAGACATGACCAGTACTAAATGCTACTACAAAGGCCACAGCAAATGTTGCTATCAGAAGTAGTTTACAGGTACAGAATCCCTTCGGGAGTAGAAAGACTGGATATCTGAAAAAACAGCTAAATTGATGTCAGAAACTGAAAAATTATTGCCTAACCACTTCCGGCTGTGCAAAATCACGTACATGTATGTTATTTTGTGCAGGGGTTTTCGGGCGAGCGCACCACCCCCGCTGTCATTGGACACAGCAGGAGCTAATCAGCAGGTCGGAGGAATGACAGAACGGGGGTCTGCCTATGCAAAGTAGGCAGACCGCTAATCTGTCAGAGAGGAAGAGAGAGATCTTATGTTTCAGCAAAGTTGATCACCTCTAGTGTTAACCCCTTCCCTGCCATTGTCTTTTAAACAGTAACAGTGCATATTTTTAGCACTGATCACGGTATTGGTGTCAATGGTCCCCATAAAGTGTCACTTAGTGTTAGATTTGTCCGCCGCAATGTCGCAGTCCCGCAAAAAAAAAAAAAAAAATCGCTGATCACTGCCAATACTAGTAAAAACAATAAAAAATATAAAAAGTCCATAAATGTAGTGTATAGACGCTATAACTTTGGCGCAAACCAATCAATATGCTTGTTAGGATTTTATTTTATGTTTTTAATATGTAGCAGAATACATATTGGCCTAAATTGATGAAAAATTTTTTTTTTTTTTTATTGGGATAGTTTTATAGCAGAAAGTAAAAAACGTATATATATATTTTTTTCAAAATGGTGGTTCTTTTTTGTTTATAGTGCAAAAAAAAAAAAAAAAAAAGGCGCAGAGGTTATCAAATACCACCAAAAGAAAGCTCTATTTGTGGGGGAAAAAAAATACATTAATTTTTTTTGGGTACAGCGTTACATGACAGCGCAATTATATGTTAACGCAACGCAGTGCCATACCACAAAAAACTGGATTTGTGACTTACCGTAAGATCCTTTTCTCTGAAGTTCATTGACAGACGCAGCTTGATATTCTTCTTAACCATTGGGTTATGCTGCTCCTACCGGAGTAGGACACTAGGCAGGAAAAAAACTTTACCACACCTATGGGGCAGTCCCTGAAGGCATACACCCACTCACTCTGCTATAGGATTCAGTTTTGTTGCAAACAGTGTCAGAAGTAAAATAAAAAAACCCAACCCATTCAGAAATAGTGGGGCGGGTGCTGCGTCTGTCAATGAACTTCAGAAAAAAGGATTTTACGGTAAGTCAAGAATCCAATTTATCGTTCATTGACAGACGCAGCTCCATATTCTTCTTAACCATTGGGACGTCCCAAAGCAGTATTTGCACAAGGGGTGGGAAAACAACACAAAAAAAGAATGTAATTCCCCAAAGGCTAAACTTAGCCAATCAGGTAACATTGAGATCAACCAGGAACAGCTGGAGCTCACCTATAAACAACATACTCCCTCAAAAAAAGAATACTGGAGACAACACGCTGGTGAAGACCCTGGGGGTGGAGCCGAGACCAAAGGGTAATGCCACAAATTGATAATGTTCCTCTCCTACAGCGAAGCGAAGAAAACGTTGGTGTCCAGCGTAAATAGGGATGTGCAGTTATGCGTCCTCCATATCGATAGAGGCCAAAAAGTCCCCTTGGTGTAAGAATGCCACTACCGTGCGAATGGACTCCATTCGAAACCTCTATACCCGCGCAAAGCAATTCAGAGCCTTGGGGTCCAGAATTGGACGCACTTGCCCTTCTTTCCTGGGAACAGTAAACAGGTTTGAATAAAACCCTTGAAAGAGTTCCCAAGAGGGAATCGGCACAATCACTCTTTGCAACAGCAGATCTTGTACCGCCCTCGTAGATCCCTTAACCGATCTGAAGATAGGCATAGATTGGACGGGAAGAATCTGTCCAATGATCAGGACCTGAATTAGATCTTGTAACCAGATCGGAGCAGCACGTTGGCCCATTTGTCCTTAATCAAGGAGGTCCCTGATTCCAGACAGAAAACAAAGACATCCCCCCACCCCCAGATACGGGTGAGGGCGTCCCTTCATGCAGATGGAGATTTGTCCGCAGATCTGGAGGGGCCTGTTCTCGACTTACCCGACCACATCTTCTTGGAACCCCCAGATGACCTAAATGGATTAGATCTTTTCTCCTGCTTGCCAAAGGCACGAAGGGGCTGCCTGTATGCTGAAAAATAAGGGGCACGTCTATAAGACGGTGACTTGCCCTTAGCGGATAGAGGAAGAAGAGTACTCTTCCCACCTGTGAGTCCTTTGATCAGTTCATCCAACAAAGACCCAAATAGGTGGTCCCCCATAAAGGAGAGATCTGATAGAGCCTTTATAGAAGCCTGGTCCACAGACCAGCTTTTTAGCCACACCATGTGTGGTTACCTTTCTTGCGTTTAGAACAACTCCACTGACTTGCGACAATTTTGTCACAGTAGGCAGGAAAAGGGAGTACCTTTGCCGTACTTAGCGGATCTGTGGGCCACGACGGGACCGGCGCCCCCCCCCCCCCCCATGTTAAAATTTTCTGCACGGATACAATCAGTGCATCCACCAGCACCCTTGCATACACATGTGCAGTAAAAAAAAGGAGATTTCCTCACCGCAGAGCACCCGAAGTGCGTGGACGCTGACCCAGTAGAGTCGCTATATGCCAAGCTCACCCTGAGAACATAACAAGCGGGGGAGGTCGCTGAGCACATTCCCGCAAGGAGACGCCGGCTTAAGTTCCACAAAAGGACCCCTATTAGACCTAAGGGTCGCCCACCATAAAGGACATAGCCCCCTATAAAGTGGAAGAAGGGGATCGCCGTGACACAGACACGCAGGCAGAGTACCCCCACACAACAATGACCCCATTGCGCCCTCCCTTGGTTCAAGGGCCTCATCAGTCGCCCGGACAGCTTGGTCAGTCACTCAGAAAGCCAGCTCCGTCAGCCGTGAGTAGGCCGCAAGCTGCGGCCTAAATTTTTGACCCGATCGGGCCGCGTGAGGCATCAGCCGATCAGCTTGGTAAGGCACCCGGACAGCCGCAAGTAGGCTTCAAACCCGCAGACTAAATATTCGGCCCGACCCAGACACATGAGGCGCAGACCCGCGGATGAAGAAACATCCACTCACCCCAAAGCCTATAAGCACCGCAGGCAGCCCAAAGGACATCCTTGCCCCAGTCACTAACCCCCCAGGGGGTCAAGAACTGGCTCAAGGACCCCCCTGACAATCGGGAAAGCCCGTTCAATAACAACCGCATCCACCCCCTTCTTACTGGAGGAGCAAACCTAACATCGGGAGGGGCATGGGGGTAGGTTGGGGCCAAAAGACCACCATGACTGTTCGAGGGGCTGGGGGAAATGGAAGGGAAACCGGGGGTCCGACCATCACAAGGAGGGGCCCACGTCCACCCGAGACCGCAAGAGCTATTGGGTGACAATACTCAACATTCCAACAACAATGGGGTGGGCGCCACTCTGGACAGACTACCTCTCCACTCAAGAGTGGTGGTGCTGACGGGCCAAGGGGCCAAGGGGCACGCTGCGACTCAGGCCAAAGCAGGTCACGTGCGTCCTTAAGGATGTAGGATATCCAGTCCAAAAATCCAGTCTGGCTTTGGATTGCAGTTCTCTCATGAACATAACTAGCTAAAAAATTTTAATTTTAACAAAGGTTCCCTTTAAAAAAAAAAAAAAAAAACAAGCTAAGACCGAAGTCCCAGCTGGGAACTAGGTCCTACTACTAAACTAGGCAGAAACAAACTGAATCCTATAGCAGAGTGAGTGGGTGTATGCCTTCAGGGACTGCCTCATAGGCGTGGTAACGTTTTTTCCTGCCTAGTGGCCTACTCCTGTAGGTGGCAGCATAACCCAATAGTTAAGAAGAATATGGAGCTGCGTCTGTCAATGAACGATAGAGAAAATTGCCTGGTCAACTTTCCGGAGCTGAAGTGGTTAAATGTCTTCCAATAGCCTTTTATTCAGCCAAAGTGGCACCATCGGGAAATATTGGACTCTCTCCCAATGAAATGTTTTTTAGCAACATACCATGCACAGGCTTATATTTTGTATAGCAGCTGCAGGCTCTGCTCTCTCACAGGATATGTTGCCACTTTGCAGAAGTTTTTATTTTTTTAACTTAAATTATTTACTTGTATTCTCATTGCTTGTAGATCCAATGACTTAGAAGGAACACATAAATTAAAGCCAAGGGACTTAGAGTGATAAAGAAAGACGGTGCCAAAAGGAATCTGGACCCAAGATATGCCAGTCCATATTGTGTGCAGTTGATTACACCCACTTCAGTCAAGTTCAAAGAAAAAAAAAAAAAAAAGACTTAAATACAAGTCAACCGTTGCAAGAAACTGCTGAAATGAAAAAAGCAATATTTTGTATTTTGTTTCACAGGTTGTCTTATATAGCAAGTCAACCCCTTTATTCAGATATTAAAACTGTATTTAAACAAAAGTAATGCCAGTAATTGTTGAGCGAGTACACATTTGCAGCTCCGTACAGTAGCATCACTATGATATATTAGGCTTTCCTCCTGTCACCATCTGCACAGCATAATGTGTAGGCTTTTCTTTATTAGATTAAATAAGTATAGCCAAAGCTTTTTTGGCCAGACTTCTCCTGTGGATCACAGGAGTGCACTTAGTTCTGCACTCCTGTGCCCCAGATTTAGCAGACAGTGGGCTAAAGCCTGCTGTTGGATGACCTCACAGAGCCTGCCCAGGCTCGGCAGGGATCCTGACAAAGTCAGGATCCACCCAGATGCCTGACTGGCAACTTGCTCATCCTCTACCCCTTGCACAACCCAGTGCTCCAGTGAGCACCGGAGGGGCAGCGCAGAGAGTTGGTGACTGACAATCACCAGCTCTCTGCTCACTGAAGACTGAGAAATTAGCAAATAATTCTTTTTGCTGGAGGCTGCCATTTTTCTTAAGCCCAGAGCCCCTGAACAGCAGTAAATCTTTAGGCTGCCAGCAGTTCAGCCTCCACAAATTCAACACAGTGCCTAAAAATAGAGAGCAAATGAGCATGTGCAGAGCATGGTGAACCAGGGTATTACTGGATTTTAAACAATGTTATTTTCTGATTAAAGTTCCACTTTAAGTAATGAAGGTTTTTTTGTCCTTGTACAATACAATAACAGAAAATCTTTACTCCAATACCTAAGGAACGTCAAGCATCTACCAAAAATGGAAATATCGGTTTTGAACTGACTGACTAAACAATATGGCACTTTAGACACATTCAACCAACATAAAAAGGCGCTACCATAATTGTGATCTGTACTTATAATTACCAAGTATTATCCAATAAAAAGGATACATTGCAAATGCCAGAACGAGCATACACCAAACTATGCTGATATTCATCTCTTGTGATGGTACCACAAAGCTGTAATAAGCTTCAGTTATCCAGTAAACCACAGTAGCAGCAACAGTAAAATCTACTAGCCATTGATACTCAGGAAAATAATGGAGTGCTGCAATATATAAAAAAAACATACATATTGTTAAGTATCACATTATTTCTAACTTGATAACTTATTTGAAATGTTATACATATATAATGCGTACTCACCTAAAGTATCAACTTCGGTAACAGTCCTAGTTTCCAAATGAAGGTCAATGTCTTTGGGAATTGTAAGTGGTTTATTTTCAATATGACCATTATATTTTCTAGAAAAAAAAAAAAAAACATTACAAACTTTTCCGTATAAAAGAAAAAGCAAACACACTACAGTCATCCGTTTTGTAGTTAAACCCCTTGCCTTCTTCATAACTGGGCCATTTTTTGTTATTCAGTACTGCATATTTTAACTGACAATTGAATAGTCGTGAAACACTGTAACCAAACAATATAAATATTTTTTTCCATACAAATATAAGTTTTTGTTCGGGGGTATTTGATCACCACAGTTTTTTTTTTTTTTTTTTTTGTGATATAATGAAAAAAGGCTGAACATTTTGAAAAAAAAAAAAACTGAATTTTTGTCTTACCGTAAAATCCTTTTCTCTGAGGTTCATTGACGGACACAGATTCATATCTTCATTGATTGTTGGGTTATGCTGCCCCTACAGGAGTAGGACACTAGACTGAAAAAAATTGACTACGCCTAGTGAAGTCCTAGGGGGTATACTCCCACTTCCTGATATGGGATCTCAGTTTAGTAACAAGCAGTGTCAGAAGAATACATAACCCAACTCCACAGAGGGGTGGGTGGCTGTGTTCGTCAATGAACATCAGAGAAAAGGATTTTATGGTAAGATAAAAATCTAGTTTTCCTTCGTTCATTGACAGACACAGCTTCATATCGTCATTGACTGTTGGGATGTCCCAAAGCAGGGTAATAATGAGGGGCAAAAAAAAAAACAGCAGAAAAACAGAATTCCCAAAAGAGTGAAACGTAGCCAACCAGGTAACCAAAGAGCTCAACCATGAACAACTGGAGCTCACCTACCAGGAAAAAACACACCCTTAAGAAGTTGTAGCCTCTGCAACAGCGGCCTGCAAAACTTTGCGGCCAAAAGCAGCATCCGCAAATGCCAGGACATCCAACCTGTAAAAAACTTTGTGAATGTGTGCACAGACGACAGAAGGCCCAGGAGGCAATCAGCGCCCTAGTAGAATGCGCCTTAACAGGGAAAGGAGGAACCTGACCTTGATGGAATAGGCCTGCACCACCGTCTGCCTGATCCATCTGGAAATGGTGGCAGCAGATGAGGGAACCATCTATAAGGACAACTAAGGAATCTGATTTGCGAATCGACTCAGTCGCCGCCAAGTACACCCTGATGGCACGAACCACATCCAGGGAATGCAAAGCAAGTTCTTTTGGATGTTTTGGGTTAGGACACAATGAAGGTAACACAATGTCTTCATTCAAGTGGAAACCTGAGACGACCTTGGGAAGGAACGACTGACAGGGACGGAAAACCACTTTGTCCCTGTGAACCACCAAATAAGGTGACTGAATGGACAACACAGCCAGTTCTGAAATCCTGCCTGCATAAGTAATAGCCACCAAGAAAGCCACCTTCTGTGATAGAGTAAGCAGAGAAATCTCACAAATATTTTCAAACAGTTTTTAAAGAACCGACAGCAAATGGCGAACCCCCTGCACAAAGGAATTAGTGGCCAACGGGCCTTGAAAAAAAATTGCCAAGGCTGAAATCTGGCCCTTGATGGTGCCCAGAGCCAAACACTGATCTACACCACTTTATAGGAACTCCAGCAGACGTGATACTGAAAAGGAACAGGGGGAAACCCTCAGAGACTCAAACCAAGTAATGTACGCCTTCCAAACTCGATGGTAAATCTTCAGAGAAGTAGATTTTCTAGCTCAGAAAAGAGTAGGAATCACCGAATCCGACAACTCTCTGTCCTTCAGTACCTGGCTTTCAATAGCCAGGCCGTTAAAGCAGGATGGAAGATCGGTCCTTGAGACAAAAGAGCTTCCCTGAGAGGAAGCCGCCAAGGAGCATCTGCATCTCTTACCAGGCCCGTGTACCAGGACTGTCAAGTCCAGTCCGGGGCCACCAGAATGACTGGAATCCCTTCTGCACAGAGGTCTCGACAGAAGCTGTAATGGAGGAAAGGCATGTATGAGATGATACTGGCCCCAAGGAGCTACCAGAGCGTCTGCCAGATGATCTTGAGACCTTGCCATGAACCTCTGAACCTTCCAGTTGAAGCAAGAAGCAAGTAGGTCCACATCAGGAGTCTTTCACCGGAGACGCCGTTGTGGAAACACCTCCGGGTGAAGAGACCATTCTACCGGACTCAGAGCCTGCCGACTGAGGTAGTCTGCCTGAAATTTTCCACTCCTTGAATGTGCACAACAGAGAGGGCTGGAACATATTGTTCTGCCCACCTTGGAATTGCGACCACTTCTCTGGCCGCAAGGGCACTCATTAAGCCCCCTTGATGATTGACATATGCCACAGCCGTGGCGTAGTCCGATTGAATCCTTACCGGACACCTCTGCAGACGATCCATCCACTGGGACAGGCAAAGCCTGATCGCCCGATTTTCCACGGTATTGATCAGCAAGCTGGACTACTCCGGAGACCAAACTCCCTGTGCCGATTCGGTGCCCAAGACACCTCCCAACCCGGACAGACTGGCGTTCGTGGAAACCACCATCCAGTAAAGGGGAAGAAAGGACTTTCCCTGCCGGAGTGCCATGGAACAGAGCCACCACAGCAAGGATCCCCTCATACTCTGGCCCAACAGGACCAGATTGTCCAGGGACTGAGGATTCTTGTCCCATTTTTCAAAAATCTCCTTTTGCAGAGGTCTGGTGTGAAACTCAACAAACAGAACCGCCTCTAAGGTGGAGACCATCAACCCCAACACTTGCATGCAAGTCCTGAGAGATGACCGGTGGTTGGATAACAGGAGCCGAATCGTATGCTGCAACTTCAGCAGTTTCGTTTCTGGAAGAAACACCCGAGCCAGGGCAAATCCAGAGTCAGGCCTGGGTAGTCCAATCTGTTGGATGTAATCAGAGCTGATTTTTGAAAATTCAGCGTCCAGCTGAACTCTTTGCGAGTTCGCACAGAGATGTCCAAATCGTTCTGTAGTACAGACGGGGACTCTGATTGCAGAAGGAGATCGCTCAGGTATCCCCAGTACTGCGATCCCCCTCTGCCTGAGCACGGCCAACACCGGGGCCAACACTTTTGTGAACACCCGAGTGACTGAGGCAAGACAAAAGGGTAACGTCACAAATTGATAGTGCTCCTCGCCTATGGCAAAGCGAAGAAAACGCTGGTGCCCGGCATATACTGGAATATGAAGTGTGAATGGACACCTTCATGAATTCTTGAACCAGCACAAAGTGGTTCAGGGCCTTGAGGTCCAAGATTGGACGGACCTTGCCTTCCTTCCTGGGAACAGTAAATAGGTTAGAATAAAACCCCTGAAAAAGATCTGACTCTGGAACTGGTACAATAACTCCTTGTGAGAGCAAATCCTGAACCGCCCCGAGAAGGCCCTGTAACCGATCCGAGAACAGGCACTGGTTGGATGGAAAGAACCTTGCCCAAAGCAAGGACCGAAACTTGATCTTGTAACCAAACCGGGTCAACTTGCGGACCTATTTGTCTTGAATGAAAGAGATCCAAGGGTCCAGAAAGAAGCAAAGACATTCCCCCAAACCAAGTGCGGGTGAGTGCGCCCCTTCAGGCAAAGGAGGACTTATGTGCAGGGCCAGCGGAACCCGCTTTTGATTTACCAACCCAGGGTCTCTTGGAACCTCCCGAGAAAGTACGGGAGAGTTAAGAACCCTTGTCTTGTGACCCCACAGGACAAAAGGGCCGCCTGTGGGCTGAGAAGACAGGACCGCGTTTGCGGCGAGGCTCACTGCTTTTTGTGACCTGCGGAAGCAGAGTGCTCTTACCTCCCGCGAGAACTTTTAGAATCTCCTCCATAGAAGCCCTGAATAGACGATCCCCCACGAAGGGAAGATCCATCAGCACTTTTTGGAAGCCTGGTCCGAAGACCAGCATTTCAGCCAAATCAAGCAGGGGAAGGGTCACCGCATTCACAGACGCCCTGCAGACTAACAGGGCCACGTCCAGAGAGACATCAAAATTGAACCTACCACGGTGAAAAGATGGCGGACCAGTGATTCAGCTTTCCTCTCTACAGGGTCTTTAAAGGACAGAGGTGCCCTCCACTGGTAACAGATTGACCTTATTTAATCTGGAAACCTGAGAATCCACCACAGGTGGGACTGTCAGTTTCTTTAAGTAGGACTCCTCAATAGGTTGCCTTCTAGCGAAACGCTTCGGTATTCCAACCATGCATTTCTGGGAACCCCACTGACTAGCGATGATCTTGTCGAAACAGGCGGGAAAGGGGAATATAGTCACCTTGGAAGGTCTGCGGGTACCAAATTGCACCCACACGGCCGATGTGTCTGTGTCCTCCATTTTTAGAGTCTCCCGCACTGATACATTTAGTGCTTCCACAAGCGCTTTCTCTTGCGCAGATGTAGTGGAAGAGGACTCACCCTTACTGTCTGAGCACTCAAAGTGCGTGGACGCAAACCCCATGAGGTGATTCGTGTCCAGGCGGCCAAATCAGTCTCAGAATCTGAGGATGCAGATTAAGCAGGTGAAGGCAGAGGGCATTTTTTACCATGTCTCTTTTGAAGAGCCATATCCACTTTTGACACCAGTGACTGCAGACTGCCGTCATGGCTGCCAGTGCGGGCTAAGACCCAGAGAGCCCCACACATGCACTGGGGGCTCCATAGATCCTGGGGACCACCAACAGTGTTTACACAAAAAAAGCTAAAAAAAAACGATGTGAATATCAGCCACCGCAGTAACAATGGCACTACAGGTCCCAGCGCACCAAATAGCGCTACTATAGCAGGAGGAGGAAGGATATATAGCCCCAGGGACTCACCACCACCACTTTTGTAGGGAGAGAGAAAGAGCCAAACTGCTTGCTCTACGCCAGAGAGGAAGAGAAAATGGCTGTATCGCCGCTAGAGGCCCACTGCCGAGCACATCGCCTATAAGCTACAAGAAAATGGCCGCCCATAGACTTTAACTGGAAACTACTAAAACATGGCCGCCAGGCTACACAGATATGGCCGTTAAGCTCCCATGCAGTCAACTATGGAAAAATGGCAGAGCCACACGACTCCCTGGACCCAAGTGACCCTTCAAGTACCTCATCCAGCAAGGGGGCCTAGCCGGGGCCCCCTTCCAGGGCATTATGGCACTAGTAAACAGCAAATGGAGCCTCTGCAGCATTCTCCCTCCACCCCTTCAGCCTAAGAACTCACACAACCCATACCCATCAGCACAGCCACTGCAGCGTGGGGGGCTGGGGGGGGGGGGTTCTAGGGCAGGTGAGCACTATTGAGGAGGGGGTGCCAGTAAGATAGAATGGGCACATGAGGGGCCAACCAACCTGGAGAGGGGCCGTGTCCACCCTGATTTTCCAGAGGAGAGGGTGGAACACTACTCACCACACCTTGCGGGCACCACTCTGGTTAGATCACCCCCCCCATCTTGGAATGGGGGGTGCTGCAGGCCAGAGTGTGCCCCCGCGATTTGTTTCACTTGCCGGCCAGCCCCCGTCCAGTGGGGCTATGTCACGGCCGACCTAGCGCGAAGCTGTGGACTGCTCATGCTCGCTGGCCAGACTGGGGAGACCGTAAGGATCTAGAATATCCAGTGCGTCACCCAGTTCGGCAGTCGATTGTAGTTCTCACTGGAACAAACTTGATTGTAGAAAGAAAACAGCAAAAGGAAAAAAGTTCAGTTTAAAAAGGAAAAAAATGCTAGGTCCTTACTCCTGAATAGGCAGAAAAAAAAACTGGGATTTTATAGCAGGAAGTGGGAGTATACCCTCTAGGACTGCCCTAGAGATGTAGTCAATTTTTTTCAGCCTAGTGTCCTACTCCTGTAGGGGGCAGCATAACCCAACGGTCAATGACGACATGAAGCCATGTCCGTCAATGAACGAAAGAGAAAAATCAATATTTCTTTTACTTTCTGCTAACATATATAAAAAATTTTTTTTATATATATAAAAAAATCTAATTTAATAAATTCTGGCTAAAATGCATTCTGCTACATATCTTTGTTAAAAAAAAAAAAAAAGACATGACGGTGATCAGTGCATTATAACGGTACTGCAATATACAGCAGGCTATCTGACACTAACTGACGCTGTGGAGAACTGACTAACTGCCAAGGACATCATCAGTGACTTTAATACAGTGATCAATGCCAATACTATACACCGTCATTGTATTAATGACACTGGGTGAAAGAAAGGGCTAAATGTGTGGCTAACAAGGTGTAATGTGTGTGTGTGTGTGCTGCTTTTACTAAGGATCTTGTTTTTTTTTTTTTCCCCTGCTTAGCAGGGAATAAAAAAGCAGCAAGATCCCTGGTCAGTGAACAGAGCTCTGTTCCCTGAATCACTGAGCTGATCAGCAGGTGCCAGTGGTCAATCATTGTCCGAGACCAGCTGATCGGCTTGTGCTGTAACGAATCACAGCATAGCTGGCCCGGCGGGTGTGCGAATCACATACTTGGTATGTGATCCAGTGCAGAGAGAATGCTGTGCAACCGTAATAGTTCGTTAGCCAGTCGGCAAGTGGATAAAACCTCGTCTACATGGGTGGCAGAAAAAATAGGCAGTGGTGCTCCCTGACCTCCCAGCCACAAGCTGACATGGTCACTGGCCATGTTAGCACTTTCTGCTGCAGTTGCAGTGTGGCACAAATTGTACCACTGGTTGCATCTGACAGGTAGTACCAGCACCAAACATACCCATTCAAGGGAACGGGGCTGCCCTACAACGTGTGTAGTGCATGTGGTTGTGGCATTCTGCTGTGAGATTTAAAGTGCTATAGTGTTTGATCTCCAAGCTTCCAGTCAAATTGAAAACACCTTCCCTTTTGACCCACTGAGGTATCATCACATACTGAATTTACTGCACATTTGATTAACTCTACTAGCCAACAATAGCAGTAGAAATTTGCTAATTTAAATGCAACTTTCAGTCGCCATGGCCAATGGTCTTACTGTTTGTCTGTCTACATAAGGCTGGCCTCTTTTCCAACTAAAAGAGAAGGAAGAGGATATTACACTATCAATGGCTGTTTAACCATCCTCTTCCATGGAATTCAGAAGAAACTATTATATTGTCCCAATCTACAAAAACAAAAGCTGCAAATGGAGCACACAATGAAGGGCACGTGCATATGCCAAAAAACTGTTTAAAAGAATTGATACAAGGGTAAAAGCCATATCTCGACATTCAAACTATTGTTAAAGCAACACTGTGCAAATGTTTACTTTTAGTACTAAAGGGGCAGTTTATTTGCTAACATTAGAGGCTTTATTCCGACTCACCTGACAAAGCCCAGGAAAACAGCTTGACCGTCCGAGAAAGGCCCCTAATAAGCATTGGCTGACTGCCTCTCTGGCTTCTGCAACATAGCTAGAAACTCAGTATGGAGATGGTGGAGGGTATAGCACTAATTTGAATTACTTCTTTATCAGAAACGGTAAAACATTTCTTTGTGCCAAGGTCAAGTTTGTACAGGGTTACAAGTAAATGTACATATGCGTTTTGTGTTTAAGTGAAAGATTTGATCTAAGAATGAAATTATGAGATGCAGTTTTTGTGTCGTTCAGGTTTGTAAAATATGTTTCAAGTTAACACACGAGCTCATGCTGTATACTGAAAATGAAGTTCTATGCTGAACTCTACAGAGTATCTTATCACAATATCAGTTCCAGTACATTCCAGTCATGATAAACCCCACCTGTCCTTTTTGCCCTTTCCTTTAAGCTGTTGCTTTCCAGCAAGTGTTCGTAACTCGTCCTCTGTGGGATGCTGATACCAATATAAGCTGCAAAATAAACATTTTTTTATAGCATTATAACAATATGAGTTTCATTCAATTGCATGCATGCAGAAGAAAGCTGTACAAATCAAATACACATGACCATTTTAGTGACATTTTCAGCAAAGCTCTGATGCACCACAGAAATGTTGCATTACCTGCCATTGCAGAGAAGCCAACGAGCCAAAGAATAATGCGGTATGATCTTCTGCAGGACACTGGCCATTACCATTGTAACAACCAGCTGTACACCTATCACACCCTACAATAAACAGGAAGAGACAACATTAATATTATAGTGTGGCAAAAAAGAAAATGCAGTTTAGCATAGGTACAGTATATGTTTAAAAAAATTTGCATCTAGTCAACAATACAAATCTGACTTTTCAAGTCATACAATCGTTTATATTCCGATTTGAAAAAAAAAAATGGTATATTGAGATACAATTGTTTTTTGGCCTCCAGAGAGAATTGGGAAGGATGATCTTTTTCAAATGAAGTCTTAAGTTAAATATTCTAGGGAGCAGTACACACTATAAGAAGATCAGACAAACGATCGTCTGATTTTCCACAATATTTCTCTCAAGTCATACCGATAATGGTACTAAGTGTACGAAAATTCTCAAACATTTTTTTATTTGTTGGACATACAAATGTTATAGTGTACATCAGGAAGTGATGTCATCTTTGTGTTACCCTGTAGTAATGCCTTTGTGCGCCATTACAGTTGTGTTGGGGATTATTAATGCTGTTCTTGAAATGAGGATTGGCATCTGCACTTTTTTTTTTTTTATTGTTCATTTTTTATATTGGTTTGAATAAAAAAAAAAAAAAAAAAAAAAACATCACAGACTCTATGCTTCCCTATGACTGAGCTTCATCGAAACGTTGACAGTAAAAACACTGCTGTTTTTGATCTTCCTCCTCTGTAAGATCCATGAGTGCCTTGTGTGTGTATGTATGTAATATATGCTCTATCCATATTATATTATACCACTGTTCAATATACGCTGCTCAAAAAATTAAAGGAACACTTTACAAAAACATCAGAGCTAAATGGGGAAAAAAATCATGCTGGATATCTATACTGATATGGACTGGGCAATGTGTTACAAACAAAAGGATGCCACATCGTTTGATGGAAATGAAAATATCAATCTACAAAGACACCCCAAAAAGCAAAGTGAAAAAACGATGCAGCAGGCTAGTCCATTTTGCTGAACTTTTATTGCAGCAACTTAAAATGGTCCTCAGTAGTTTGTATGGCCCCCACGTGCTTGAATGCATACCTGAGAACATTGGGGCATGCTCCAGATGAGACGACGAATGGTGTCATGGGGTATTCCTTCCCAGATCTGCACCAGGGCATCACCGAGCTACTGAAGAGACTAAGGTGCAACCTAGTGGCGTCAGATGGACCGAAACAGAATATTGTCCCAGAGGTGTACTATTAGATTTAGGTCAGGCGAGCGTGAGGGCCATTCAATAGTATCAATTCCTTCATCCTCCAGGAGCTGGCTGCATACTCTGGCCACATGAGGCTGGGCATTGTCGTGCAACCAGGAGGAGCTCAGGACCCACTGCACCAGCAAAGGGTCTGACAATGGGTCCAAGGATTTCATCCCGATACCGAATGGCGGTCAGTGTGCCATTGTCCAGCCTGTAGAGGTCTGTGCATCCCTCCATGGAAATCTCTCCCCAGACCATCACTGACCCACCACCAAACCCGTCATGCTGAATAATGTTACAGGCAGCAAAACATTCTCCACGGCTTCTCCAGACCCTTCCACATCTGTCAAGTGCTCAGCGTGAACCAGCTCTTATTTGTGAAAAGCACAGGGTGCCAGTGGCGGGACTGACAATTCTGGTGTTCAATGCCAAATGCCAATCGAGCACCACGGTGCTGGGCAGTAAGCACAGGGCCCACTAGAGGACGTCAGACCCTCAGGCTTACCTCATGAACTGTGTTTCTGATCGTTTGGTCAGAGACATTCACACCAGTGGCCTGCTGGAGGTCATATTGTCAGGCTCTGGCAGTGCACCCTATTCCTCCTTGCACAAAGAAGCAGATACCGGTCCTATTGATGGGTTAAGGACCTTCTACGGCCCCCGTCAGCTCTCATTGGGTAACTGCCTGTCTTCTAGAATCTACTCAATGCTCTTGAGGCTGTGCTGGGAGACACAGCAAACCTTCTGGCAATGGCACGTATTGATGTGCCATCCTGGAGGAGTTGGATTGCCTATGCAACTTCGATAGGGTCCAGGTATCACTGCATACTATCAGTAGTGATACTGACCCAAGCCAAATGCAAAACTAGTGAAAAACAGTCAGAAGAGATGAGTAGGGAAAAAAAAGTCAGTGGCCTCCATCTGTAAGACCATTCCTGTTTTGGAGGTTGTGTGCCTCACTGTTGCCCATCTAGTGCACCTGTTAATTTATTTAACACCAAAGCAGCTGAAACTGATTACTACCCCCCCCCCCCCCCCCCGCTAATTTACTTACCAGATCAATATCCCAGGAGTTTAACTGACTTAATGCTATGCTCTGATGAAAAAGTGTTCCTTTCATTTTTTTGAACAGTGTATTTGGAATTGCTATTACGTTTACGATGATTCCTTTGTGTTTATTTTTCTCATAGCTTTCCGGGTCATAAACAGCTTCTGATCATGCATGGTCTTTCGTAATAGTTTAGAGTACACATTTGAAGAAGATCGTTCGTGCTGTTCACGTAAGAAGAAATTGTTGGAGTTTGTCCCTTTGGAAATTTTCATTTGGTGGGTTGGAATCGGATGTCGAAAGTGGTTTACACACTATGCAAACATCGAACCGAATACGGTATTGTTTGTTCCGATTTTTCCTGCTTAATGCTACACTTACGTGAAAGTTTCTTAGCTTCAAATGTCACCTCTTGTCTCCGGGACAAAAAAAAAAAAAAAGCAGCATCATCAGGGAGCTAATCCAAAAAGCAGTAAAAAAACTGACTCAGAAACCAAGAACAATAACCTACGAATTAGCAATGTGAACGTGTTGCCTTTCAGAGTTGTGTACCACAAGAATGACTAGCCAAAATTACAAATCTTTTTGCAAGTGGAAAAACACAGTGAAATTATATATTTTTTTTTTAAATGCTGCTTTACAAATTTTGCCCACAAACTTACCGCTTTGGAGTCCTAGCCCCACAAGCCTTTTTGGGTTGAATGACTGTCATCCAACTTACTTCCTGTGAGACACCTTTGGATGTATTATCACCCAGCCTGGGTTCATGAAATTCCTGAACTGAGTGATGCTGTCATTATTAGAGGACTGTTCAGTCTGGGACAAGGGACCATCTAACTCTATCAAGGAAGAAGGAGGTCCTCTGACATCACAGGATTGGCCTTAAGACTTCAGGAATTAAAAGGTATATGAAATTTTGTATTAAAGAAGCTAAAAAAAAAAGTGGCAGAGGGTGCAGGGGAGGAGAAAAAAAACTATAGTCATGTTTTAACGTTTGTAGTGCAGCAAACATTCTTTTCCAATTTGATACCTTTATTTGTATTTTAATAAAGCCAGATGGAATCTAAGGTTTGATATGAGAACTAATCTTGGGGTGTCATTAACTTTGTATTGATTCTCCCAGCAGTTCGCATATGGCAGTATGAAAGGCCTGAGAGTCCAGGGCGATGCGGGAACGTAGTGGATTCGCAGGGTTCCCGCAGCGCACCAGTGTGAACCAGCCCTTAGGGTCCATGTACACGGGACGTTAGAAAAAACGTCCTGCAAAGCTATTTCTGACGCCGGGAAAAAGCAGCTGTTAAACGTGCTTTCAGTAGCTTTTTCGATTTGCGTTATTGCACGTTTGGCCACGTTGCTTTTAGCAGCGTTTTTCTGCCTCCATTCAAAATCAATGGTTCCCTATGGGAGCCTATTGATTTGAATGGAAGTCGCACTGCAAGTAGGATCCGACTTGCGGCGCGACCTGCACTGTGAGAATCTTGAGGGGGAACTCCACGCCAAAAATAGGAAAAAAACTGCGTGGGGGTCCCCCCCAGGTTCCAAACCAGGCCCTTCGGGTCCGGTATGGAATTTGAGGGTAGCCCCACGCCGAAAAAACGGCGTGTGGTCCCCCCCAAAATCCATACCAGACCCTTATCCGAGCATGCAGCCCAGCAGGCCAGGAAAGGGGAGGGGACGAGCGAGCGTCCCCACCCCCCCTGGACCACACCAGGCCACATGCCTTCAACATGGGGGGGTGTTGGTGTTTTGGGGCAGGGGGAGCTCTGCACCCCCCCACCTCAAAGCACCTTGCCCCCATGTTGATGAGGACAAGGGCCTCATCCCCACAACCCTGGCCGGTGGTTGTGGGGGTCTGCGGGCAGGGGGCTCATCGGAATCTGGAAGCCCCCTTTAACAAGGGGTCCCCCCAGATCCCAGACCCCCTCCCTATGTGAATGGGTATGGGGTACACTGTACCCCTACTCATTCACCACATAAAAGGCAGTGTATGGAAATAACGACAGGAGACGTTTTGGAAAGTTTATTAAAAATCTTCATCCGGCTCTTCTTGTCTTCTCCTCTCCAGGGTCTTCTGCTCTTTTGCTGTCCGCTCTTCTTGTGTTCTCCTCTCCGGGGTCTTCTGCTCTTTTGCTGTCCGCCCTTCTGCTGTCATCTCTTCTTTTCTTCTCCTCTCCGGTCTTCTTCCTCCGGTCCTCCTCCGACGACGTCTCCGGTGATTATGCCTGTCTCTGCAGCTTATTATATAGCCATTAGGGGCGTGGCATCTGTGACACGAGGGGGCGGGGCCTCCCGATGACGTCATCGGGGTCACGCCCCTAATGGCTATATAATAAGCTGCAGAGACCGGAGACCGGCATAATCACCGGAGACGTCGTCGGAGGAGGACCGGAGGAAGAAGGAGAGCCGACAGCAAAAGAGCAGAAGACCGGAGAGGAGAAGAAAAGGAGAGGACAGCAGAAGGGCGGACAGCAAAAGAGCAGAAGACCCCGGAGAGGAGAACACACGAAGAGCGGACAGCAAAAGAGCAGAAGACCCCGGAGAAGAGAAGACGAGTCGGATGAAGATTTTTAATAAACTTTCCAAAACGTCTCCTGTCATTATTTCCATACACTGCCTTTTATGTGGTGAATGAGTAGGGGTACAGTGTACCCCATACCCATTCACATAGGGAGGGGGTCCGGGATCTGGGGGGCCACCCTTGTTAAAGGGGGCTTCCAGATTCCGATGAGCCCCCTGCCCGCAGACCCCCACAACCACCGGGCAGGGTTGTGGGGATGAGGCCCTTGTCCTCATCAACATGGGGGCAAGGTGCTTTGAGGTGGGGGGTGCAGAGCTCCCCCTGCCCCAAAGCACCAACACCCCCCCATGTTGAGGGCATGTGGCCTGGTGTGGTCCAGGGGGGGTGGGGCCGCTCGCTCGTCCCCTCCCCTTTCCTGGCCTGCTGGGCTGCATGCTCGGATAAGGGTCTGGTATGGATTTTGGGGGGGAAAAAATGGCGTGGGGCTACCCTCAAATTCCATACAGGACCCGAATTTTTGGCGTGGAGTTCCCCCTCAAAATTCTCAAAGTGCAGGTCGCGCCGCAAGTCGGATCCGACTTGCGGTGCGACTTCCATTCAAATCAATAGGCTCCCATAGGGAACCATTGATTTTGAATGGAAAAAAAAAAAAACGTATAAACGTGGCTGAACGTAGGTTCATCACGTTCAGTCACGTTTAGCCGCGTTTCTGCGTTTGAAACGCCGTGAAACACACGTTCGAACGCAAATAATTGCGTTCTAAAAAAAGTCCCTGAACGCAACTGCCTGCAAATGACTGTAAACGACCATGTGTTCATGGACAGATAAGATAACATGGAGCTGCGTTCAGAGGCTTCTGAAAAAAACGCCCAACTGCTCCTAAACGGCCATTTCCAGCGTCCTGTGTACATGGAGCCTTAATGTTACTTCAAGCTGGTTTACAGAAAAGTCCTTCTCAGTGTTGGTTACAGAGGACTCAATCTGCAACAACTGCCACATTGAAAGAAGTGACCATCCCTCTATGTGCCAAATGTCCATATTGTGTAAGGGACAACAGAAACAGATATTTTTATCACATTTTTCATCCTAACTGTTCAGCATCAAAGCAAATATCTATCCTTGAAAGTTGGAGGACACCCATACAAAGGTCATTTCACTACACAAAAAAACCTGCTAAATGTCAAGATTATCAGCTGCAAACCTTTTGCACCTTAAAGCAAACACATCTACAAAGAGCAGAACAGTTACCCTAAAAAAAACGCACAATACCATAAAAGTATGCTACTGCTGAAGTTTATAAGTTGTATCCAGGTAACAAGTGATAAGTTTGCTGTATGAAAAAAAAAAAAAAGATCTTATCAGCAAGGTGAAAGCAGTTACAACACATAGCTGGAAATTACAAGGTCATCAACACAGAAACATTAATACTGCTAAAGCACAGTAGTCTCAAGGCAATTTCTGGTGTTTTCCCATGCCAGAAAAATAAACATTCAATCCTTGGTAAGGCAAATATACCACATCACTAGACATGTGGGCAATTGAAAAATCCTTCACTCTTTTTTGAAGAGAACATATCCTACTTAAAGCAGAGCTCCACCCAAAATGGGAAATCCTGCTGTAAGCACTCCTCCCCTTCTACATGTAATTTTGTTTTTGGGGGGTGGGGGGGGAGCGGGTACCTAGTTTTGACAATTACCCACTCCCACATGGGCTCAGATTGCCTAGGCGATCCGATCGGAAATTCTTCTATCCCCCCTCCCTCCATGCAGTCTTCTGGGACACGTCACAGGTCCCAGAAGACTGCCGGACCAATCAGCAGGCGCAGCTCGACTCGCGCATGTGCAATGCGCACCCGGCTGTGAAGCTGCAAGCTGTCACAGCCAGTTGCCCAAAGTTGAAATTCCAGAGCCAGGGAGAGGAGAGGGAGATACGCGATGGTTCAGGTGACCACATCGCTGGATCGTGGGACAGGTGAGTCTGGGTTTATTAAAAGTCAGATGCTACACTTTTTGTAGCTGCTGACTTAATAAACACAAAAATGCCTGGAGCTCCACTTTTAAGTGCATTACCTAGTTCCTAGATTGTAGTAATTGACTACATATTTTGATTTGTTTGCCCTCTGTACACTGAAAAGTATTCAAGTTAAGAATTGTGCTAAGGGTTAGACCTTTTGCACATGGGAGTAAAAAATGCCATGTTTTTCCCTGATCTCACTATGAAGGCATTACGGTCTATGAACAATGCACACAGCTGCAAAAAGATCAACACCACAGCAGGGAGTACAGAGCCGCATAACAAAATTGAAAATGTTATGTTTGAGGGCCCCTTCACACCAGAATGCGGTGCAGGAAACCCACGCTCGCTGCGTGTTTTCTGCACCATATTCGAAATGCACTGGGGTTGTGCGATCTGCTACGGGTGTCAATGTAAATCTAATAATGCCTCAAAAACTAATATCTCAAACCAAGTGCATTGCCTGCACTGGATCACGCGGTACCACAGTACCATTCAATCTAGTACATGCACTACTTATGGTGCGATCCTTAGGATTTTAGTCCAGTCAAATGAATGGGCTGCAAATCGCACTCTAGAGAATCACACAGGAACATAGACGTGAGGTGAACAGGCCCAGAGTGCAGTAAATTACTCATTTATACACACACACACACATATATATATATATATATATATATATATATATATATATATATACACACACACACACACACATACACACACGTGATCTTGCAGTTTATACACAAGATTTCCAGGGAAGGCACTAGGTGATGTAGCCTTCCCAGATTGCTTTTGCAAGGCCCTGGCTACATCACCAGTGCCTCTAGGGACCAGAAGTGCTTGTAGGTAAATGTAACAGCCAAAAGCTTTTTTCACCACAGAAAAGATGAAGGTCAGCTTCAAAGGATATCCAGCATCACAGAAGCATAAAAAACACCTAAAATAAAGGATGCTGAAGCGGTAGGCGCTTTAACCACTTAAGGACCAAGCCTATTTCTGACATTTGTTGTTTACAAGTTAAAATCAGTATTTTTTGCTAGAAAATAGCTGCCATAACCTCGGTATTATTTTTTTTAAACAGTGGGCAATCTTCTTTCACATAAAAGTGGTACCAGCAGCGGATTCGCCATGGGATCACTTTTATAGGCATCGGGAGAAGTGCCCCCCTCCCGCCGCGATCCCGAAATGATCCGATCCCATGAAGTGATGGGCAGGAAGTGAAGTGAGGGCAAGATGGCCCCCACTCGACTCCCCCCCTTGGAAGACCAGAGCGACGCCAGACGTCACTTCTGCCTAAAGGGTCATAAAGGGCCCATTTTTTTTTTTTTTTTTTTTTTTAGAAAATATAAAATTACTTTTTTTTTTTTATTTTAAGTGTAAATGTGAGATCGGAGGTCTTTTTGACCCCAGATCTCGCATTAAAGAGGCCCTGTCCTGTTTATTTATTTTGTTTGAATGTTTACATTCCTTGTAATAGGAATAAAAGTGATCAATAAAAAACCAAAAAAACAAAAAAGGGACAGTGTAAAAATAAATAAGAAAAAAAAATGTAAAGCACCCTGTCCTTCCAAGTTGGCGCACAGAAGCGAACTAATACACAAGTCGCGCCCACATATGTAAACGGCGTTAAAACCACATGTGAGATCATTTTTTTTTTTAATTCAAAAAAGTGTATTTTTTTTTAAAAACTTGCATTTGTAAGACTTCTGCGCGAATACGGTGTGACATAGCTAGCTGCTGCCATAACTACGCTATATATCATCAAAGTAATGATGTATATATACAGTGGGCAGTTCAGAAGTGGTTAATGTGTGTTAAAGTCGAGGGAAGTGTAAATGAGTGCTAAGACAGGAAGTATGTGCCTGGATCATCAGGTAAAAATAAAATTAAAAAAAGCATGAAAAAGTTAATGCAGCCACCACATCTAAGGACTGAGCAGCTGCAATATAATACATTCTTTGTTTTGGGGTTTAGATAGACTTTAGGCTGGCCAATAAAGGGCATCAATTAAACTCCAAACATTTCACATTAATTGATGAATAAAACAGTACAAGACTACTACCACCATTATTGTTATAAGCTTCTTCACTAGCTAAAAGTGATGTTTTGTAGGTGAACACATTTTACAGGCTAAGGTGCAAGACCCCCTCCCATTCCCGTGACAGCATGCAGGAGGTCTTCCTCAGCAGTAGCTCTCATTTTAGAAATCGGCAGCTCCACCCGCACAGTCGTATCATACATTCACAGAGATCTGTGAATGAATGAACTACAAGTCCTATATTCCACTACAGCACACAAGATGTGTGCTTTTCAATGGAACAGAAGTGCAGTAATCACCGCACTTGTAATCCACTGACACTTCCTCCAACTGAAAGTCTGTACCTTTGTATGAACACCGGGCCTGGAGGAAGAGTCAGCAGGAGTCTGCCACTTCACCTGCGATCCACAAGATCAATAAAAGATACACATTTGTTTCCTGCAAATAAACTTGCATTTATTAATATTTTTGCAAAAGGTGGGGCAAAGGGGCTCTTTCAGGGACTCGAAATTATAGGAAAACATCTAGAGGTAGCAATTTGATACTTAATGTCTATAGGTTTAATACAACATACTGTACATCACAAATGGAAATTTTGTACTTTTTGTAGTATAAAAAAAAAAAAAAAATGAATGAACGAGCTAGAATTGCTTTTTGAAATCCACCCTTTAGTCCCCAAATCAAGGTTAGTGTTAAATGAAGTATGAATAATAGGTTAACCACTTAAGCCCCGGAGGATTTGGCTGCTAAAGGACCAGGGGTTTTTTTGCGATTTTTTACTGCGTGACTTTAACGGACAATTGCGCGGTCGTGCGACGCTGTACCTAAACGAATTTGACGTCCTTTTTTTCCCACAAACAGAGCTTTCTTTTGGTGGTATTTGATCACCTGTGCGATTTTTTGATCACGCGCTATAAACAAAAAAAGAGCGTAAATTTTGCAAAAATAACAATATTTTTCACATTTTTTTATATGAAATTCCCCAAAAAAAAAAGTAAAAATCAAAATTTTTTAACATTTTTCGGCCAATTTGTTTTATGCTACATATGTTTGGTAAAAAAAATCGCAAAAAGCGTATTTTGATTGGTTTGCGCAAAAGTTATCGCGTTTACTAACAAAGAGAAAGATTTTTGTCATTTTTGGTGTTTTTTTTTTTAACGCATAATGGCGGCGATCTGCGATTTTTTTTTCGGTACTGCGACATTGCGGCGGACAGATCGGACCCTTGACTGACATTTTTGACACTTTTGGGGTTACCAGTGACATTACTGCAGTAATCAGTGCTATACATATGCACTGTTACTGCAAAAATGACACTGGCAGGGAAGGGGTTAACTTTATTGGACAGGGAGGGGTTAAGTGTGTCCTAGGGGCGTGCTTTCTACTGTGTAGGGACATGGCTATTGGTGTAAAAGCAAAGATCAACCGTTCTACATAGTAGAACGGTCAGATCTTCACTTTTACACAGGGAGAACTGACAGGCAGCTTGTTTACACAAGCTGCTCTGTCTTTCTCCCTTCACAGCAGCGATCGTAGTGTGGCCGGCGGACATCGAGTCCGCCGGTCACACGCACTGACTTGCCTGTGAACGAGCCGCGGCGGGCGCGCGCCTCGGCGGGCGCGCGCCCGCCCGCGATAGGCTCGCAAGTCAGTGACAGGCGAGTGACGTATCGATACGTCACTCTGCCTGGCCGGGGCTGACCGCCGCAGTATATAGTCGTGCGGCGGTCGGCAACCGGTTAAAAAAGGATGAGATAGGAACCTTTTAGCTCTGTAAATACATACCACTGCAACCTTGCAAGCGTCTAGAAGGACTGCATTTTATGTTAATGTAAGCTTTACTTATCAAGCTCCAAAGTCAAAACAAAAACAGCTAACAAATGGGAGAGCCATGTTTGAGATGGGTGTCTCAAGAGGGTGCAATCACCCTTGCAAATGCATCCTGCCTCTGATTACATGTAAAAACAACCTCAGCGGCGGCTCCCGCAATTAGAAACATTGAAAACAAGAGGAGGCTGTCGGTTCCCACAGCTAATCACACCCACTCTAATGTAATCTCTCATGCAGCAATTGGCCCTGGGCGCAGACTGCCTGCATTCAAGGCTGATCACTTGCATGTGATCACTGCATGAGAGATTACACGTGACTGGGCATAATAAGCTGCTGGAGTCGGCAACCTCTCACTGTTTTCTATGAAGTTTTCTATGAAGTTGCCTTCCACAGTTGACTGCGGGAGCCCCCACTGAGGTTCTCACATGTAATCAGAGGCAGGGTTCATTCACAAACGAAAATTCACAAGCGTAAATGCACCCCAAAGCTGACCATACGCGATACAAATTTCGGCTGGTTCCACTTGCCACAAAGGCTGAATGAAAAAATACGGATTTTTCCTATAGCTTACCTGTAAAATCCATTTCTTGGAGTATATCACGGGACACAGAGCAGCCATATTCATTACTGAGTTATACGCCACCTATAGATGAATGGACACTGGCAACCAATTAAGACAGGAAGTCCCCCGCTATAAAACCCCTCCTATACAGGAAGTACCTCCATTTTGTAGCAAGCAATAAACATCTCAGACAAGATGAGAGGGACCTCTGTGTCCTGTGATCTACTCCAACAAATGGATTTTACAGGTAAGCTGTAGGAAAAATCTGTATTTCTTTATCGTACATCAAGGGAAACAGAGCAGCCATATTCATTACTATGTGGATCTGCAGGAAAAGGTAGTTGAACTGAATAAAACAGGAAAGGGATATAAAAAGATATCCAAGGAATTGAGAATGCCAATCAGCAGTGTTCAAACTCTACTCAAAAAGTGGAAAAGGAGGGGTTCTGTTGAAACCAAACCACGGTCAGGTAGACCAACTAAAATTTCAGACACAACTGCAAGGAAATTGTTCGGGATGCAAAGAGAAACCCACAAATAACTTCAGGTGAATTACAGGACTCTGAAAACATGTGGTGTGGGTGTTTCAAGATGCACAATAAGGAGGCACTTGAAGAAAGATGGGCTGCATGGTTGAGTCGCCAGAAGAAAGGCATTACTACACAAATGCCACAAAGTATCCCGCTTACAATACATCAAACAGCACAGAGACACAAGCCTCAAACCTTCTGACACAAAGTCATGTGGAGTGATCAGCCCAAAATTGAGCTTTTTGGCCACAACCATAAACACTACATTTGGAGAGGAGTCAACAAGGCCTATGATAGAAGGTACACCATTCCTACTGTGAAACACAGAGGTGGATCGCTGAAATTTTTGGGGATGTGTGAGCTACAAGGTCACAGGAAATTTGGTCAAGTTGATGGCAAGATGAATGCAGTATGTTATCAAAAAATACTGGAGGAAAATTTGCATTCATCAGCCCGGAAGCTGCGCATGGGACGTACTTGGACATTCCAACATGACAATGATCATAAACACAAGGACAAGTTTACCTGTCATTGGCTACAGCAGAATAAAATGAATGTTCTGGAGTGGCCATCTCAGTCTCCTGACCTCAATATCATTGAGCCACTCTGGGGAGATCTCAAACATGCAGTTCATGCAAGACAACCCAAGAATTTACAGGAACTGGAGGCTTTTTGCCAGGAAGAATGGGCAGCTTTACCATCTGAGAAGATAGAGAGCCTCATCCACAAATACCACAAAAGTCTTCAAGCGGTCATTGATGTTAAAGGGGGCAATACACGGTATTAAGAACTGGGGTACATAAACTTAAACATTCTGTTGTCATTATGATTTAAAAAGGGTAAACACAGTTGATTGATAATGAATGGCTTCAGCCAACCACTAACCGTAAGTGAAAGAAAATTTTTTGTGTTATTCATATTATATATATATATTTTTTTTACTTAACTAATTTCTTGTGCTAATTTGTAGCAGTTCTGTCTTTCTTTCGAAACAGCCCTGCAAGACATGCATGAGTTCTCCTGCCCCTGCGCAAGGATGGGACAGTTGTGGAAGTCCCAAAGCTTGGTGTTTTCTGCCCATACATGAAAAATCACCAGTGCATAAGCGCATGCACTAAAGGGCTCTGCCCTGACTCATAAACCAGGCACAGCCCTTTGGAACATCTACAGACATCAGAATAAAAACAAAAAAATTGAAACACTAGAAGGTAGGAGGTGGGCCAAATGAAAAGGACTGAAATTCCTTGCTAATTTCTTTTTTTGTTTTCATGCATTCTGTTTGGAACAAGTGCAAAATTAGAAAAACAAAAAAAAAAGCCTTTTTTCATTTGCGAATAAATAACGTTACAATACTTTGTACCAGAAACATAATTTTAGTGTAATTTTAAGGGGAACAAATTACAGAATGAAATAGCTTTCATTTGCAGTGAAACTTACAATATTTAAAAAAGAAAGCCTAATTCCCCTCTGTCCCTATCCCTCCCACAAAAATTATATAACTTGGTTATCACTGTGGAATACACAGGGCAATGTAAAAAATCCTCTGGTGTATAAGGAGTACAAATATGAGAACAGATTTGGTAAAAGTCAGTATCCAATTAGCTTTATGAATGGTTCAACAACTTGCACTTCTGCCTACATTTTTTTAACACATTTTCCATGTTTATCAATATTTATGTATTATGAAAATAATACACAACACCAGTTATGATTGGAAAAAAAATCTATGTTGTACAGCAACTAGATGCAAATCTGCAGTCGGTAAAGTTTAATCCAATGTAATAAATATCAACATTTCCATCCAAGGGCTCTTTCACACAGGCGGACCGTTCAGATCCGCCTGTCCGTTTTTTCTGCTGATCTGAACGGTCCCCCCATGCATCTCTATGGGGCATCGGATGTCAGCGGAGACATGTCCACTGACATCCGAACCGATCTGTCAAATCTGGACGGATGGAAACCCTATTTTCCATCCGTTCAGCGGTCCGTTCCCATCCGATTCCCCCATAGAGATGTATGGGGAACTGACAGCTTTTATCACCGCACACAGCTGTCATCCTCCTGCTCAGCGGGGGATCGGCGGATCGATCCCCCACTGAGAAGTCCATTTGACGGACACATAGTGTGAAAGAGCCCCAAAGGTAAATCAAATAATTTATAAAGAAATGTATCAATTGTAAGGCCCTGTTCACACTTAGGCAGTTAGAAATCCCAGCAAAACCGGTGATTTGTGTTTGAGCACCCCCCAAATACGGTGTACACATGTAAAATTGTACCTGGCTCATGGCCTAAATTTGGTCCCGGAGCTTCTTTGGCACAATGTGAATCTGTCCATGTGAATGGACTCCCCTACCAGTGACATGCAGAAATGCGTTTTTCAAAGCCCTAGCGGGAATCTGTGTACTCGCTATGCATTATATGAAAGTGGCCTCAATGGGCTGCCCTATACTCGACATGCAGAAACGTGATTTTCGAATCACTAGCGGGAAACCGTGTCCCTGCCAAGAGATTTGTGAGTGGGGCCCAAGCATAAACTGCACATTTTTATTTTAGTGAGCCCCCTGTTCACATCGAGTTCGGTTTTGAAATAATGCGATTTCACCTGAATCTCAGTGCAACTTCTGTTGCGACTTTGAAGGCGTCTGTGTGGCTTCATGCACGGAGGTTTATTGAAGATGCACCCGAAATCGCCAAAAGTAGTGCATGTACTACTTTTTCAATCGACGTGGCACCACAAAGTTGGTGCCACATCAATTTGAACATGTGAAAACACATTGCCGGCAATAAGATGTGACTTGTCATGCGATTTGACCTGTCAAATCACGACAAATCGCTCCAATGTGACCGGGGGCTTAATCTTTTTTTATGTTGCCTGAGAAAGGAAATATTTCCTACCGTTATTAAAAAAAATATATATATATCAGTGGCCACAAAACTCATGCAAACTTACATACATAGCCATTCCTCCACAGTGAAGAAAGGACAAAGGTCTGATATTGAAATTCCAGGACATATTTCAAGGACATCAATGTATTTCCTGTTAAAGAAAATCCTCAGAAACCTTTCAACACATATTTTATACTTAACCACTTCTGGACTGGAAGGTTTTACCCCCTTAATGAC
Organism: Pelophylax lessonae; assembly: GCF_965119305.1. NCBI lineage: Eukaryota > Metazoa > Chordata > Amphibia > Anura > Ranidae > Pelophylax > Pelophylax lessonae. The sequence continues at coordinate 152,283,362 of NC_138768.1, forward strand.
CAGGTCATTTTTTGCAATACAGCACTGCATTATTTTAACTGACAATTGCGCAGTCGTGCGACGCTGTACCAAAAAAAAAATTGAAGTCCTTTTTTCCCCCCACAAATAGAGCTTTCTTTTGGTGGTATTGGATAACCTCTGCTATTTTTATTTTTTGCGCTATAAACAAAAAAATAATCGACAATTCTGAAAAAAAAAAATTATAATATTTTTTTTACTTTCTGCTATAAAACATTCCCAATAAAAAATAAAAAATCTAATTTTCTCATCATTTTAGGCCAGTATGTATTCTGCTACATATTTTTGGTAAAAATGAAAATCCCCAATAAGTGTATATCAATTGGTTTGCGCAAAATTTATTGCATCTACAAACTAGGGCAAAGATTTGTCACTTTTATTTTTTTTTACTAGTAATGGCAGCGATCAGCGATTTTTAGCGGGACTGCGACATTGCGGCGGACAAATCGGACACCTGACATTTTTTACACTTTTGGGGGGACCAGTGACATTACTACAGTAATCAGTGCTAAAAATATACACTGTTACTGTACTAATGACACTGGCAGGGAAGCAGTTAACACCAGGGGCGATCAAAGGGTTAAATGTGTCCCTAGGGGGTGCTTTCTAACTGTATGAGGGATCGGCTTGCTGGATGAACACAGAGACCTGTGTTCCTAAATAGGAGGAACACAGGATCCCTGTGTTCATTACTGACAGAACAGCGGTCTGTCGTGTTTACATCGGCAGACCACTGTTCTCACCACGGGGAGCGATCGCCGGTGCCCGGCAGACATCGGGGCCGCCGGACCCGCTGATTGGCTCCCCCTGTGGCCAATCGGCGTGCACGCCCCCAGTAGCTGTCCCGTGAAATGACGTACAGGTACGTTGTTTCGCTGGACAGAGCTGACTTGCCGAAGTACAAGTACGGCGGCTGGTCAGAAAGTGGTTAAATAAAGTGAAACTTCACATTAAAGGGGATTTATTCCACTTTATATCCCCCCCCCCCCCTTACAACATTTTTTGTCCCACTTCCGCTTGGATCGCCTAGGCGATCCGACATGAAGTTTGGCGATTCCTCTCATTGCCTGCAGCCTTCAGGGACATTGACAGGTCCAAGAAGGCTGTGGGACCATTCACAAAGTGCAGCGGGCAGCCATCTGTGAAGCCGCAGGGACATTGCAGAGTCAGTGACTCAAAGACCCATGAAGAACTGCACCAGGTGAGGACAGTGCTGGATCCCTGGACAGATAATTGTCCTTTGATTAAAATTCAGCAGCTACAGTATTTGTAGTTGCTGACTTTTATTTTTTTCTTTCTTAGGGTGAAGATCCTCTTTAACTGCAAACACAGCACAAGACACTTAAATAAATATACCATACATGCATCAAAATAAGATGAATATCAACTCACCATTTTTCCAGTAAAGGCTTGTGCTCCTCAACTCTCAACAACGTGGCTTTGTGTTCCGATATCATAAATAGGCACTAAAATGTTAAAAGGTGAAATTGTTAGTGCCCAGATAAAATGCTGCATAAGTGGTAATAAGTGACAAGTCAATTCAATAAACTATACAATTTCACTGATGCTTTCAAGGAACTCGTACACTAAAATAAGAGTGTGTGTAGACTTCTTGCAGTAGTTCTCAGCGCTTGAAGCAGAAATACCTGAAGCAGCAGCTACAAGGTGTATCCTTACAAGACAGGGAACTCCCATGCTGCATATATTAGCATACAAAAAGAACACATTGAATGAGTACAATGGGGACAGAAAGCAGATGTGTAATAAAACACAATGTACATGGAATTCAAAGGCATACTTAAATACTGTACTTTAAAGCCATGTGAAAGTTAACACTGTAATGCCATTTGGTAAAATGGTACATAGGTAAATATTTTAATTGGGATTTAAGGACATAGAAGCAAAAAACATTCAAAGTATAACAAAAAGACATATCACTCAAACAGATACACAGACATCAAGACTCAGAGTAAGCCCCCTGCACGCCATTCTGTTTTAAATAAAAAGTTTCAGCTTTAGAAATACTTTAACTGTATATTGTATATACATACACACGTCCTAGAAGGGAAGCGATCATACCGACCCCCCAGACCATAACAGACCTCAGATCTCCCATAAAGAGAAATTTATTTTACTGCTCATATATTTGTTTATATATTGCTGTTTTTAAGTGCAGGTGCTTTTTATATGTTTTCCTTGCATTGTTAGGCTCCATTCACACTACTGCGACTTGTCAGCCTGACAAGTCGCGGTCCGTCGCGGTCCATATGCAGTGCTACAGGACCCATTCTAATAGGAGCGACACAAGTCGCTCCGACTCAGAAAAAGGGTCCTGTACTACTTCGAGGCGACCTCGGAGCGACTTGCATAGACATTATATGAAGTCCGTGCCAGTCGCGCCAAAGTCACGGTGCACGGGACTTCACAGGCCGCCCCCGAAGTTGTGCAGCTGCAGTGTGAATGCGGTCTTACTTCAAAATTCTTACAATTTAAATTCTTGCGAAAAAAAAAAAAAAAAGAAAAAATCATCACTGCCCCAGCTATCACAGGGTATGTTGTTCATCCCTTGTGATAAAACTTTAAAGAGACAATGTAAAAAAATAAATAAATAAGAAAAAAAAAAAATTAAATAAAAATGATTAAGAAGTTTCTTTTTTTTTTTTTTTTAAAGATCCCCCATGCTCACACACAAATGCGTCCATCGGTCCTGCGTGCATATATAATGGTGATTGCCCCACACGTGTAGTATTGGTGCGAATTTGAGTGAGAGCAATAATTATAACTCCAGAGCTCACTGTTAACCACATAAACCCCTTCCTGATACGGCACTGAGTTATTTTAACTGACAATTGCGTGGTCAGGCAACACTGTACCCAAATAAAATGTATGTCCATGTTTCCCCACAAATAGAGCTTTCTTTTGGTGGTATTTGATCACCTCTGTGGTTTTTATTTTTTGTGCTATAAAAACGAAAAAAGACTGACAATTAAAAAATTAAAAAAATAAACAATATTTTTTACTTTCTGCTAAAAAACACCTACTAATAAATCTAATGTATAAAAAATGTTGTGGGTTCTAAGTAATTTGCTATTAAAAAAAAAAAAAAAAAAGGGCTTATTCTAACATGTATGTGAGAAATGGCAAAATTGGCCTGAAAAGTGGTAATTATCGTATTAGGACAATATACAATTTTTAGAACTCAAAACTAATGATATAACATAACTAACTACAGGTAGGAACCAACTACACAAAGACGACAAAGTAAAATAAAAAAAGATTCTGTGAATACGTAATAGAAACAATGTTTTATTACCATTTATTTTACTTTCGGATAGTTTGGGGAAAAATGAGAGCCCCTGTTTGATGTTTACTGCTATCTGGAGCTCTGGTGCAAATACTTCCTTTTACTTACTGACACAGTGACAACAGTTTACCAAATACATTAGATTAAAAAAAAAACAGTCTGTTTGACGTTGCCATGAAAGCAAGGGATAGGTCTCCCAGGCTAGGTTCACACATGTCCGATGCAAATTTCTCCTAGGTTTTCACGAAGCAGCTGTTAATAGTTCAGCTGCAAAAATGGATTTTTGTAAGATCTTACCGTAAAATCCTTTTCTCTTAAGCTCATTGACAGACGTAGTCTTCTTGATTCTCAAGAGCTGGGTTATGTTGTCTCCGCAGGAGTAGGACTAGGCAGAAAGACAAAACGTTCTGGCTCCACCTTAGGGGCAGTCCCTGAGGGTATATCCTCCCTCTCTCTGCTACAGGGAATCAGTTCTGTTTTAAAGCAGTACAGAGAATTTAACCCAACCCAACTCAATGATAGAGGGGCGGGTACTACGTCTGTCAATGAGCTTAAGAGAAAAGGATTTTACGGTAAGATCTTACAAAAATCCATTTTTCTCTATCGCTCATTGACAGACGTAGTCTTCTTGATTCTCAAGAGCTGGGACATCCAGAAGCAGTGCCACAAATGAGGGGTGGGATTGACAAATCAAATCCAATCTAGAAGGCCCAACCGGTGCCAAACTAGAAGTTTTAAAGGCTCATTATAAACAAAGAATGAGACTAAAGAAAAAATTTTCCAACGGAAAAACCCTCGAGGTAGACCACTGGTCTCCTCAAATTGCGGCCTGCAAAACCTTGCGGCCAAACGAGGCATCAGACGATGCCATTACATCAACTTTATAATGTTTAGTAAAGGTATGCACCGACGACCAGGTAGCCGCCTTGCACACCTGGACCACTGACGCCTGATGGCGAAAGGCCCATGACGCACTAAGTGCCCGAGTGGAGTGCGCCTTAACAGGGAACGGGGGCTCCCGACCCTTAATAGAATAAGCCTGTACTACCGTCTGTCTGATCCATCTGGAAATGGTCGCGGCAGATGCAGGCAACCCCTTTTTGGGTCCATCTGGGATCACAAAAAGTGAATCCGTCTTGCGAAACGAGTCTGTCGTTTTCAAGTATACCCTGATCGCCCGGACCACATCCAAGGAGTGTAAAGCAAACTCCCGAGGATGACTGGGCTTAGGACACAGGGAAGGTAATACAATTTCTTCATTTAGATGAAATTCTGAAACCACTTTTGGTAGGAAGGATGGATTCGGACGAAGAACCACCTTATCTTTATGAACCACCAGATATGGGGAACGACAAGATAATGCGGCCAGTTCTGACACCCTGCGTGCAGAAGTAATAGCCACCAAGAAGGCCACCTTCTGGGACAACGTAGGTAGAGGAATCTCCCTAATATCTTCAAAGGGAGGCTTCTGAAGAACCGACAACACTAAATTAAGATCCCAGGGGGGTAACGGCGCGTGCACTGGCGGAGCCAGATGTCGCACCCCCTGGATGAAATTCCGCACCAAGGAATGAGTAGCCAAAGGCTTCTGAAAGAAGATGGCTAATGCTGAGACCTGACCCTTGATAGTACTCAAGGCCAGTTTCTGCTCAACCCCTTGTTGCAGAAAAGCCAATATTCGACTAATCGAATAAGACCGAAGACGGAACCCCAAAGGTTCACACCATGCAATGTAGGACTTCCATGTGCGATGATAAATCTTTCTGGAAGTCGCTTTCCTTGCTTCAACTAGAGTAGGAATAACTGAAGCTGACAAACCTTTGTCCTTCAGCACCTGGGTCTCAATAGCCAGGCCGTTAAAGCCAGCGATCGTAAAGCAGGATGGAAGATCGGTCCCTGAGACAGTAGATCCTCCCTGAGAGGAAGTCTCCACTGGACGTCCGCCACCAGTCTGACCATGTCGGCGTACCAAGCTCGACGAGGCCAGTCCGGAGCTACCAGGATTACTGGAATTCCTTCCTCCTCTATCCTGCGAAGAAGTCTTGGCAGTAACGCGAGAGGAGGGAAGGCATATATTAGCTGGTATTGCCCCCACGGGGCGATCAGTGCGTCTGCGGTTTCTGCTAGAGGATCGCGGGAGCGAGCCACGAATCTCTGAACTTTCCTGTTGAATCGTGATGCCAACAGATCCACATCTGGGGTGCCCCACCGTAGGCACAACTGGTGGAAAACGTCTGGATGGAGGGACCATTCCCCCTGATCCAGGGTCTGACGGCTGAGATAATCTGCCTGCCAATTCTCCACCCCCGGAATGAACACCGAAGAGATTGCTGGAACAAATCGTTCCGCCCAGTGAAGAATGCAAGCCACTTCTTTGGCCGCTCGGACACTCTTGGTGCCCCCCTGGTGATTGACATAAGCCACGGCCGTGGCATTGTCCGACTGGATCCGAACCGGGCTGCCCTGGAGCTGCTCGGTCCAGTGAATCAGACAAAGTCTGATCGCTCTCAGTTCCAATACATTTATCGGTAACCTGGATTCTTCCGGGGACCAAAGTCCCTGGACAGATAACTGACCGAGAATTCCTCCCCATCCGGATAGACTGGCATCCGTGGTCACTATCGTCCAATATATTGGCAGAAATGACTTTCCCTGGCTGAGCATCGGAGACCGAAGCCACCAGACCAGAGACTCTCTGGTCTGTTTGTTCAATCGGATCTGATTGTCCAGGGATTCCGGATTCCGATTCCATCTGAGAAGAATCTCTTGCTGAAGAATTCGGGTATGGGACTGGGCAAATGGGACTGCTTCGAACGAAGCCACCATCAACCCCAGAACCCTCATGCAAGTCCGAAGGGAAGACCAGCTGTTGGACAGTAACAACTGGACTGCTGATTGAATCTTTCGGAGTTTCCCTACCGGAAGAAAAACTTGTCCTGACTGTGTCTAGAATTAGACCCAGATATTCGAGCCTCTGGGTGGGAACCAGAAATGACTTTTGCTGGTTCACCAGCCACCCGAATTCCTGTAAAGAAATCATAGTAATTTCTATGTTTTGTAGCAAGGTCTGAGGAGACTCTGCATGAAGCAGAAGATCGTCTAGGTAACCAAGGATCGATATGCCTCTTTGGCGCAGAAGTGCCAACATTGGGGCCAACACCTTTGTGAAGACCCGCGGAGCCGTGGCGAGACCGAAAGGTAACGCCACAAACTGATAGTGGTTCTCTTCTACGGAAAAGCGTAGAAACCGCTGATGTCCTGCGAAAATGGGAATGTGAAGATAGGCGTCCTTGATGTCTATGGACGCTAGGACATCCCCTGGATGCAGGAAGGCTGCTACCGTGCGAATGGACTCCATTCTGAATCTTCTTATGTTGACAAAAGAATTGAGTGCTCTTAAGTCCAGAATTGGACGCACTTTGCCCTCTTTCCTGGGTATTGTAAATAGGTTTGAATAAAACCCTTGAAACCGTTCTGTCCAAGGAACGTGGACTACCACTCCTTGTTGTAGTAAATCTGTGACTGCTCTCCGCAGATCTTCTAAACGATCTGAGGATAGTCGGATATTGGAAGGGAAGAATCGCGCCGGTGGGAGAGATCGAAACTCGATCTTGTACCCTGACCTTATGACTTCGCAAACCCATTTGTCCGGGATTCTGGAAAGCCATGGATCCGGGAACCGGCGAAGACGTCCCCCCACCCCAATAATGGGTGGGGGCGCACCTTCAGGCTTTGGATGGTTTATCTTCAGGTCTGGGGGGGGCGGGCTTTTGCTTGCCCGACCAACGACCCCTGACGCCTCCTGCAGGAGCTTTGGAGGACTTAGTTTTTTCACCCGCGGGACGAAAAAACCTCTTGTGAGCAGAAAAAGAAGGCCCTCGTCTTTGACGAGTTCCTCTACCTTTAAAATTTTGCGGTAAAAAGGTGCTCTTTCCACCCGTGAGATCTTTAATGATCTCATCTAAGTTGGCTCCAAATAGAAGCTCTCCTGAAAAGGGGATATTAGCCAATGCTTTTTTGGAACCTTGGTCGGCTAACCAACCTTTTAGCCACAGTGTACGCCTGAGAACCACTGCTGAGACTGATGCTCGCGCCAATAATGGAGTGGCGTCTAACGCCGCATCACACACAAACTGTAACCCCTGTATCATTTGTTCCAACAAATCTGATACCGCCTGAGGGACCTCTTCTAAGTCCCGGCGTAACCACTTGGTCCATTCAGTTACAGCCTGCGAAACCAGACCAATAGCAATTATTGGTCTGAAAGCTGATCCAATCAAGGAAAACATGGTGCGAGACATAGCTTCTATTTTGCGATCCACTGGATCTTTAAAAGACGGAGCGTCTTCTAAAGGAATAACCGTGGCTTTATTCAATCTAGCAATTGGTGAATCCACCACAGGTGGTTCTGTCCATTTCTTAACCGGTTGCCGACCGCCGCACGACTATATACTGCGGCGGTCAGCCCCGGCCAGGCAGAGTGACGTATCGGTACGTCACTCGCCTGTCACTGACTTGCGAGCCTATAGCGAGCGGGCGCGCGCCCGCCGAGGCGCGCGCCCGCCGCGGCTCGTTCACAGGCAAGTCAGTGCGTGTGACCGGCGGACTCGATGTCCGCCGGCCACACTACGATCGCTCCTGTGAAGGGAGAAAGACAGAGCAGCTTGTGTAAACAAGCTGCCTGTCAGTTCTCCCTGTGTAAAAGTAAAGATCTGACCGTTCTACTATGTAGAACGGTTGATCTTTGCTTTTACACCAATAGCAATGTCCCTACACAGTAGAAAGCACGCCCCTAGGACACACTTAACCCCTCCCTTCCCAATAAAGTTAACCCCTTCCCTGCCAGTGTCATTTTTGCAGTAACAGTGCATATGTATAGCACTGATTACTGCAGTAATGTCACTGGTAACCCCAAAAGTGTCAAAAATGTCAGTCAAGGGTCCGATCTGTCCGCCGCAATGTCGCAGTACCGAAAAAAAAATCGCAGATCGCCGCCATTACGCGTTAAAAAAAAAAACACCAAAAATGACAAAAATCTTTCTCTTCGTTAGTAAACGCGATAACTTTTGCGCAAACCAATCAAAATACGCTTTTTGCGATTTTTTTTACCAAACATAGGTAGCATAAAACAAATTGGCCGAAAAATGTTAAAAAATTTTGATTTTTACTTTTTTTTTTGGGGAATTTCATATAAAAAAATGTGAAAAATATTGTTATTTTTGCAAAATTTACGCTCTTTTTTTGTTTATAGCGCGTGATCAAAAAATCGCACAGGTGATCAAATACCACCAAAAGAAAGCTCTGTTTGTGGGAAAAAAAGGACGTCAAATTCGTTTAGGTACAGCGTCGCACGACCGCGCAATTGTCCGTTAAAGTCACGCAGTAAAAAATCGCAAAAAAACCCCTGGTCCTTTAGCAGCCAAATCCTCCGGGGCTTAAGTGGTTAATAAGGGTTTCCTCAAACGGATAACGCCTGTCAATGCGTTTAGAAATAGTAAAAGTGCGTTTTGGCAGACGCCATTCTTCTTCGATTGGATTGCCAAAACATTTGGGCAATGGAAAAACCTTCGCCACTTTGATGCGTTTTTTAGTCCCAAAAGGGATTTCAGTTTCAGCTATTTCCGATGGAGTACCCTGTAACCTTAAGGTTTCTTGAACAGATACAATGAGTGCGTTTACCAACACTTCCTCTCGGGCTATGGCGGATGCCGAAACATCCTCCTCACTGTCTGAGGAGACAGGACCCGAGACACCAATCCCAGATGAAGTACCTGCAACTGCAGAAATGGGCTCAGAGTCTGAATCCGAGGTTTCAGATAATATGGGGTTAGGCGGGGGTCGCTTTCTTGCGCCCTGTCCCTGACAAGCCACTTCCACCCGGGACACAAAAGTTTCCATAATAGCCGACAATGATTCAATTGTCAATGGGGTGCTGGAGGATCCCGCAGACCCCTCGAGGGGATCCGGAGGAGATACATGAGTGGCAGGGTCCATGTTAATTCAGGACACCTTTGCCAGCAAAACAAAAAAACTTTTTTTTTTTTTTTTTTTTTTTTGTGTGTCTCCCCCTAGCGCAATAGCGCCCCTCAGAGTACCTGCTTCTCGATCCCACAGAGAGAGAGAGGGACCCCCAAGGCTCACCAACCAATGCAGTGCAGTTTCCAACCAACTGCAGTCAGCGTCTGTCTTACACAGACTGGAAGGAGCTGTTTGCTTTTTCCCGGGTAGAAGGACGTGGCTCCGCCCCCTGTGTACGCCTTCCGGCGTTCCCAGCTCTCCACGAGGTAGCTGGGCTCACAAAACATGGCCGCCCCCATAGAAGAGACATAAGACTCCAAAAACATGGCGGCCGGCGTGACCTGAGGACATACATGCATTAGGTCTACGGCAAAATGGCGGCGGACCGCCGAAATCGTTTTCCCAGCACATCCACCTGCATCTCTGCTAAGAGGCGATATATGGATCTACAGAAGATATACTACACATAAGGTAGGATTATACCTCCTATGTCAGCTGTAATGTTACAGTCTGCTGGGTAGAGTGTTAGCTCTTAAACCAAGTCCACTTCCCACAAACACATGCTGTATTACAAGGGGGACTTGTAAGTATCAGATATATACTGACCATATATGGAGGGGCCCATAATACATACTGCCTCATAACGAGGAAAAAAAAGGGAACGTTTACTCACCATACCGAACCGACAGGCACCCTCTCTTCACAATACCCTCTCCACCGGGGTGGGGGTTTGTGGACCACTCCGGACGCCTCGACTCTCTGTTTCTTGGCGTCCAAGCGAGACTTTTAACTCGCAAGGTCAGTCCCTCCACTGGGACTCCGTCGCGGCCGACCCAGCGCGGAGCTCTGGTCTGCACGCGCTCGTAGGCAGAAACCGGGGTGACCACTGGATCTCAACATCCAGCCCGTCGCCCGGCCCCGCATACTTACTTGAATGTGTCGCGGCCGACCAAGCGCAATGCCATGGTCTGCGCGCGCTCGTAGGCCGGCTGGGGTGACCACAAGTGTCGCCCAGTCCGGCATCTTTGCTTGAAGATCTCACAGGAAAAAACACTGGAGAAAACTACCTAAAAAATGTCTTTTTCTTAAAGAAAAAAGTCTTGCCAGGACCAAAAGATCCCAGCAAGGAACTTAGGTCCTTACTCCTGACTAGACAGAAAAAAACGGATTCCCTGTAGCAGAGAGAGGGAGGATATACCCTCAGGGACTGCCCCTAAGGTGGAGCCAGAACGTTTTGTCTTTCTGCCTAGTCCTACTCCTGCGGAGACAACATAACCCAGCTCTTGAGAATCAAGAAGACTACGTCTGTCAATGAGCGATAGAGAAATTTAGATACGGTTCAAATGCAAATTTTTGGGGCCGGCGGCCAATTAGCTTATTAAGGAGCGGGTCGGGCAGCATTTCTTTAAAAGGTAAGGGCCACCCAGTGACATCACCTGGTGGCGCCGCCCCCTTGTGACATCACTGACCCAGCATCCAACAAATCGGTGACACCACGGGGGTGGTTTTACCACTAGGTGACGTTGCTGGATGGCCCTGCCCCTTAATTATTTAAGAACGACACATGACAGGTAGACAGCGGTAGCCTTCATCCCGGCTTTTTTTTTTTTTTTTTTTTTTTATGGTTCCAGCAGTAGGCGTCGTGATTGATGATGGATCTACATTGGATGAGATGGTTTGAATATTTTTAATAGAGGAATTGTCAAAAACTGTGTGTTTTTGTTTCTTTTTTACCCTTTTTTTTGGTGAATGAGTAGGGGTACAATGTAAAGCTCAGCTGGCTGGGGAGGTGGAAAATCACAGGCTGATCTTCCACCTCCCCAGCCAGCTGAGCTTTACCATCTGCTCCCCTGTTAGCCTTGCCTTTGATAGGCTCATCATCCCAGTGGTATGATATCCCTGTTTTATATTATTAATTATATAGCAATCAATGATTCGTATCAATCCTGGACTTGATACCACTGGTCCTAGTTACATTTACATTTATTCTTCCTTTCTGCTTGGTCTAGTGATCTGGATACTATCGTACAGACCCTAATAACTTGTATCTAGGATCCTTGTCTTACTATCGGCTGTCTCCGTGCTCGCCTGGGGGAGACTTCACACCTTGCTGCGCCCATGTTTCATGGCCGGATGGCTGCTCGAGGGTTAAGGTGGGTTCTCCTTTGGGACTCGGCCCATTTGGGAGCTGTACATATTTTGACATCAATGCTGAAACTTTTGACATGTTTGTTTACTCAATATGTTGTATTTACTATGTTTTTGTTTTACATCTAGTACATGTATATGATACCAATTTTGTACCATCTTTTCGCCCCTGAAGAAGCGGGTTTCCGCGAAACATGTCGGGCATCACAGCAACTACATATATCTGACTATGCTGTTAAGTCAGTGAGGGCATTATCGGTTGATATGTCCTATGTTTGATGTAGGTTGTGTACTATATACTATGTAGCTGTTCTTTAGTTTATATGCATTTTCTATGATGTACAGTCTATGTATATCTGGACATTACAATTTTAAAACATTTTTCTGTATGGAATAAAATTTTGATATTTTAGTATATTGGTTTGTTTTATTATACTATTGGTCAGTAGATGGTACCCCTTAAAGTCCCTTTAGCCCCTATTTTCTTCTCTCCCTTATTATATCCATTTGGGAAATAGGTACCTTATATTGATTCCCTCACCCTACTCTGAGCTCACCCAATCAAATTCCATAGAAAGGTGGTTCAAAACACATCCAATTAGAAAATATGTGAACCGAACCTCAAGGAGGCCCAATTAAGAGGATACACATCCCCATCACACCAACAAAAATACAATCCCAAGAGAGGGATCTAATCCTTCCACACACTATCCAAAACTTCATAAAAAATGTTTTGGCTGAACTTACACTTAGGCTGCATTCACACTTGAGCGTAGCGTTTTTTACAGCGATTGTTAGGCGTTTTTGGGGGCAGGCATTGACATCTATCGAAAACGCTGGTAATCAGCCCAAAAAGAAGCTCATGTACTTTTTCAGCTACAGGCGTTTTGCTTCAGGCGTTAAAACGCTCAGATGTGAACAGGGGCCATTTAAATGAATGGGGTTTTACTTGTTTGGCGTTTTGGAACTTTTTCTTTCAGAGTGTTTTTGGAGCTGAAAAACGCTCAAAAACGCCCAAGTGTGAATGGAGCCTTAAAGTAATGTAGGACAAGCTTTTAGGGTGTGCCCCCTTCTTCAAGGCCCAAGCAGTACTTGGCCTTGAAGAAAGGGACACACCTTGACGGCATGTCCTGAAAATTTGGATGTCAGTGTAAAAATAAAGTACCACGAACAGTACTCATTCTTGTTGCAAGTGCTCTAATGTGGTTACAATCACCTCAAGCAAAAGTAATGTAGGCCAAATATAAGAGAATTCATGGGTAATGACAGAAGAAAATCTGAACTAAAACTGGTCAGTGCTTGGGATATCAACAATTACAAATAAGCATGGGACATCTCCTTCATAAAAACAACTCAGCTGATATTGACATTACTGAATTCCCCCATTTCTCTTTGCTGATACCAAGTTCTGTTCAATGCAAAGTATAGCTAAAGAACACAAGAATAAAAGGTCTTAGGGAGGTTTATTGCTGCCGGATGTCAAACCATCATGTCAATTGTATAAGTATTGCGACTCATGCATACAGTGTATGGGTCTAAAATAAGCTCCACTGAATGCTGAAGTGTTGACAGAATGCCCTCAATGTATGATGCCGAGATTTTCAAATATTGTTTAGTGTGGTGACACAGCTACTGAAAAAGTTTGTGTAGGATTCATCCCTAAACAAGAAACATTTTGCATTACTCAAAGTCACATCTTCCTGTATTAGAAAACCAAGAAAGAGGCAAAAGCATCAAATATGACAGGAACAACTGAAAATAAATTGCAGGTAAAGATCACAAAATAATCTAGTACTGTATTTTAAATGCTTACTTGCAGCATTTTTCTTATAATTTAATTTTAGATTTTAAAAGGTTTTTGTGATTGCTAGAAAATCGGACTTCTTCAGGAAAGCCAATTGCTGTCAAAGTCTCCTAACTCCTTGCATGTCATAGCCCTCTCTTTACTGGGAGCTTCAAATCACTCCCTGTGCTGGCCCAGCTTCTCAGCCTCAACCCTCCCACTTTTGTGGGGGAAAAAAATAAATCACACACACACACACACACACACACACACACCGTATATACTCGAGAATAAGCCGAGTTTTTCAGCATGTTTATTCATGCTGAAAAAGCCCCCCTCGGCTTATACTCGAGTCACGGTCTCACTTACCTTTTCCCCCGGTCAGTGTGTCCCGGGCAGACGACGCATGCGCAGTGACGTGTTGGCGCCGGGCCGCGCCATTTTTAAATGTATGGCGGAAAGGTAAGTGAGACACCTCCACAGCACTGCAGGTACAGGTAAGTGAGACTCCTGTACCATGCCTGCAGCACTGCATCACCTATACCATCAGTGCCATGCCTGAACCATCTCCTGTACCATGCCCACAGCCCTGCATCTCCTGTACCATGCCCACAGCCCCTGTTTCGGGTCTCGTGGTGGTCGAGTTGGGTCAAGTAGCTGCTGCATTTCCCACCCTAGGCTCGAGTCAATAGGTTTTCCCAGTTTTTTTTAGGTAAAATTAGGTGCCTCAGCTTATATTAGGGTCGGCTTATACTCAAGTATACATGGTATATATATATATCATATACAATTGCAAAACATGTCATATGGTAAATGAAAGGTACTAAAATTACATTTCCTTTTCAATCTGCAGCTCTGTAATTTTCTGTAAAATGCAATGCATTTTCGCTACCTGGAGGTGTTCTGTACACAGAATGTGTAAAGAACGTTCCCCAGAAACATCCTTTCCTGCTTGTGTGATTGGCTCACTGATTTTCCCAGAAGTCTACACTAAGGCTGGATACACACTATACAACTTTTGTTGTTAGATTTCCTTTAGAGTTACCTTCAACGATGTAGTATAAGGTCCTGCCTGATTGCATACAAATGGAAAGTGTTTAGGTTTGACCTCATATTATATGGTTTTGGTAAATCTAAAGGAAAAAATCTAAAGACAATTGTATAGTGTGTATCCAGCTTTAGATATTAGATTAGATTGGTTATTTTTGGTGATACTTCCAATAGGAAATCACGTCTAAAGGAATACAGACCCAGCAATTTTCCAAATTAGAGCCCTGCAGGTGCAGCAGCTGGTTTATAATTATGAAACCACTCTGGCTCCTGCTGCTGTCAATCAAACTAAGCCAATGAGGAAAGAGAAGGGTGGGGCCCAGCCACAGCTTCGGTGTCTGAAAAGATACACAGAGCTGCGACTTGGCTCGGGTGCCCCCATAGCAAGCTGCTTGCTGCGGGGGCACTCAACAGGAGGGAGGGGCCAGGAGCTCAACCAGGGACCCGAGAAGAGGTGTTGTTGTTCTTTTCCCTGTGCAAAACCACTGCACAGAGGAGGCAAGTATAATAGGTTTGTTATAATAGAAAAAAAAAAAAGAGACTTTACAACCACTTTAACCTTTTATGTAGAGGTCAGGGGAGGAGAGAAAGAATGCCATACTTGAATGACAGCTCCGATTCTCCTGAGATTACATCCAAGATGGCTGCGCCTAGCAGCAGTCTCAAAGCTTTTGTCTGCACAAGAGGGATTTTAGGCCTCATTCACAGAGGCAGAAAAAATGCTGCTGCTAGATGTGTTTGGCATTTTTTGTATGTATCTGAAAGCAGCTCTAGGTTATCTAATGTGCATATGCACTTTGTTTCCATAACAAGCATATTTAAGAGCAGCGTTTAGGGCATTCAAAAAAAAAAAAAAAAAAAAACCTTAAACCTGGGTTCAGAGGTGAGCTTCCCGTGCAATTTACACCTGTATGTGTCTAAACACAGGCATAGGTGTGTAAATTTATTCTAGTGGCTATAATAAATTAATATTTTGGAATCAGTTTTCACTTATACACACCTAAAACCCGGCATTAGAGGCATTTTTTTCTACCCAGCATGGTTTCATAGGCCAACGTACATGAGGCCTTACAGGTAAATACTATGCATAAAAAAAGTACAATGCACATATCTTACAGGGAAAATTAAGTTGAAATTAATTACTAGCGTCTTTGAGTGCCGGTTCACACATATGCGATGCGGCAACCCTGTGAATCCACTGCGGGTTCCCACATCGCACTCGACTCGCAGGCAGTTCACACTGCCATATGCGAATCGCTGGGGATGTCAATACGAAGTGAAGGACACCCCCAGATCAATTTGCATATCGCAGCACGAATTGTCAATTCGGACATTAACCACTTTACCACCGGAGGATTTTGCTGTCTTACGTCCAGGTCACTTTTTGCGATTCGGCACTGTGCGAATTTAACCGACAATTGCGCGTTCATGCAACGCCGTACCCAAACGAAATTTACGTCCTTTTTTTCCCACAAACAGAGCTTTCTTTTGGTGGTATTTGATCACCTCTGCGCTTTTTATTTTTTGCAATATTAATAAAAAAATGCGACAATTTTGAAAAAATAACAATATTTTTCTACTTTGATAGTTAAAAAATATCCAATATATTCAATTTTTGTCATATATTTAGGCCAAAATGTATTTAGCTACATGTCTTTGACAAAAAAATTCTCAATGAGCGTATTTTTAACAGCTTTAAGACCAGGAGATTTTACCCCCTTCCTGACCAGGCCATATTTTGCAATTTGGCACTGCGTTACTTTAACGGACAATTGCGCGGTCCTGCAATGCTGTATTCAAATTCATGTCCTTTTTTTCCTCATAAATAGAGCTTTCTTTTGGTGGTATTTGATCACCTGTGCGGTTTTTACTTTTTGCGCTATATACATAAAAAGAGCGACAATTTTGAAAAAATAAAATTTTCCCATTTTTTTTATATGAAATTCCCCAAAAAAAATTTAAAAATTTAAATTTTTAACTTTTTTTTTGCCAATTTGTGTTCTGCTACATATTTTTGGTAAAAAAAATTGCAATAAGCGTATTTTGATTGGTTTGCGTAAAAGTTATCGCAGCTACTAGCTACGGGAAATTTATATCATTTTTATTGTTTTTTTTTTTAACTAGTAATGGCGGCGATCTGCGATTTTTTTGCGGGACTGCGACATTGCGGCGGACAGATCGGACCCTTGACTGACATTTTTGACACTTTTGGGGGTACCAGTGACATTACTACAGTAATCAGTGCTATAAATATGCACTGTTACTGTAAAAATGACACTGGCAGGGAAGGGGTTAATTTTTATTGGTGATCAAGGGGTTAATGTATGCCTGGTGCTTACCGACGTGTGTGGGGGGAGGGGACTGTGTGACACAGGGACAGATCGCAGGTTCAGCTATGCTGAATCCTGCAATCTGACCCTGCCCGTCACTTAGGAGATCCGCCCGCTTTGTTTACACAAGCGGGCGGATCTCCACACTCGATCCCCGACGATCGGGGAAGAGCGGCAGTGATCACCTGTGACTGAATACAGCGGGAGCGAGCCTCCGGGGGCACGCACGCTGCCCACAAGGGGAGGAGTCCAGCGACGTAGGTCTACTTCGCTGGACGATAACGAGCCACATTGCCGCAGTAGCAGCAATGTGAGCGGTCGTAAAGTGGTTAATCGATTCGCATAGGTGTGAACACCCACGCGATCCTATTCTGGTGTGGACCAAAAAAAAAAAAAAAAAAAAGGTTATGTGCGACTTTGGTCTGAATGCGATGCAAATTCAGCCATACAATCTGTATGGATGAATTTGCAATGCACAGACATCGCATGTGATATGCAGAGCAGTGCGTTGCGAATCACATGCAATTTCTGACATCGCATATGTGAACTGGCACTTAAGAGTAGACAGTGTGGGGCGGATTTGTGAAAAATGCAAACAACAAAAACGGATGCAAATTATGAATGGCTGCCTAAAGCATCCACCTCCGGGTCATGTCTTTACTTCCGAAAGACAGATAAATAATCTCAGACTGGTCAGTATTAGCCACCAATCAAGTTTTCCTAGTACGTATTTCACAGCTCCTCACTGCACGTCCAATTCCCAATCCTTCTAAAGCAGTGAGAGGTCTTTAACCACTTGCCCTTCAGTATATTATATATATATATATATATATATATATATATATATATATATATATATATATATATATATATAAAATCACACACACACACAGATCAGCCATAACATTATGACCAATGACAGGTAAAGTGAAAAACATTAATTATTTTGTTACAATGGCATTTGAAAGTGGGAGGGATATATTGGGCAGCAAGTGAAAATGTTGCCCCTGAAGTTGATGTGTTGAAAGCAAAAAAAAAAAGAAAAAGAAAAAAGGGAAGTACAAAGATTTGAACGACTTTGACAAGAGCCTAATTGTAAAGGCAACAAGCAGCTTGCTATGGGGGCAGCTGAGCCCCTGCTCCATGTCCATTCTTCTCATTGGCTTACTGACTTTGATTGACGGCAGCAGGAGCCAATGGCGCCTGCTGTTGTCTTAGCCAATGAGAAGGGAGAGTCCCCGAAATTGTTGGCTTTCGTGCAACATCGCTGGATTAAAAAGGTGCTCAGGAAAGTATTAGGAGAGCTGCTGCACACAGACGATTTTTTTATCTTAATGCATAAAATGCATTAAGATAAAAAAAAAACCTTTTGCCTTTAGAACCACTTTAAAGCGGTAGTATCCCGCTTTTTGACACTTTTACCTACAGGTAAGCCTATAATAAGGCTTACCTATAGGTATAATTAATATCTCCTAAACCGGCACGGTTTAGGAGATATTTGCAGTGCATGCAGCCGCTCACGCGAGCGGCGCATGCGCTCTGAAGGTCCGGGGGGACCTTCAGTTTTCCTAGCCGGCAGCTTGCCGGAAAATCACTCCCGCGCGCATGCGCGGGAGTGACGTCATCGCGGCTCCAGCCAATCACAGAGCCGGAGCCGCCGAACCCGGAAGAGACGCTTCCGGATCATGGCGGCGCCCGCAGCGATGTCCAGGGGTCCGCGTCGGGGCTTCGTTCTAAGGTAAGTAATGCATAATGAGCTAGTATGCGATGCATACTAGCTCATTATGGCTTTGTCTTGCAGGTTTTTTTTTTTGTTTTTTTTTTCATTTTCGGGTTTACAACCGCTTTAACCACTTCCCGTTGGGAGGACTTCCATGGACAACCTTAGGTTTCAGTGATTATACTAGGATGATGCCTGCACCTACAGGCATCATACCGGTATGTATCTTTTCAGAGGGCGATTCCCTTTCAGGTAGAAGTTATCCGAGTGGCTAATTAGCCACTCGATCACTTCTGCAGGTGGCAGAAGGGGGTCCCCATCCCCCTCCTGTGGCTGCCTTCTCAAGCCCCACCGTCCCATCGCAGAGCCCGGGAGCGATGGGGTCAGGGAGCAATTGCTGCCCTGAGCAGAGAGAGAGGAACTTGTGTTCTGCTTTCTCTGTAACCCAGGAAACCGGGAATGACAAGTAGTTCATCACTTCCAGTTCCCCCTCTTGGTTTACCTGGCCGCCAGTGGCTACGAAATCAGCTGATCAGACTGATCCGTGTCTGATCGGCTACATGGGAGGTTAGAGGAGAGATTTGGGATCCCAGATCTCTCCATAAAGAGGACTGGCCATGACCCATGATGTCACAAGGGATATTGTTCATATTGTGATAGCAATGAAGGTAATTAAAAAAAAAAAAAAAAAACAAATGTAAAAAATAGATAATTTATTAATAATAATAAAAAACATATCTTAAAGTCCCGTTCCACCGTGCAAATGTGAACGTATACGTTACACCTGCACGCATTTGGAAACAGTGATTGCACGCTAGGTATTGTCGCAAACGTCGGAGCGAGATTATTAATTCTAGCACCAGACCTTCCGTGCAACTCTAAACTAATAACGCTTATGGTGAATTTTAAGCCCTGTAGTTTGCCGCCATTCCTCGTGCAGACACAATTTTAAAGCATGATGTGTTAGGTGTCTATTTACTCGGCGTAACATCATATTTCACATTATACAAAAAAATTGGGGGGCTTGGGCTGTACCCGGATGAAGATGGCCACTTAATCCTCTGCTCTGACACCCAGGGGGTCATCCTAAGCACTTTTGAGGGAGATAAGCCTCCATGGACAAACAGGACAAACAGGACCACAGCCCTTCAGCATCACGCACCTGTTCACCCCATACCCTGGGGGGTGCAGCCCGGTAGTAATAAACCCGATCAATTATGGTCTCAACTTCGAGACATGGAAGCTGCAGCACCGCATCCTAGTAGCACGTCGCACCCTGAAATCCTCCTCACCCCTCTCACTCAACTACGGTTACCACGACTCCTTCAGCCATAGCGGCTCCCAGCCTTGAAGATTTGAGAGCAGTGGCCTCAGATAATAAAGACACTCTGTCAGCAGCCATCTCCAACCTGAGAAGAGACATCCAGGCCTTCGCCACAAGGCTGGATGAAGTGGTAGAGATGACAGCCCGCCATGACCGCCATATGTGAGGCGAGACAGAACACGGATGCTCACACTCACTACCTCAGTAACATACACAGACACCTCAAAGACTTGGACAATAGAGGATGGCGACATAACATCAGGGTGAGGGGTCTCCCTGAGGCTGTGGAACCCAGCCATCACAGCTAAGCTGTATCAGCCTTATTTAATGACCTCCTGGGGAGACTCTTGGCAACACCGATCGAAATTGAAAGTCTCCACCAAGCCCTCCCACCAAGGGGCAGGGACACAGAACCTCCCAGAGATATAATCTGTTGTATCCTCAATTTTAGACTTAAGGAGGACATCTTAAACATAACAAGACTTGGGGGAAACTAATACTCTACCACGGCACAGAGATAAAACTGTTCCAAGATCTCTCACAGATTACCCTGTAACAACGCAGAAGCCTACTGCAACTGTTAGACATACTCAGAGAAAGGGAGATTCCATACAAGAGGAAACTTCCATTCTGTCTTGCAGCTGGCACGCCAGGCCATATGGCCCACTTGAGAATGTCAGAAGACCTACAGGCTTTCTGTGACACACTCAATATCCCACTGGCAGAGCTGCCAGATTGGTAGAATGACCTAAGGCTTGCTGCTCACCCTGCAGCAAAACAGAAGTTCACCCAAGTGGATCATAGACCTCATACCCTTCCCCCCACCTTCCCCATCCACCCCCCCCCCCCCCCAATTTCTACAAGTCAGACCGGGTGGCTATCAGAGGTTACAATATATACTGTGTAATCCGATTATAATAGATGATAGCCAAGTAACTTCTGCATGCTCCTTTCCCATGTTCTGCCAGTCATGATGACCTCTATATCCTCCCAGGGATATCCATGTTTGTGTTTTATTAACAACCTTGGTTAATGTTTCAGGTTTATTTTACTTCCTCCGGTTACTAAACGAGGGTTGGATCAGCCATGCTCTCAACACTGAAAGTACAACGAAGTGATATGCAAAAATATCACCCCTACTTCATTTATTCTCTTAAACAATGACAACGTTGTACACCTGGGAGTTGAGAGCTGGGCTGATCTACCAACATAATGGTTAGCACCATAACCTGTCACCTCAACGAAGGAATTCCAGTTGTATTAGATCTTTATGCTCCTTGTCAACTAACTTGCCATCACATTACTTGTTTTACCTTTATCATTACTCAGAACTTTATTATTATAGAAACATAACACCCAGAGGAGAATGGAAATTAAGAACAGCTTATCCAAAGCAATCAATACCCTTACATAATTTTGATGACGACACATTGAAGCGGGGAAACCACAAACAACGCAGGTACACTTCTGACACAACCATCCTCCCCAAGTCCCCATGTACACCAAATCCACTGTAAAGCCCCGTACACACGTACCGATTGTCGGCCGAACGATCGGCCGTCTTTCGTCCGGTGCTGTCCTGTCGGTTGAAAAGTGCTAAAGACTGCACACGAATTTTGTCGGCCAACAACAGCCGACTGCAGAAGTGATGTCATGTGATGGTTAACTTTCCGTGTGTTTTTTCTTCTCTGAGCATGCCCAGTCTTGCTCATCTGCTGTTTGTCGGCCGAATTCTGTACTGACTGAGGAACAATCGGCCGTTCTGGTGTTGGCCAACAAAAATTTTAAAGCCTGCACAGCAGATTCTGTTCGGCCGAAAAGTCGCAGTCGGTTGTCGAAAGCATCATACTAACAAGCCGACAATCGGCCGATCGGTAGGTGGCCGAATATTTACGGCCGACAATCGCTACGTGTGTACAGGCCTTAAGTACCATATGATGCTCTCACTTACCACCATCTACATCCTATATATTTAACACCCAATACCTACTCCACTTTACTCCAACATGTCACACTCTTCGCCCACCCTACTCCCATCCTCCCCTAAACTACTTGAGCCAGAATGATACTCGTTTAACTTGGACACATTGGAAATACTGAAACCACCCCACACCTCATAAAACCCTAGTACTGCATTTTAAAGTCAAACCCCTACCCATAGCTACCCTTTGCCCCCCATAAAGAAGTAAGACAATCTATCTCCCTCTATGACCCATACTTCCATTCTCTGAACCCGAAAGTGTCTAGGCAACTCAATAACCAAACAACTAGAGAAACGCTGACTTCACAGGGACCTACCACACTCCGCCACAGCACATTAATCTTACTTGTGCTGATCCACTCCAACTTCCTTCTTGTTAAACAAAGGGCAAGTTAGCTGGCCTAACTCTGCTGTCGGATAAACATACACTGCCACCCACCTCAACTAATCCTTTCTACATTTATCCCCCATCATCCCCCCTTTTTCTTTCCTGCCTAACTACCGCAATCAAATACATCTTGATAGCAATAATTCATCTTGTTCAACGTCACATATCTACCCAATTGCTTGAAATTAAGTGCATATAAGTACCCACTATGAACCTGACAAACCATAAATCAACTCCAGCAAATCTCAAAACTAGTCTCTCTTAATGCTAAAGGACTCAATGTGCCAGAAAAAAAATTGAAACTCCACTATATATGAAAAAATTGAAAGCAGACATTGTCTTCCTGCAGGAGACTCACTTTAGATTAAATAAAATTCCCAAATCCTTTAATCGCGACTTCCCCACAGTATACCACGCAACAAATCCGCTAGCAAAAACAAAAGGGAGTCACAATCCTTACATCCAGATGTATTCCATTGCAAACAACTGATTCCTTATCAGACGCAGAAGGTTGCTATGTTTTCCACAAAGGCTCAATTTGAGGACGGCCGATTACCTTAGCTTACATCTATAGTCCCAACACTTCCCAAGTGAGCTTTTTCCAAGACATTACCAATACTCTGGTATCCTTTCAGACCTGCATTCTTGTTCTTGGAGGAGATTTCAACTTAGCCATGAACCCCCTGGAAGACACATCTACAGGCACATCATTCTTGACATACTAAGTCCTTCGGCAGGTAAAAATACAGCTACAAGAACTATTACTGTACGACACCTGGCACACTCTCCACCCTGTTGACAAAGACTTCACATTTTGCAGGTCAGGATCGACTATATCCTGATCTCGCAAAAAGATCTCCCATTTCTCAAATCTGCCACTATTGAACCATGTTTATATCGAATCACAACCCTATCACCATTTTCAGAATAAATCAATTCATTCAAAACTTGGAGACAACGGAAATCTAACCGATCGCACAAATAAAAAACTCTTTGAAAATGCACATTACAAACTTCTCCCTAGATAACAATACCAAGGACACCACCTCCCTCACCCAATGGGAGGCTCATAAATGTTCTATTAGAGGATCCTTTCTGGTGATGGCATCCGCTAGAAAGATCTAAAGAAGAATCCATAGACGCTGTTATTACCAAAATAAGAAAACTAGAAAAGTCACACAAACTCAACCAGATACAGAACACTCGGACTGCACTGGTTCACAATCGCGCCCTACTAATCGACGAACTTAGACGGAAAACCAGACGTAAATACATTCTCTCCCAGAGACTTTTTTACGAAATGGGGAATAAAAGCGGTAAACTGTTAGCTGGAGCATTACAAACCAAAAGAGCGAATACTACGATTGGAGAATTACAAACATCCAGCAACCAAACTCTAGTCAATAACGATGAAATAGCCAACCATTTTGCACTATTTTATTCAAAGTTATACAACCTTCCCCCAGAACAGAAACCACCTAATTACAAAAGACCACACTTACAGACTATAGCAGACTTCCTTAAAAAAATATAGCCCGACACCAATCCCTAGTCAACAAGCCTGTGACATCGATAAACCCATCACGGCAGAAGAATTTAATATAGCTCTCAAACATATGAAACCAGGCAGGAGTCCAGGCCCAGACGGTTTTTCTGTGACCTACTACAAAACATTCTCAGACCTGTTGACACAACC
This sequence comes from Pelophylax lessonae, assembly GCF_965119305.1. Taxonomy (NCBI): domain Eukaryota; kingdom Metazoa; phylum Chordata; class Amphibia; order Anura; family Ranidae; genus Pelophylax; species Pelophylax lessonae. Next base: position 152,307,122 of record NC_138768.1, read on the forward strand.
CTTTCTGCAAGCATTTAAACTTCTTTCCAAGCCGGGACCCCCACAGAACAACCTACTAGATGCCCACATCACGGAGATCCCCAAACCAAGTAAAGACCAAACACAAGCTTCCAAATTCAGACCTATATCTCTGTTGAATGTCAATATCAAAATATTTGCGAAAATCTTGGCCAACCGCCTTCTCCCATTCCTTAAAAGTATTATCCTGAAAGACCAAGTAGGCTTTATACCTGGCAGAGAAGCCAGAGACAATACCTAAAGGCAATAAATATCCATCACTGGCTTACCAAGTCAAACCAGAGAGGTTTTTTCCTGTCATTGGATTCAGAGAAGGCGTTTGACAGGCTGGCCTGGGACTACCTGGAAGCAGTCTTATGGGCTATACACACTATAAGATTTTCTGAAGACTTTTTCCTTTAGACTTACCAAAACCATATAATATGAGGTCAAACCTAAACACTTTCAATGTGTATGCAATCTGGCAGGCCCTTGCACTACATAGAAAAGGTAAATCTGAAGAAAATCTAACCACAAAAGTTGGATAGTGTGTATCCAGCTTTACACTCAATTGGGCTGGGCAATCACCTGATCTGCTTTATTATGGCCCTGTATGCTAGCCCTAAGGTAAGGGTTTGAACTAATGGCCTCCTGTGGGACACCTCCCCTATAAAAAAAATGGAACTTGTCAGGGATATCCCTTATCCCCCCTCCTATTCATTTTGACCTTAGAACCATTCTTAAACTGCATTCGCATGAATGAAAACATTAACGGTGTCAAGATAGCAAACCAACATTACAAACTCGTTGCTTTCGCAGATGACATTCTACTCTTTTTAACTGAACCTCTAATCACCCTACCTAATCCTCTGAATGACTTACAACAGTTTCACTACATAGCACACTTTAAAATTAACTTCAACAAATCCCAAGCCCAAAACATCACACTATCTCCAGAACAAATCCAACATTGTAAAAAACAAATTCCCCTTTACATGGAAACCAGACACTATTACCTATCTAGGGATTCACCTACCCTCTCAACTACAGGATCTATCATCGAAAAATCACCTCCCAATTCCACACACAATAACCGAAAAAATAGAGAAACCCTTCATTCTCCTGGTTCGGCAGAGCCAATATCCTTTAAATGAATGTCCTTCCACGACTCTTATACCTCCTCCAAACAATATCCATAAAACTCCCAAAGTCATTCTTCCGATCATTTAGACACCTGTGCTCCACCTTTCTTTGGAACCACAGACGCCAAATGATTAGTTACTTCCAACTTGCGTTGCCTAAACGCAAAGGAGGGATTGCACTCCCTGACCTACAATACTATTACTGGGCATGCCAGCTGACCCCCATAGTAGATTGGAATATCACTTCCAGACTAAACACTGGGTTGCACTGGAGAAGTCTTTTTCTTCTCCTCTAATAAGTTCAACCCCATGGATACGCCATTAACATCCACCCAAAGCCCTACGCAAACACCAGTAGATTTTTACACGCCGGAACAAAGTTTCAGAATTGGCCCAGAAGGGAAGTGATCAATGCTGGCTCTGATAGAAAGGTGTCAGGCAGAATGGTAAGTAGGGAAGCACTGAAATAAAAATTCTGGGCCGAAACCAAAAATGCAGGATGCCCTTGGCCGAAAACCGAAAATGACTTTTTCCCCCAAATAATTTTAAAATAGATAGAAGAGGGGCATACACCAAAAACAGGCAGCGACCTACACCTGTCGCTGCCACCCTGTCACAGTATATGTACTGTGACGGGTTGGCAAGAGGTTAATTTAATTACCAATGGTATTTGTATTATGCAGCATGAGGGGGTTAATGGATTGTCACTGCTGGTCACTGATGCATTAGTGACCAACCAGTAGCAGTTAATTAACCCCTTTGTGCTGCATTAGTGCAACCAATATCAGTGTTAATTAACACTGGTTGCAATAATGCAGCATAAAGGGGTTAATTAACTGCCACTGGTCGGTCACTAATGCATCAGTGACCAGCAGTGACAATACATTAACCCCCTCATGCTGCATAATACTAATACCATTGGTAAACTCGCCTCAGCTTCCGCCCCCCCCCCCCCGCCTCAGCGTCCCTCTCGGCAGTAGCAGTACACCCCCCCCCCCCCTGCCTCAGCATCCCTCCCCATCCCAAGGATGCAAAATCTCCTACTCACTCTGCTCCTCCGGTGTCCTTCCAGTTTCAAAAAACGCGCCTCTGGCCAGCGGCCCGCCTCCCTGTGATGTCACTACTACTACGATCTGTGCATGAATGAACTGAAACACCGGGCGAGCGGCCGCTAATAGCTATAACTATGTGAGCGATTCACTTCCCTGTCAGAGGAGATACCCGCATGACAGGGAAGTGAAGCGCTCACATAGTTATAGCTATTAGCGGCCGCTCGCCTGCCCGGTGTGTCAGTTCATTCATACACATCGTAGTAGTAGTAGGGACATCATTGAGAGGCGGGACTTTTCAAACCTGCGCTGCGCCCTCCTCCTTCCTCACGGCGGCCATTAATTTTGGCATTTTTAACCCATTTTCGGCCGAAATGGGATAGGCCCACTTTTGGCCGAAATTTTGGTGCATCCCTACTGGTAAGGGTGCCCACACTGACCTGTGTCCATAGTCAAAAGACCCTACAATGGGCACATGAACATCAGAATTAGACCATAGATCTAAGAAAGAAGGGGGCCTGGTCTGATGAATTCAAGATCGGTTTGAGGAACACTACAGGCAGTTTGAGGCATTGACTTGACCTTCAAATTCTCCAGGTTGCAATCCAATCGAACATTCGTGGGATGTGCTGTAAAAACAAGTCCGATTCATTTTGCCCCACCTCAATAGGATCAGCTACTGACAGCTTTGTGTCAGATACCACAGCATACCTTCACATGGGTCTAGTGAAGTCCATGCCTCCATGGGTAATGGTAGGTGGTCATGATGTTATGGCTGATCAGTATATACTTTCCCGACAGCAAGTGGTTGCAGCTGCCGCCATAAACCTCAAATGTTTTTTTGTTTATTTTAAAGCCAATGACCAGCTTCCTTGTAAAAATTACAGTTTTACATAACTCAGAAGGGCTGCCTACAAAGGAGATGGAGAAACATCTGTTCCCTGATCACTGTGGTGAATGATCCCAGACACAATTAGGAATTTGTAATTTCTGGTTTCAAAGACATCTTTCATTGGCTGTTACTGCCCAATGAAACAGCTGATCAAATACGATCTGTTTGATCAGCTGCCTTGCAGGGCAGGGATAACATCAGGGGTCTAATAGACCTCTGATGTCTCTATAAAGAGTACCCATCACTGCCCAAAGGTATCACAAGGGGGCTTGTTCACCCCTTGTAATAGCAATAAGGTTAAATGAAAAGAAAAAAAAAAAAAAAAAGAAGAAAAAAACCACTATATTTAACCCCTTGCCGACCGCCCCACATACATTTACTGCGGGATGGCAGCTCCTCTACGCACAATCACGTACAGGTATGTGATTCTGCGCTTCTGGGTCATGCACGGGTGCTGGCAGTGACTCGCTCCCGCTGTGATTGGACACAGTGGAACCCACCGATCGTTCCGGAGAGAGGCAGAACGGTGGTCTGCCCAATGTAAACATGGCAGATTGCCTTTCTGTTAGTAGGGAAGATAGAGATCCTGTGTTTCTGCTAAGCAAGAATACAGATCTCTGTCTTCCCACAGTTAAAAGCAACACATACACACAGCAAGCACTCCCTAGGAACACATTTAACTCTTTGATCTCTTCTGATGTTAATCCTTTCCCTGCCAGTGCGATTAGTACAGTGAAAGGGCATATTTTTTAGCACAGATCACTATATTATTGTCACCGGTCCCCTATATTGCTGAGCACAGACACACATTTGGGGCTTCCTCATAATACCGAGCACAGGAACACATACAGCGTTTCCCTATAATGCTGAGCACAGATACACATATGGGGCTCCCCTATAATGCTGAGCACAGACACACATATGGGGGCTCCCCTATAATGCTGAGCACAGATACACATATGGGGCTCCCCTATAATGCTGAGCACAGATACACATATGGGGCTCCCCTATAATGCTGAGCACAGATACACATATGGGGCTCCCCTATATTGCTGAGCAGACACTCATATGGGGCTCTCCTATATTGCTGAGCACAGACACACATATGGGGCTCTCCTATAATGCTGAGCACAGATACACATATGGGGCTCCCCTATAATGCTGAGCACAGATACACATATGGGGCTCCCCTATATTGCTGAGCAGACACTCATATGGGGCTCCCCTATAATGCTGAGCACAGACACACATATGGGGCTCTCCTATAATGCTGAGCACAGACACACATATGGGGCTCCCCTATAATACTGAGCACAGACACACATATGGGGGCTCCCCTATATTGCTGAGCAGACACTCATATGGGGCTCTCCTATATTGCTGAGCACAGACACACATATGGGGCTCCCCTATAATGCTGAGCACAGACACACATATGGGGCTCTCCTATAATGCGGAGCACAGACACACATATGGGGCTCTCCTATAATGCGGAGCACAGACACACATATGGGGCTCCCCTATAATACTGAGCACAGACACACGAGGCTCTCCTATAATAATGAGCACAGACACACATATGGGGGCTCCCCTATATTGCTGAGCAGACACTCATATGGGGCTCTCCTATATTGCTGAGCACAGACACACATATGGGGCTCTCCTATAATGCGGAGCACAGACACACATATGGGGCTCTCCTATAATGCGGAGCACAGACACACATATGGGGCTCTCCTATAATGCGGAGCACAGACACACGAGGCTCTCCTATAATAATGAGCACAGACACACATATGGGGCTCCCCTATAATGCTGAGCACAGACACACACATGGGGCTCTCCTATAATGCTGAGCACAGACACACATATGGGGCTCTCCTATAATGCGGAGCACAGACACACATATGGGGCTCCCCTATAATGCGGAGCACAGACACACATATGGGGTTCCCCTATATTGCTGAGCACAGACACACATATGGGGCTCCCCTATAATGCTGAGCACAGACACACATATGGGGCTCCCCTATAATGCTGAGCACAGACACACATATGGGGCTCCCCTATATTGCTAAGCACAGATACACATATGGGGCTCCCCTATATTTCTGAGCACAGACACAAATATGGGACTGCCCTATATTGCTGAGCACAGACACACATATGGGGCTCCCCTATAATACTGAGCACAGACACACATATGGGGCTCTCCTATAATGCTGAGCACAGACACAAATATGGGGCTCCCCTATAATGCTGAGCACAGACACACATATGGGGCTCCCCTATATTGCTGAGCAGTGAGCACAGACACACATATGGGGCTCCCCTATATTGCTGAGCACAGACACACATATGGGGCTCCCCTATAATGCTGAGCACAGACACACATATGGGGGCTCCCCTATAATGCTGAGCACAGATACACATATGGGGCTCCCCTATAATGCTGAGCACAGATACACATATGGGGGCTCCCCTATAATGCTGAGCACAGATACACATATGGGGCTCCCCTATAATGCTGAGCACAGATACACATATGGGGCTCCCCTATAATGCTGAGCACAGATACACATATGGGGCTCCCCTATATTGCTGAGCAGACACTCATATGGGGCTCTCCTATATTGCTGAGCACAGACACACATATGGGGCTCTCCTATAATGCTGAGCACAGATACACATATGGGGCTCCCCTATAATGCTGAGCACAGATACACATATGGGGCTCCCCTATATTGCTGAGCAGACACTCATATGGGGCTCCCCTATAATGCTGAGCACAGACACACATATGGGGCTCTCCTATAATGCTGAGCACAGACACACATATGGGGCTCCCCTATAATACTGAGCACAGACACACATATGGGGGCTCCCCTATATTGCTGAGCAGACACTCATATGGGGCTCTCCTATATTGCTGAGCACAGACACACATATGGGGCTCCCCTATAATGCTGAGCACAGACACACATATGGGGCTCTCCTATAATGCGGAGCACAGACACACATATGGGGCTCTCCTATAATGCTGAGCACAGACACACATATGGGGCTCCCCTATAATACTGAGCACAGACACACATGAGGCTCTCCTATAATACTGAGCACAGACACACATATGGGGGCTCCCCTATATTGCTGAGCAGACACTCATATGGGGCTCTCCTATATTGCTGAGCACAGACACACATATGGGGCTCTCCTATAATGCGGAGCACAGACACACATATGGGGCTCTCCTATAATGCGGAGCACAGACACACATATGGGGCTCCCCTATAATACTGAGCACAGACACACGAGGCTCTCCTATAATAATGAGCACAGACACACATATGGGGCTCTCCTATAATGCGGAGCACAGACACACATATGGGGCTCCCCTATAATGCTGAGCACAGACACACATATGGGGTTCCCCTATATTGCTGAGCACAGACACACATATGGGGCTCCCCTATAATGCTGAGCACAGACACACATATGGGGCTCCCCTATAATGCTGAGCACAGACACACATATGGGGCTCCCCTATATTGCTGAGCACAGATACACATATGGGGCTCCCCTATATTGCTGAGCACAGACACAAATATGGGGCTCTCCTATAATGCTGAGCACAGACACACATATGGGGCTCCCCTATAATGCTGAGCACAGACACACATATGGGGCTCCCCTATATTGCTGAGCACAGATACACATATGGGGCTCCCCTATATTGCTGAGCACAGACAAACACATGGGGCTCTCCTATAATGCTCAGCACAGACACACATATGGGGCTCCCCTATAATACTGAGCACAGACACACATATGGGGCTCTCCTATAATGCTGAGCACACACACAAATATGGGGCTCCCCTATAATGCTGAGCACAGACACACATATGGGGCTCCCCTATATTGCTGAGCAGTGAGCACAGACACACATATGGGGCTCCCCTATATTGCTGAGCACAGACACACATATGGGGCTCCCCTATAATGCTGAGCACAGACACACATATGGGGGCTCCCCTATAATGCTGAGCACAGATACACATATGGGGCTCCCCTATAATGCTGAGCACAGATACACATATGGGGCTCCCCTATAATGCTGAGCACAGATACACATATGGGGCTCCCCTATAATGCTGAGCACAGATACACATATGGGGCTCCCCTATATTGCTGAGCACAGACACACATATGGGGCTCTCCTATAATGCTGAGCACAGATACACATATGGGGCTCCCCTATAATGCTGAGCAGACACTCATATGGGGCTCCCCTATAATGCTGAGCACAGACACACATATGGGGCTCTCCTATAATGTTGAGCACAGACACACATATGGGGCTCCCCTATAATACTGAGCACAGACACACGAGGCTCTTCTATAATACTGAGCACAGACACACATATGGGGGCTCCCCTATATTGCTGAGCAGACACTCATATGGGGCTCTCCTATATTGCTGAGCACAGACACACATATGGGGCTCCCCTATAATGCTGAGCACAGACACACATATGGGGCTCTCCTATAATGCGGAGCACAGACACACATATGGGGCTCTCCTATAATGCGGAGCACAGACACACGAGGCTCTCCTATAATGCGGAGCACAGACACACATATGGGGCTCCCCTATAATGCTGAGCACAGACACACATATGGGGCTCCCCTATAATGCTGAGCACAGACACACATATGGGGCTCCCCTATAATGCTGAGCACAGACACACATATGGGGCTCCCCTATAATGCTGAGCACAGACACACATATGGGTCTCCCCTATAATGCTGAGCACAGACACACATATGGGGCTCCCCTATAATGCTGAGCACAGACACACATATGGGGCTCCCCTATATTGCTGAGCACAGACACACATATGGGGCTCCCCTATAATGCTGAGCACAGACACACATATGGGGCTCCCCTATAATGCTGAGCACAGACACACATATGGGGCTCCCCTATAATGCTGAGCACAGACACACATATGGGGCTCCCCTATAATGCTGAGCACAGACACTCATATGGGGCTCCCCTATAATGCTGAGCACAGACACTCATATGGGGCTCCCCTATAATGCTGAGCACAGACACACATATGGGGCTCCCCTATAATGCTGAGCACAGACACACATATGGGGCTCCCCTATAATGCTGAGCACAGACACACATATGGGGCTCCCCTATAATGCTGAGCACAGACACGCATATGGGGCTCCCCTATAATGCTGAGCACAGACACGCATATGGGGCTCCCCTATAATGCTGAGCACAGACACTCATATGGGGCTCCCCTATAATGCTGAGCACAGACACACATATGGGGCTCCCCTATAATGCTGAGCACAGACACACATATGGGGCTCCCCTATAATGCTGAGCACAGACACACATATGGGGCTCCCCTATAATGCTGAGCACAGACACACATATGGGGCTCCCCTATAACGCTGAGCACAGACACACATATGGGGCTCCCCTATAATGCTGAGCACAGACACACATATGGGGCTCCCCTATAATGCTGAGCACAGATACACATATGGGGCTCCCCTATAATGCTGAGCACAAACACATATGGGGCTCCCCTAAAATGCTGAGCACAGACACACATATGGGGCTCCCCTATAATGCTGAGCACAGACAAACATATGGGGCTCCCCTATATTGCTGAGCACAGACACACATATGGGGCTCCCCTATAATGCTGAGCACAGACACACATATGGGGCTCCCCTATATTGCTGAGCACAGACAAACATATGGGGCTCCCCTAAATTGCTGAGCACAGACACACATATGGGGCTCCCCTATAATGCTGAGCACAGACACAATGCACATATAGGACAACAGAACAGGTGTAATGTGCAGCCATGCCTCCACCATGTGTGACCCAATTCGCAGCAGCAGCCCCCTGACACCTGTCCCCAGCACACACCGTTCTCTGCAGGCACCGGCTCCACAACACTTCTTGAGCTGGAGGTCACGCTAGGACCCCTCCACACACCAACATGGCGGCGCTCACCTCTCCTACCGGGCTACAGTAACTTCAAACACCGCTAACAAATGCTTCCTGCTCACTAGACTCAAAACCCGAGTTTAGTGGGTCAAGACGCCGCCTCGAATAACAAAATGGGCTTTAACAGTGCTACTTTTTACATTATATCTGAAACAGGCACGTTCTGGACAGCCTAAGAAGTAAAAGGCCCCGTTTCATTGCCCGCATGCGCATTAAATCGGTCGATCCATCGCTTTAACTGAGGAAAGGGGGTGTGGGGTGATTGTAGGAAGCATTTGTGCTGGTAAATTGTGGTATATTCCGCCTGGCTCTGTTATGGGTTCATAACCCAGCGCATCACGTGATTGCATGTGAGCGGCCATGATTGGTGTGGGCAATTCGGGTTTTTTAGTTCTCGGTTTGGGTACGTGTTTTCACCTATTGGGTGAGGTTGCAGGGAGGCCGGAGAAGATGTGTTACGAATCCTAAACTCGTAAAATGAAACAGTGTACAATGAAGAAAGATGACTTTTGTACTGTGCTTCTCTCTGTATAAGGGCTGCTATAGAATAGCACTAGGTGTTCTCACAGCAAAGAAGACCTGTTATCCACACACATTCCATGATGAACATGAGCAATAACTCTGCTTCAGTGTCATTTCTATTTTGTGTTTAGGTGGAAATATGGGCAAAGTGAAGATGACAGACGATGTAGTCAGTGACTAGCATTGCAGCAGAATTCATCTCTGGACATAATATGGTTTCTCCTGTCATAAACCAATCCATCGCTTGTTAAGCCCCGTACACACGCGTCGAAAATTGGCAGGGAATTTCCGGCCAACGTCCGATCTGCCGATTTTCGGCTTGTTAGTATGATGCTTCCAACAACCAACTCCGACTTTTCGGCCGAAAAAAATCTGGTGTGCAGACTATAAAATCTTTGTCCGTCGTCAGCACAACTGCCGATTTTCGTGCAGTCAGTACAGATTTCGACAGGGAAAAATCTGATGAGCAAGTCTGGGCATGCTCAGAGAAGAAAAAACACAAAGAAAACTAACCAACACATGACATCACTTCTGAAGTAGAATTTTGTTGGCCGAGAAAATTTGTGTGCAGTCTAGGCACATTCCAACCAACAAAACACAACTTGGACAAAAGTCGGACGATCGGTCGGCTGATAATCGATGCGTGTGTACTAGGGCTGCAACTAACGATTAATTTGTCTGTCGACTAATCTATCGATTATTTTTACGATTAGTCGACTAATCTAACGATTATTTAAATTTTTAATTTTTTTGCTTAATTGTTTCTTTGATTAGCTAATTAATCCTGTAATTAATACAGACCCCCTCAGTAAGCCCCCCTCCCAGTACAGACCCCATAGTAAGCCCTCCCACCTAGTACAGACCACTTAGTAAGCCCCCCCTCCCAGTGCAGACCCCTCAGTAAGCCCTCCCACCTTGTACAGACCACTTAGTAAGCCCCCCTCCCATTGCAGACCCCTCAGTAAGCCCTCCCACCTAGTACAGACCACTTAGTAAGCCCCCCCCTCCCAGTGCAGACCCCTCAGTAAGCCCTCCCACCTAGTAAAGACCACTTAGTAAGCCCCCTCCCATTGCAGACCCCTCAGTAAGCCCTCCCACCTAGTACAGACCACTTAGTAAGCCCCCCTCCCAGTGCAGACCCCTCAGTAAGCCCTCCCACCTAGTACAGACCACTTAGTAAGCCCCCTCCCATTGCAGACCCCTCAGTAAGCCCTCCCACCTAGTACAGACCACTTAGTAAGCCCCCTCCCATTGCAGACCCCTCAGTAAGCCCTCCCACCTAGTACAGACCACTTAGTAAGCCCCCCTCCCATTGCAGACCCCTCAGTAAGCCCTCCCACCTAGTACAGACCACTTAGTAAGCCCCCCTCCCATTGCAGACCCCTCAGTAAGCCCTCCCACCTAGTACAGCTGGCAGACCCCATGAACCCCAATAACAGATCCTATACACCCCCAGCTGGCAGACCCCATGTACCCCAATGACAGATCCCATGTACCACCAGCTAGCGGACCCCATGAACCCCAATCAATGACAGACCCCATGTACCCCAATGACAGATCCCATGTACCACCAGCTAGCAGACCCTATGAACCCCAATGACAGACCCCATGTACCCCAATGACAGATCCCATGTACCACCAGCTAGCAGACGCCATGAACCCCAATCAATGACAGACCCCATGTACCCCAATGACAGATCCCATGTACCACCAGCTAGCAGACCCCATGAACCCCAATCAATGACAGACCCCATGTACCCCAATGACAGATCCCATGTACCACCAGCTAGCAGACCCCATGAACCCCAATGACAGATCCTATACACCCCCAGCAGGCAGACTCCATGAATCCCCAACAACAGATCCCACACACCCCCCAGCTGGCAGACCCCCATGTACCCCCCACTGACAGGTCCAATAGACTCTAATGACAGGTCCCATGTCCCCCCAGTATTAGATCCCATGTCTCCCATGCACCCCAATTCCAATCCCAGCACATGACTCCGGACACTCACTTAGTAAATGCCTCTCCCAGGTCTATGACCACCGCGGTCTTCTCTCCCTGCGGTCTTCTCTCCCCCCGTCCCCAGCCCCTCGTACGGTGGCATCTCCTCCTCCCCGGGCCCAGTGTTCTGCTGCGGCGCACTGATTTCTCCCGGCCGGAAGCGGCGCTGAGGCCGGCCAGGGGGCGTGTGACGTCACACGTTGACGCGTCGACGCCTTTCACGCACGTCGACGTTTTTTTGTAGTCGACGTAGTCGACTACGTCGACGCGTCGTGGCAGCCCTAGTGTGTACGGGGCTTTAGAGTTTATGTACATTGAGCCACGCATGCGCAGCCCAGCGTACATTTATACAGCACTGTTCTGTGCCATGATGCTGTAACTCCCATGCATGCATATTGTTACTGCCTGGCTGGTAAAGTCAGACATAATGTGCTACTATGCAGTGAACGCTAGTAAATTATGGCATTGAGCTCCCTGGGCCATTAAACAAAAAAAATAAAATTACAACGTTTTAATTCTACTTTAACAGAGCATTTTTAAACTTTTTCTCAGTTCTTGTAGCATAGTTTTATTACCTGTTGATCCTGTTAGTAAATCTGTTAATTTACCATGTGCTTTAACTCATTTGCTGGCAGGTCTGTATGTCGTATGGAGTGTGGGTATAACTGACAAGCCAACTTCTGGTTGTCAGATGGAAGCAGTACAGCACTTCTACGGGTGGCAGATTGCTTGTACACACCCTCAGTAACTGGCACCCCCACACCATTTATCCCAGGTTCCCCCTGCTTATCTGCGGGCCCGGGACTGGCATGGCGGGTGCCGCCAGGTAGAGGGGAGGGAGCTCAGCCGTCATGCGTCCACTCTCCTCGCTGACCCAGAAGCAACATGTATGACGCCACTTCCGGTATTCTATCGAATAGTGCAGATCGTTGGATAATGCCTCCGGTGATCTGAGCATGCACAGTACATAATGTCACTTCAGCTGATTTCTCAATCAGCTGGCGTGAACTCAACACCGTGCATGCGCAGATCATCCGAGGCATTATCACTCTCTTAGCGCATGTGCAAGACTTGAGCGACATCATAGGTGGAGTCATGGGCAGAATACTATTGTTGTTGGGCAGGTTTGGGTGTGTTACAGGGCAGATTTTGCAGTACGGATTTGGGTGTGTTGCAGGGTCCGCCATTCAACGCACCAAAACCTGCCCTGCAACACACCCAAATCCACCTGTCACGTGATTGGTCAATTATCGCACATAAGCAGAGCCAGGCAGAATCTGATTACATTCCCCTTTGTCGCTTTGCTGATCGTGGGATAATGCCTCTGACGATTTGCGCATGCGCAGCTTGTAACGTCACTTCAGCCGATCTCCCGACCAGCTGGCGTGACGCTAACATTGCGCATATGCAGATTGTCGGAGGCATTATCCGACGACCGTCACTATTCGATAGAACACCAGGTCCCCCTTTCATTTTCCCTGGCCACCATGGCTGGGAGGCAATCTAGTGCAGTGGGATCTCCACTGCATTACATTCATGGAGCATAGGGAGACATCTCATTAAAGAGAGCCTGTCACCCAAAAAATGATCACATAGAGAACTTTTTTGTCCCCTATGCAATCTTCAAGCCTAAGATGATTTTGTAAACATGCATGCAAACCGTCACATACACCCAGTGGCCTCATGTGATACACGGAGATGAAACAAATCCTCCTACATAAGTTGTATCTGATTTTTTGCAGCACAGTTGTCCTGTACATCCTTGAAAAATACAGAAAGGAAAAGAGTTTTGACTCACAGAACAGGGGGTGGGGAGCTGAAGTTACAAACTGTACAAGAGTTTTGAGAGCTGATTGGAGGGAAGGGACACACCCACTTCACACAGCACACAGGAACAGAGTTGAGGCTGTCAATCACATGCTGTGTGCTGAAGGTCCCTTCCCTGTCACCTTTTTTCTCTTGGTTTCAGGCAAACTTGGCAGAAATGTTGATAGCATTCTTTGTTCTCTCTGATATGCATGGTTCTTGAATCCATTCAGGGGAGGTAAGTATTTTTGCATGATTCATTGGAGTCCATAACAGACATCCCAAGTCTCCCGCGAGGTGCAGGAGTCTCCCGCATTTGAGCTGCAGCTCCCTGACACCTGCAAGTGTCAGAATGGATGCTTCCTGTATAGTTCTGGCTTTGTCCTGTCACAGGCGGAGTGATATAAAATGCACTCCTCCTGTGAAAGGAGAGATACAGGAAGCATCAGCTCTGCATGCTTCCTCCAACGCCGCTCCTCACACTCTGTTGATCATGTGTCTCAGAGCAGCCAGCAATACCCACCAGCAGTAATAGTCAGCAGTACCCTCCAGCAGTACCCATCAGCAGTACCAGCCAGCAGTAACCACCAGCAACACCCACCAGCAGTACCAGCCAGCAGTACCCACCAGCATTACCAGCCAGCAGTAATCACCAGCAGTACCCTCTAGCAGTACCAGCCAGCAGTACCTGCTAGCAGTACCCACCAGCAGTAACCACCAGCAGTACTGACCAGCAGTACCCACCAGCAGTACCAGCTAGCAGTAACCACCAGCAATTCCCTGCCAGCAGTACCCACCAACAGTACCAGCCAGCAGTACCCACCAGCAGTACCCACTAGAACAGGGATCCTCAAACTACGGCCCTCCAGCTGTTGCGGAACTACACATCCCATGAGGCATTGTAAAACTCTGATATTCACAGACAGCACTAGGCATGATGGGAATTGTAGTTCCTGAACAACTGGAGGGCCATAGTTTGAAGACCCCTGCACTAGAAGTACCAGCCAGCAGTACCCACCAGCAGTACCAGCTAGCAGTAACCACCAGTAGTACCAGCCAGCAGTACTCACCAGCAGTACCAGCCAGCAGTAACCACCAGCAGGACCCACCAGCAGTACCAGCCAGCAGTACCCACCAGCAGTACCAGCCAGCAGTAACCACCAGCAGTACCCACTAGCAGTACCAGCCAGCAGTACCCACCAGCAGTACCCACTAGAAGTACCAGCCAGCAGTACCCACCAGCAGTACCAGCTAGCAGTAACCACCAACAGTACCAGCCAGCAGTACCCACCAGCAGCACCCACCAACAGTACCAGCCAGCAGTACCCACCAGCAGCACCCACCAACAGTACCAGCCAGCAGTACCCACCAGCATTACCAGCCAGCAGTAATCACCAGCAGTACCCTCTAGCAGTACCAGCCAGCAGTACCTGCTAGCAGTACCCACCAGCAATTCCCTGCCAGTAGTACCCACCAGCAGTACCAGCCAGCAGTGCCCACCAGCAGTACCCACTAGAAGTACCAGCCAGCAGTACCAGCTAGCCGTAACCACCAGCAGTACCAGCCAGCAGTACCCACCAGCAGTACCAGCCAGCAGTAACCACCAGCAGTACTCACCAGCAGGACCCACCAGCAGTACCAGCCAGCAGTAACAACCAGCAGTACCCACTAGCTGTACCAGCCAGCAGTACCCACTAGAAGTACCAGCTAGCAGTAACCACCAGCAGTACCAGCCAGCAGTACCCACTAGAAGTACCAGCATGCAGTACCCACCAGCAGTACCAACTAGCAGAACCACCAGCAGTACCAGCCAGCAGTACCCACCAGCAGTACCAGCCAGAAGTACCCAGCTGGCAGTACCGACCAGCAGAAACCACCAGCAGTACCAGCAAGTAGTAACCACCAGCAGTACCCACCAGCAGTACCCATCAGCAGTACCAGCCAGCAGTACCTGCCAACAGTACCCACCAGCAGTACCAGCCTGCAGTAAAGCATAATTGTAAGTATCCCAGCATGTATAGTGTTTCTGACTCCTGCCACCATGACCAATTCAAATGAAGTCATTTGTAAATTAAGTCAAAAGACAGCTAGATACAAATCCCTTCGCCACTGTAGCCAGAAAATTCAACGAGAAATTAGACATGGCCAAGGAAGCAGGACTACTAACTAAACGTGAACATGATTACTTGCAAGTGACTGATTACAACATACTGATATTCTACATAATACCCACAGTTCAAAAATGCCTGGAAAAATCACCAGGTGGGCCCATAGTTTCTTTGATAGGTGGCCCTTCAGAAAACAATAAGCAAATACCTGGACCTCCTACTGAAAGAAATCCAACTTAAATCATTTGTACAAGACACCAGAGACGTCTTGTCTTGATAAAAATCAAAGACTTAAAAGTAGAAGGGGATATGTGGCTAGTGGTATAGATCAGTGATGGCGAACCTTGGCACCCCAGATGTTTTCGAACTACATTTCTCATGATGATCATGTACTCTGCATTGTAGTTGAGCATCATGGGAAATGTAGTTCTAAAAAATTGGAAATATGAGGCCGCACTCTGGTCACAAGTTGAAATCAAAAAATAATTCCTTTATTCCTCAAGGCGAAGGCAGACAGACAGTGTACAGACAGACGTGCAAGGTCACCTTGCACGTCTGTCTGTACACTGTCTGTCTGCCTTCACCTTGAGGAATAAAGGAATTATTTTTTGATTTCAACTTGTGACCAGAGTGCGGTCTCATATTTCCAATTTTTTACGTCTTCGGATGACGGGTCCGACCAGCACCAGGTCTGAGACATACACCTGAACGGCTCCACCCTTCTGTTTCTCAAATGTAGTTCTAAAACATCTGTGGTGCCAAGGTTCGCCATCACTGGTATAGATGTTGAAAGTCTCTATACATCTATCCCATACCATTGTGGTTTACAGGCAGGAGCTTACTTTTTAAACCATAATTTCCCCGAATTGGGCCAACAAAATTAATTTATACTAGATCTCTTGGAATTTGCTTTAGAGAACAATTTCTTTCAGTTCTCTAGGAAATTCTATCAACAGACTAGAGAGACATCAATGGGTGCACCACGGGCACCCGCCTATGCATGTCTTCACCTGTGTGATGTGGGAGATTTTTGATGTATTCACCTCACCGATGTACCTTGGCCCATTCATACATGGCTAAGGTACATCGATGACATGCTGGTCCTATGGAAAGGCGCCATAAATATCTTACATTAGTTTATCAAATGTTTAAATTCCAATACTAGGAATATTCATCTTACATATACTTTTGATAAGGCACAGATTCATTTCTTGGACCTT
Organism: Pelophylax lessonae; assembly: GCF_965119305.1. NCBI lineage: Eukaryota > Metazoa > Chordata > Amphibia > Anura > Ranidae > Pelophylax > Pelophylax lessonae. The sequence continues at coordinate 152,323,904 of NC_138768.1, forward strand.
CTGATCTCCATTGAGCATGAAAGCTTGGTAACACGCACCTTTCAGAAGGACACAGCAGCCAACCCACTACTGCAGGCTGGTAGCCATCACCCAGAATGATTAAAAATGGGATACCAGTAGGAAAGTTCCTTCGTATTAAAAGAAATTGTGTGAAACAATGTGACTATAGACAGGAGCAAAAAGAGCTATATTCAAGATTCTGTGAACGTGGATATTCACATAGACAGTTACGAAGAGAAAAACAAAGAGCTACCAGCCATGATAGAGATACACTCCTTCAAAAAAATGAGACCAATGAAAAGAGGAAAGAAATGGAAACCATGAGACAAGTCAGAATTATTACATTACCCAGTTCATTACACAATGGGAACAAGTTTGGGGAATCCTGAAAAACAAAAGGGTATCCTCCAGAATAATATATCTAAACATTTGGGAAGGACCCCCAAAATGGTTGCCCGAAGAGCCCAAATTTCAGGTGACATTCTGACATGGTCTGAGTATATAAAAACGCCAGACAGCAATTGGCTATCTTACTATCCCAGGACCAAGGGTATGTAAACCTGTGGCAAGTGAAAAAATGTGTCCATTTGTGGACCGAACAAATACCTTGGATGCTGAAAATAAGAAAGGTTTCTTTATTAGGGACCTAATTAATATCGCAACTTCAAGAGTGATGCCATAAGTTCTACATTTCTACGCATTAGGATAGGTGAGCATATGAGAGAAATGAAGGAGAAAGAACCTGAAAAACCTCTAGCTAAACATTTTCAAAAGGTCCATGGGGGTAGCTTGGAAGGCGTGAAGGGTATCTATTAGAGATCGACCCCGATATATCGGAATTGGATTTACCGATATTGCCGATATTTTCGTGGCGTCATTGCGTATGTTGCGCACACACCTTTTGCCTTCTAACACCACCTCCCATGCTTGCACGGCCCATACGTGGCGTCGTTTCACCGCGTGCTGCACACGTTCTCTGCCTTAAGACTGCCTCCTACACCTCCTACGCCTCGGACAGCCTCGTGTGCAGCCAGCTACAGTCCGGTCCGGTCACAGTGCCAGCTATCCACCCACAGGCCTTGGCCTCAGGGCCAATTGATACCGTCTTAATTATCTCCTACAGCTGTCCCTCCATTTATCCATTACAGGGCAGGATTATCGGATACCGCTATTGTAGCATCTTACCTTGTTTTCCCTCCACTCTCCACACAACAGCTTTCATATTTATCATCTGGGATATATCCACAGTGAGGTGCCACCCATTACATTTACATTTACTATTGACAACGAGAGACTGACCCCATTTGATGATATTATGTGTAATCGATGATGTAATCGATTTGGCTCACCTTTTTTAAAAACAAAGTATAGTTTTCAATAAATTCAAGCATTAAACCACATCTACCGGTCTGACTCGCCTTATATTACCACTTTTCTTGTATCACTGGGAAGCTATACTCTCTAGGTAAATACAATAATAATTAGACAGCAGACAGAAATGACACTAGGCCTCATGCACACTGGATGTTATCAAAACGTCAGTAGAAAGCTGTAGCTGTAGAAGGAGTTTTTCAGCTTTTTTGCAGTAGCGTTTTTTAAGCTTTTTTCAGCTGTAGCATTTTTTTAGCTTTTTTTTTTTTTTTTAGCAAACTATATTACCACAAAATCTTATGGCTCAAAAACATTAATAAATGCAGAATGTGAAGAACTAATTTAAAACCCGCGCTAATGAATGATCTCTTAAACCTAAAGTTTCAAGTGAAAAAGTGTAAATTAAAAACGTGTATATAAGGTGCAGCTGCTGCAACACTAAAAAGCTTAGGGAAAATGGTAAACACAAATTTAAGCAGCGCTAGCACTCAATAATAAAAAAATATAAGTAACTCTATGTGTGTACTTCAATTAAATATGTATGACACTCTAGTGATAATACAAGTTGTAAAAAACAGTGTATATGGTTATACCAACCTTAATAAATAGCATTCAATAGTGATATAAAATATAAAGTACTGAAATTTCGTGAATAAAAAACTTTAAATATGAATAAATTGCTAAAAATTAGTGAAAAGAGTCCATAAATATATTGAAATCAACAATCAGGTGAAATATTATAGTCCTTATAGTAATCCCAAGATAAGGTGCTCCAGTGCTAGTAAACAATAGAGTGCTCCAAGAGTGAAGGGTGCCCCTCTCAGTTCCCTACTCACCAAAAAAGCCAATAGTTAGGAGCCTTAGAAATATTGCACATAAGCCTTGGCACCAGGATTCCTAAAAGGATTCCTCCATATGCTTTTCCCTAAATATTCATGGGTCCGCTTGCGCATCCACCATTAGAATAAAAGAAAAAAGCCATGCATAGTGAAGTATGTATATGTAGGTTTAATTGTGCTTGAAAGCCAAATACATACTTACAATGTAGCAGATCATATAAGCAAAATACACAAACTCGCCTCGTGGTTACGCCGCTCGGCGTGCGTTCCACGGGCAGGAAGTGACCAACCGGAAGTGACGTACCGCTCCGTGCGTGACAGGAAATACGTCTTTTTTTAACGTGTTTCGCCGTAAGTTTCGGCGTTTTCAAAGACATCATTTCCTGTTTACACAAGCCTTTTATAATGGGCAAAAACCGATCGTCATATCCGGATATCAATTTATTTTAAAATACTTTGTTGGAAATGACATAAAATATACTGGGAAACGATATTGTGATTGGTATATTGGCACTGCTATCCGACATCCTATTTTTACCAGTGCATATTTTATAAAAATTCAATACATAGCGGAATGCAAGATCCGGGTTTCACTTGCTGTTTACATTGAAAAAGACATATATATGGACATATATTTGTTGAGCGCATTAACCATAAAAAATCATACAAATAAGAAGAATATACATCGCAACCTCATTAAAAATTCAATTTTATTATTATGACATCTAATTTAATATGTTATTTGAAATTTATTAAAAGATTAATTAAAAATTAATGAAATTTATCTACTTATTATGTGGATTTTAAGAGATGAGGAGATATATTAGATTTTATTCTTATCTATATATTATTTTATTCATATCGATTTTATTGTACATTATGGTAATAAATTATAATTAAAAGTAAATTAGTAATTAATTTATTCCCAAAAAAATTAAAATTGTTTACATAATGCCTTAAAAAGGAGAGAAAATCACATTGCTGATTTAATATCGATATTAAAGCTATAAATAATAGTTAAAATGTTTGATTTGGTTCCAAATAGAATCATATATTAAAATGGTATCAAACCGTATATATGATCTTTTTTAAAATAGATTAGTTTAATATTTTAAAATTATATTTGGGCAGAGTTTGGAAACTAGGAAGAGGAATTGTTTATTTTATGGTTATAATATTCGTTTATTCGCAAATTAAATTCAACCAACATTAAATATTTAAAATTTACCCATATAATTAGTTCAACTTGAAATTGAACTTAATCCAGGTTAAAATTGATAATTTATCTTTTAATAAATGGGATATGAGGGAGGGGGGAGGGAGGTGAACAAAATGTATCTATATATAGGTGGGGACAGACAGAAGGTAAAAGTTATATGTTATATATATTTTGGGTTACCAGTTAGAAAGAAAGCAGTTCACATCAACATCCACGTTTAACCCTTTTGGTTTTAATGTCTCCAAACGGTGGATCCATTGTGTCTCGTTCTGTGAAATAGCTTTTTTTAGGTTACCGCCCCTCCAATGGGGCTCGATTTTATCAATACCACAGAAAGTTAAAAAAGCAGGATTGCTCGGATGTACTAACTTAAAATGATGAGAGAGACTATGATTTTTAAAACCCTTTTTGATGTTGGAGACATGTTCTCTAAGTCTTATTCTTAATTCCCTAGTGGTCCTCCCCACATACTGTAACCCGCAGGGACAGGAGAGAAGATAGGTTACGTGGGTGGACGCACAGGTAATAAATTTGTTAATTTGGTAAGTTTTACCATTGTAGGAGGATCTGAATTCACTACTTTTCCTTTTCCTATATCTTGAAGTTCTACAAACCATGCATCTCCCACAGCTAAAAAAACCCACCTGATCTAAAAAGGTGCACGTTTTGGTGGGAGGATTAATTACATTGTGCGCCAACTGTAATCTCAGGGTCTTGGGTTTGGTATATATGAACTGGGGTTTGGGAGGTAAAATACTCTTTAGAACATTATCTTTTAACAGAAGGTGCCAGTGCTTTTTAAAAATTCTTTCGATCTGAGAATGCTGCCTTGAAAAGCTCGTTAGGAAGGCCAAACTAAAATCCTTTTCTTTATTCTTATCTCTTTTCTTGAATAAGTCTTTACGTTCAATATTTCTGACCTTATTTTTCACTCTCAAAAGATCTCTTGTTTTATAGCCTTTTTCTTTAAATTTTTTTATAATTATATCAGCTTGTGCATCATAATCGCTTTCCCTGTCACAATTTCTCCTTATTCTCATTAGCTGGCTATTTGGAATCGTATTTAACCATCTGGGGTGATGGCAACTTCCCTTAGGGATGTAGCCATTAGCATCAACTTCTTTAAAATAAGTTTTAGTAAAAAGCCTGTTAAAACTCTTAAAAATACACAGATCTAAAAAGTTAATCTCGTTAAAATTATACACATGGGAAAAAGAGATATTATACTGGTTATTGTTGATACTTATTAAAAACCTTTCCAATGATTCCTGAGTACCTCTCCATACGATAAAAATATCGTCTATATATCTCTTATATGTGATAAGTTCTTTTGGTCTGTTTTTAAAAATCTGTTCACTTTCCCATTTGCGCATAAAAATGTTTGCTATGGAGGGAGCATATTTAGCTCCCATAGCCACACCCTTTTTTGTCTAAAATACTTTTTCTCATGCCAAAAAAAGTTGTGGCTCATTGCGAGATCCAATCCTTGTAATAAAAGCTCTTTTTGTTTGGTTTTAATTTCCGTTTGGTCTAGGGCCCATTTGGCTGCTCTTAAGGCATACTCTTGTTTAATATTAGTGTAGAGTGAATTGACATCTACTCCCACCAGAATGTCATTCTCCTCTACCTCTATATCTTTTAAAATCTCCATTAAGTGTTTGCTATCGCGTAAATATGCCAGCCCTTCACACATACAGAGTTACTTATATTTTTTTTATTATTGAGTGCTAGCGCTGCTTAAATTTGTGTTTACCAATAAATGCAGAATAGCCACGTTTCTTGGCATTTTTCAGCGTTTTTAAGCTTTTATCAGAGTTAGAGCATTTTTACAGCTGAAAAACACCTATTTAAACCCACTAGTTCTGCGTTTTTTTTCCAGGCAGAAAACGCCCCTGCCAACAACTGCCAATAACAGCCTATGTGTGCATGGACACATAGGATAACATGCTGGGGAGTTTACTGGCTGCAGAAAAAAAATGTCTGATGCCAAAAACAGCAGCTGTAAAAAATGTCCAGTGTGCATGAAGCCTTAGGGGTTGATTTATTAAAACTGGAGAGTGCAAAATCTGGTGCAGCTCTGCATAGAAACCAATCAGCTTCCAGGTTTTTTTAGCTGAAGTTAGAAGCTGGTTGACTACCATGCACAACTGCACCAGATTTTGTACTCTCCAGTTTTAGTAAATCAACCTCACAGTGTTTTAGAGAGAGGCAAGGACACTATAGAAATATATGCTTTGTTCAGATTTCATGTCTGAGGATTACAACCACGTTAACAAGGTCTGTCTGTGTACAGGTTAGTCTTACACAGATGTGTAGTTTTAAATGGAGCTGTCACAGAAAGTTTTTTTTATTTATCACAGGGAATTTATATAGCAGTGACATTTTACACATTGTGCATTCAGCCCCAGCCCTCCAGGAGCTTACAATCCAATGGTGGCTTTACACACTTCGATACATGATTTATTTTCTGATCATTCTCTTCTGATAGGGTTAACTGATCTATAATTGGTAACCCACCCGATTGAAATGACACACACAGGGAGGTGGATTTCGATCGTTAGCTTAGATATGGCGTAACTTATGATTGTAGGTTACCAATTGCATTTCTGTATTCGCCAGTTTCGGCTGATGAATTTTTACGATGGTGGGGCGCCAGACCCCGCCCTCCTATTTGGACCCCTCCTACTTCTCAGAAGCCCCACCCCTTACAGACTCCAACCCTTTTTGTCCCCTGTATTTCGCTTGCATGAACAAATTCTCCCAATATATCACATATTAAGGGGTCTCTTAGTACTAGTATATCCCATAATAGGGAGCCGGGGCCCTATTATGGGATATACTGTGAGAGACACCCTATTATGGGATACACTGACTGAGAGGGACCCCCCCCACATATGGGATATATACTGAAAGACCCCTATTCTGGGGTATACTGAGAGAACCCATTTAATAAAATAGCTATGCTGATCAACAATTGGGCATTTTCAATTTTTTTTCGGGGGGTCCCTTACCTTATTTTCAGGGCATTTTTGACTGTACTTCCTCCTTCTCCCCCCTCTGTGGCCACGGCCACCGACATCACTTCCGCCTTTGCATTGCATCCTGGGAGCTGTTTGTCATCACTCCCAGGAGGCTGGAATCAGGAAGAACTCCCAGAACACTCCCTGGAATCAGGAAGAAGCCGCGCTCAGACATGGTTTTTAAAAGTAAGATTTTGACTAAAATCCAATACTATACACCTTGTAAGTATGAGAATATCGGTTCTGTAAAGGGTGATGGATTAGTATTATAGGGGTATTTTTAGTTAAAAAAGGTATTTGAGGCCGTCACTCCGCTTTAACAAAAGGAGAAAAATGATCCCAATGGGGTTTTAACAAGTCATCTACATATGAGGGAGTAACAAACAGTAAAAAGTAATATTTATAAAATGTTAAATATTTATTAAACATTTAAAAAAGAGAAAGAGTCAAACAAAGCAATACTCAAAACCTCATAAAATATACATCATTTCAAATGACAACAAAGTACAGGTATCTGTGCAACACGGTTACCAAATCGACTAAACGGCACCCAATTAATGTAGGAGCATATGTAGATAGTGATTAGAACCAGGTAAACTGGGACATTCATTGGGTGCCATTCAGTCGATTTGGTAACCGTGTTGCACAGATACCTGTACTTTGTTGTCATTTGAAATGATGTGTATTTTATGAGGTTTTGAGTATTGCTTTGTTTGACTCAGCCTCTTTCTCTTTTTTACATGTTTAATAAATATCTACCATTTTATAAATATTACTTTTTACTGCCTGTCACTCCCCCATATGTAGATGCCTCGTTCATTTTTCTCCTTTTGTACAATTTCCTGGGGGGATGGCATGATACATATTTAGTCCTTACTATCACCCTTACACGTTTCCTTTCCCTGTATTATATATGTGTTACTTTAACTGACAATTCTGTGGTCGTGCGACACTGTATCCAAAAATTTATGTTCTTTTTTTCCCACAAATAGAGATTTCTTTTGGTGGTATTTGATGACTTTTATGGCTTTTATTTTTCGCGCTATAAACAAAAAAAAGACCAATTTAAAAAAAAATACATAATTTTTTACTTTATGCTATAAAACATATCCAAAAAAAAATGTAAAGAAATCGAATTTATTCATCAATTTAGGCCATATGTATTCTGCTGCATTTTTGGTAAAAAGGCAAAAAACAAAAAGCATATATTGGTGGGTTTGTGCAAAAATTATAGCGCCTACAACATATGGGATAGATTTATGGAATTTTTAATGTTAAATTTTTTTTTACTAGTAATGGTGGCGATCAGCTAAATTTTCCAAGACTGCGACATTGCGGTGGACAAATCTGACACCAGTGACAGTTTTTGGGGACCAGTGACACCAATACAGTAATTAGTGCTAAAAAAATGAAGTGTCACTATACTAATGACACTGTCAAGGAACATCAGGGGGGAATCAAAGGGTTAAATGTGTTCCCTGGGAGTGCTTTCTAACTGTGTGTGGGAAGCTTGTACTGTGGGAAGACAGTGATCTGTGTTCCTGCTTGGTAGAAACACAGGTTTCCATCCTCTCATCTGACAGAATGATGATCTGCCTTGTTTACATAGGCAGACCGCCGTTTTGCCTTTCTCAGAAACGATCACCAGGTGCAGAAAAACATCAGATCCACTGGACCCACTGATTGGCTCCCGCTGTGTCCAATCACAGTGGGAGTGGGTCGCCAGTATGTGATTTTGCGCTGAAGGGCTGCCCTGCTGCAGTGTATATGCGTGGGGCGGTCAGGAAGCGGTTAAAGTGATATTAAAGTTTCACATTTTTTACATTAAATTAACAACAAATTTTGATTTTTAATTTTTTTTGAGAATTTCATATAAAATAATGTGAAAAATATTGTTATTTTTTCAAAATTGTCGCTCTTTTTTTGTTTATAGCGCAAAAAATAAAAATCGCACAGGTGATCAAATACCACCAAAAGAAAGCTCTATTTGTGGGAGAAAAAAATTATTTGGGTACAGCGTCGCACGACCGCGAAATTTTCCGTTAAAGTCATGCAGTGCCGAAATGCAAAATAGGGCCTGGTCATTGAGCAGCCAAATCCTCGGGTCTTAAATGATCTTTCAAATTGTATAAATAATCCAACAGGCCAAAGGGGTCCCCAGTTGTTACAGACAGACATCTCAAGTCTCCTGCAAGTCGCGGGAGACTCCCGCTATCCGCCCTGAGCTCACGGACACCCGCGAGCTCAGGGCAATATCCCGGCTCTGTGTGTGAGTCACAGTGAGTCAGATGAGATGACTCATCAATGCAGGCAGAAGAGTGTGTCAGCTGTCAGCAAGCTGAGCCTGCACAGAGAAATGTCGAGCCGAAGTAGATCCGGCTCACAGGCGGAGTGATATGAGTCATGCACTCCGCCTGTGGGAGGAGCTGCAGAGAGCAAGCAGCGGCTTTGCTCTCTACTACAGCCACATCTTCTACTCCAGGAGGCATTTTGGCGTGCGGGACAAATCATCGTGACACCCCACTCTGTGACAGACACAGTGACCTAACCTGAGAGCAGCACCAGAGAGCCAGCACCTGAGACCAGTACCAGCACCAGTGACCAGGCCAGTACCAGCACCAGTGACCAGCACCAGTGACCAGTACCAGCACCAGTGACCAGGCCAGTACCAGCACCAGTGAAGAGGCCAGTACCAGCACCAGTACCAGCACCAGTGACCAGTACCAGCACCAGTGACCAGGCCAGTACCAGTACCAGCACCAGCCCCCGTGACCAGGCCAGTACCAGCACCAATGACCAGGCCAGTACCAGCACCAGTGAAGAGGCCAGTACCAGCACCAGTGACCAGGCCAGTACCAGTACCAGCACCAGTGACAAGGCCAGTACCAGCACCAGTGACCAGCATCAGTGACCAGTACCAGCACCAGTGACCAGCCAGTACCAGCACCAGTGACCAGCACCAGTGACCAGTACCAGCACCAGTGACCAGGCCAGCACCAGCACCAGTGACCAGGCCAGTACCAGCACCAGTGACCAGGCCAGTACCAGCACCAGTGACCAGTACCAGCACCAGTGACCAGGCCAGTACCAGCACCAGTGACCAGGCCAGTACCAGCACCAGTGACCAGGCCAGCACCAGTGACCAGTACCAGCACCAGTGACCAGCACCAGTGACCAGTACCAGCACCAGTGACCAGGCCAGTATCAGCACCAGCACCAGTGACCAGGCCAGTACCAGCACCAGTGACCAGGCCAGTGCCAGCACCAGTGAAGAGGCCAGTACCAGCACCAGTGACCAGGCCAGTACCAGCACCAGTGACCAGGCCAGTACCAGCACCAGTGACCAGCACCAGTACCAGCACCAGTGACCAGGTCAGTACCAGCACCAGTGACCAGGCCAGTACCAGCACCAGTGACCAGGCCAGTACCAGTGACCAGGCCAGTACCAGCACCAGTGACCAGCACCAGTGACCAGGCCAGTACCAGCACCAGTGACCAGCACCAGTGACCAGCACCAGTGACCAGGCAAGTACCAGCACCAGTGACCAGGCCAGTACCAGCACCAGTGACCAGGCCAGTACCAGCACCAGTACCAGTGACCAGGCCAGGACCAGCACCAGTGACCAGGCCAGCACCAGTGACCAGGCCAGTACCAGCACTAGTGACCAGGCCAGTACCAGCACCAGTGACCAGGCCAGTACCAGCACCAGTGACCAGGCCAGTACGAGCACCAGTGACCAGTACCAGCACCAGTGGCCGGTACCAGCACCAGTGACCAGTACCAGCATCAGTGTCCAGCACCAGTGTCCAGTACCAGCACCAGTGACCAGTACCCGCACCAGTTACCAGACCAGTACAGTACAAGCACCACTGAACAGTACCAGCATCAGTGACCAGTACCAGCACCAGTGACCAGGTATACTGATTACATTTCATTTCATTATTCTCTGGTAGTGTTAAATTGGAAAGGGGGGGGGGGGCGGCGGCGGCGTGTGGGGGGGGGGGGGGGGCTCACCTCCCTGAAATGACTTTGCCACCTCCCTGAAATGAGTTTTTGCAGGTTGGGATGTCTGTACAGACATTGATGATTATTAAACAGAGATCATGGGACGCCTATTTGATTGGTGTCATAAGCCGTAATGAGTTTGTACACCTACACTAACCAATAAGAATGTGTAAGGACAGCCATCACATTCATTGACTCAAGTGAATAATCAAGTGAATGGTAAGGCTCGGGTAGACCTATTTGAAAAGCTTTTATGTTTGATTTAGAAGAAAAACAATTTTATGTTCAAAGATCCTTATTCCTTCAGTGTAAGGAGTATCTATGAGCTGCAACATGGCCTAGTCTTCCTCAAGAGCATATATGAAGGACTTTGAAGAGCATTATGGTATTACTATTGTAGCATTTATCAATAACTGTGTGTCACTGTGGCCCTACATTAATCGTGTTTTTGCAGTGCAGCATGATGACCTACTGTATAATCTCTTAGTGTTTTTGATGATAATTTGAATTCTTGTGTTGCATCACTAAAATGTAATATTAGCATATTATTATTAGCAAGATTGTCAACAGGTTTTTTTTTTTTTTTTTTTTTTTGACTGTTGAGTGATCTTGAAATAAGGGGTGCTTTCTTCCCTACATCTAATTCCAACCAACCTTTAGAAATCAAATATTATTGTATACCAGCTTTCATCCTCACTACATATTTTGTACAGCAGTACTGTAATGTTTAAAGCGTAACTCCACTTTTGTTGAGAAAAAAACATTCCCCTCTTGGTGATCTCTGTACACTGCAGGGATTTTAACAAACTTTGTTGCAGATTCCTACCTTTTGTTATTCTGAGGAATAAAAATAACAACTCTGTGCTAAATGGGTCAAATGGGAGTGGTTTCATAATTATCTATCAGCTTTGGCAGCTGCAGGGCTCTAAATGAAGAAAGCTGCTGGGCCTGCATCCCTTTAGACGTGTTCCTATTAGAGGTATCTCACCAAAAATGACATTTTTGTTGCAGGGGATGCCAGAAATCTGACTTGTATCTTAAGCCCCGTACACACGTACCGATGGTCGGCATACAAATGTTCCTCTTTTCTCCCCGGGATGTCGGTGTCTGCTGAAAAGTGCAAAGACAGCACAAGGACAGCACAAGAATTTTGTCCGCCGACTGCAGAAGTGATGTCATGTAATGGTTAACTTTCCCTGTGTTTTCTATTTTCTGAGCATGCCCAGTCTTGCAAATCTGCGGTCTGTCGGCCGAATTGTGTACTGACAGGCGAACAATCGTCCGTTCTGGTGTCGGCATACAAAAATTTTCATGTTTGCAAGAAAGACTTTTGTCCGCGGATTGTGCGCAGACATCTATCGGAGGCACCATACTAACACGCGTACAATCGGCAGATCCTTCGTCCACCGACGTTTGTATGCCGACGATCGGTACGTGTGTACGGGCCTTTAGGCAGACTTCTGGGAAAATTGATGAGCCAATCACACAAGCAGGAAATGATGTCTCTGGGGTGTGGTCAGTACACATTCTGTGTACAGAACAACTCCAGGTAGCCACATTGCATTGCATTTTCAGAAAATTACAACAGCTGCAAATTGAAAAGGAAAGGTAATTTTTAATAACATTCAATTGCAATATGATTTGTGTTGCAATTATATATGCTGTATTGTTTTTTCTTTATTTGCTGATTTTTTTTTTTCCCCATGAAAGTGGAGTTACACTTTAAAAAATAAATAGTGAGTGAATTTTTAAAATTTTTAAGGGAGGTTGGAGCAGATGATAGGAATGTTCTATGCACGTCGATGTCCCACATGTTTTTTGGAGGAGGAATGGAATAGAATCATGTTGATATAGACACCCAGCTACTATAAGACGAAGAACATTTCACAATTTCACACCCAAAGTGACAGAATCGTTTTTGTTGGTAAGAAACATCAGGGTCTTCTGTCTTCAGCTAGGGATCAGCAAATGTGCCTGGGTTCAGTTTGTAGGCTTTGTCAAACCCATTATAAAGTCAATAGGGAGGCAAATTTGAAAAATTAAAGTTGTAAAGGCTCAAGGTTTTTTACCTTCATGCATTCTATTCTAAAAAACCTTCTCTGTGCAGCAGCCCACCAGCCCCTACCCCCCCCCCTAATATTTACCTGAGTCCCATCGACTCTCATGGGGACTCATTCCCTCCTCATTGGCTAAAAAAATATAGTGGGAGCCATTAGCTCCTGCTACTGTCAATCACAGCCAGTGAGCCAATAAGAAGAGAGAGTGGGTGGGGCCAAGCCACGGATCTGTGTGTGAATGGACATACGGAGCAGCAGCTCGGGAGCAAGCCTGCTTTGGTGCCCCCATAGAAAGCTGCAAAACCACTGCACAGAGCAAGTAAGTATGACATGTTTGTTATCTAAAAGAAAAAAGAATTGCCTTCAATATAAATTTAATTCTGAAAGCTAATAGACAAGGGATTGTCAAACAAATGGTGTGGGGAGCTGGGCACTGCTATTGGGGATATGTACAAATGCAATAAAAAAAATGCAATAAAACACTGTTTAGCGAGGAGAGGGTCCTATTTTTTATACAAGCTTGAGGGGGACTTTGGATAAACACCATTCTTTCTATTACATGCTTGGGAAATGTCTTTAACCACTTTACCGCTGCTCACTAGAGCTCTACTGCGGCAAAGTGTTTAGATAAAGTCTGGCGACGTAGACCTACGTCGCCAGACATTCCCCTCTCTCGGCGGTGCACGCGCGCCACCGGAGGCTCGCTCCCGCTGTATTCCCCGATCGTCGGGGAATCGAGTCTGGAGATCCGCCTGCTTGTGTAAACAAAGCGGGCAGATCTCCTAAGTGACAGGCAGTGTCAGATTGCAGGGTTCAGCATAGCTGAACCTGCGATCTGTCCCTGTGTCACTCAGTCACCTCCCCCCACATATGTCAGTAAGCACCAGGCATACATTAACCCCTCCCTCTCCAATAAAATTAACCCCTTCCCTGCCGGTGTCATTTTTACAGTAACAGTGCATATTTATAGCACTGATTACTGTAGTAATGTCACTGGTACCCCCAAAAGTGTCAAAAATGTCAGTCAAGGGTCCGATCTGTCCGCCGCAATGTCGCAGTCCCACAAAAGAAATCGCCGCCATTACTCGTTAAAAAAAAAACACCAAAAACGACAGAAATTTTTCCCTTAGTTAGTAAACGCAATAACTTTTGCGCAAACCAATCAAAATGCGCTTATTGCGATTTTTTTTTTACCAAAAATATGTAGCAGAAAACAAATTGGCCTAAAATGATAAAAAATTTTAATTTTTACATTTTTTTGGGGGGGGATTTCATATAAAATTTTCAAAATTGTCGCTCTTTTTTTGTTTATAGTGCAAAAAGTAAAAATCACACAGGTGATCAAATACCACCAAAAGAAAGCTCTATTTGTGGGAAAAAAAGGACGTCAACTTTGTTTGGGTACGGCGTTGCATGACCGCGCAATTGTCAGTTAAAGTTGCACAGTGCCGAATCTTAAAAAGTGGCCCAGACGTAAGACAGCAAAATCCTCCGGTGGTAAAGTGGTTAAACTGTATGTGATTTTATGGAAAATTACAGTTCTCACGGACAGCGGACACATATTTTGCGTGTGTCATTTTTTTTTTTTTTTTTTACTTTTCTATTTAACTAGGCTTAATTTAAATCATTTCAACTTAAAAAAAAAAAAAAGTTTGGTAGTAGTTTTGGCTGTGACATCTGATTTTTTTTTATACAGCAGTAATAGACCTGAATAGAATGGTGGAAGTAGCAGTCACAACAGATGTAACAACTATAGAAAAGTTTCCTCTTCCAAAAACACAAAAAACAAAAGATAAAAATGGTACTAAATCCTGTTACTATGTACAAATTGACCAGTGGCAAAACAGTTTCATAATATAGTTCATGGCCTTCTTTTTTCCCCAGTACCCCTTTGCATTGTCAACCTTAATAAAATGTCTATCCCTATTTATCCCTCGAAATATTGTAAGGACAGACCTCAGTTATGTGTTTGGTATGAACTGTCCATAATCAGGACAGTACAGAAGCACTTGAATTGTCTGCAAATATCAGATACACTCTGTGCTATTTCCATATTATTTCTTAGAACATCCCTGACCCTTTTTCTCCTACTTAAAAGTGTGCAGAGCAGCCACCAGTCTTTATAATGCTGCTCCTGTGCCATTTTCTTCCTTTGTTAAGCTTGTCCTTTCACTGCCAACTGGTTTTGTGGAGTCCGCAGACATTTTTAAAGCTGCTGTCCCAAATTGATCCACTGATCATTGCTCCTCTGCTGCTTCAATGAAGGACATAATCTCCCCAGATCACCTACATACTTAGCATTTTTATCCCAGCTTTGCCTAACACCTCATTTACCACTTTTTTGTGGCCTGTGCTACACCGCAGTGTCAGGTACTGCAAATATTTTACCCAGAAGGTCATATCCCATCGCCATTACTCTGCACAGAAGCTATCCCTGCCCTCAACCAACATGTGGAATGGATGCAGAGGGGGAATACAAGGCAGAGGGTTGCAGTGCTGGAGTAATGTGGAAGAGGGTTGGGGTGCTGTTTCTAAAGAGAAGGAAGAATGCTTGCAGTATGGAGGGTTGGCATGCTATCAGAGAGGAGGAAGACATTTGGGCATCTTCAAGAGGGAGGGGAAAATCATGTGGGGATCTATGTCACCATCCAAGAGGGAGCACAAAGTGCCCCACTCTGAGGCTATGCACTAAAGAATCTCTTCGCCACATTTCCTGATGATAGCTGTGAGCATAAATGAAGGGGGAAACCTAATGAAAAAAAGGCTGGCCACCCTCCCACCAGTTGGCTTTAGTTTGATTTTTGTCATTGGAACTCACTTGTGTGCAACAGTGGTGTGCTTCAAATGGCCTCCTATTTTTTCCCCCTGTTTGCCATAGCTGCTATTACTTTTATTAATTCTGGCATCTGGCTCTACTAAACTGGAGGCAAAGCTTCAAGTGGAAAACCTAAGAATGGCTGTTGTGGGGTGTTTGAGTGCCTCTTACAAGTTGAGGGTGATTGTATTTTATGTTCTTTACACCTCTCAAGCTGCAGAGCAGAGTGCCAGCATCTCAGAGGTAAGCAGAAGCTACAACCTATTAACACCTTCCTACACTTATGTTACATTCATGCAAGGGCAAGGCAACTGAGGTCTGCTTACTCAATTTTTACCATTAATTTCACTCTCCTTTTTTCGCAGCAAGGTAATGACATAGTGGGTCTGCTAGGGTTTTATAAGGACTTTCTATGCTTAGTTCTTGGCAATAGCTTACCATTAGGCTTTATTAGAAAAATAAATTATGGATCCTGCAATGTTTAACTGACAGGCTCTTGGCCTAAAGCTCTTTGCAAAGGCTGCATAGAAAAAAGTTTGTTTATTGATTGCTCCCTAATGCCTGCAGGGGTTGGACTTATGATTGCTCTGGTTAGGCCCCTTTCCCACAAGGAGTCCCAACGGGTCTACCTGTCCAGTTTTCAGCCAGACCCAATTGGACCCTCTGATCTCCCCTATAGGCAGTAGGATTTACACAGACTTTTTTCCATTTACACCCGGTTACCTCCGATCTGATCTAGAAAAAAAAACAATCTGTTCCCCCTCCATATGGCAGAATTGGATCAGAGGGCAGTCAGGTGTAAACAGACAGCAGGCTTGTGTACATCCGACTGCCCATAGAACAGAGTGGGCTGTGTCCATGTCCGCTCTGCATAAGCAGAGAGGGCACGGACCTGTCATCCGGCCGCTCCGCCCAGCTCAGCAGCAGACAGCAGTGATTTTTGCAGCTGTCCGTGAATGTCCATTACAGGCATAAAATGTCTATAGTTATACAGCACACAGCTCTCAGCTCAGTATCTGCTGATGACTCAAATACACTGGAAGGCTCCAGCAAACTGTTCCTTTGCCTCCCCACCTCCCCCCACCTCTCAGACAATCAGCACTGCACTGTAAACCGCCTCTTTCCCGGACCCGCCACATTTGACTCAATGTCAGCAGTTAGGGCGGGGCTGGAGGGCTCCATTAGCTTATTGAAGAGGTTTGCAGTTTTACTGAAAAGGATGCTTCTAGATCCCAGAAATTCCACTTACATTGGCAGATCTGGATAAAAACCAAAATGAACTCGGTACGTTGTTAAGCTTTAGCACAACTCAAGGATACAAACCAAAAGTGACACTTAGAAATCAAACCCTCTGAAATGAGCTAGAAACTAAGCGTACAACATCTAGTGGTGGCCAATCAGTACTACCATCCCCCCTCACTATCCCCTCAACAATAAGCCAGAGTATGAGGTTGATAGTATCATATTAGCTTGGGGATGGGATAACACGCCCAAGGAGACAACTACCTGTCTATTTTATTGTTTTATTGAATATTTCAATTTTATATTTTTCTTTACATAAGTGTAGCAGGTTTTCCAGGCCTGTGGCCTGATGTGGATCTACCATTGTTACCAGGTTACCTCTCCAGCCCATGTGAGCTGTGACCCTGAGTGTGAGAACTGAGACATGGACGACTCAAGCATCTTGGTTTTGTGTTTTTTTTATTGTAGAAAAGGGGATGGGAGAAGGAAATGAGTGGGATACTCCTTTAGGCTTAACTAATTACCCTTGGGACTTAATCCTAGAAAAATGCCCGTTGGCGCTTCCTTGACACCAGCCGACGCTAACCAACGCTCACTAACACTGAGAACACACTGTAGCTTGATAGAAGTGTTGTATCCTCGACAATAGGTTCAGAAGACCCAAGACTGTGAATTGTAGAATTACTGACACTGCCGCACTGCAAAGTAACTGAATACTCCCCTCCCGCCTTGCACTGGCTTGAGATAGTACGCTGTAGATTTCTGTAAAGCTGTAAAACTGTCACACTCTGTTCAATTCAGGGTCCACATGCAGGTGCCCCCTTTAACCTTGAACTCTTCGGGGTTCACTTACTATGTACCCCCCTCTGTAACTTCAGGGTCCTCAATCTAGGTACCCCCTTTCAGCTAGCTGATACTGGATCCCAGAACCTCTTTATGAGTGGTCCCCTCTGACTCTGGCAGACCCCCAGGGGCAAGCCGCAGTACTCACGACCTGTGTAGGCTTTCCCGGGACTGGACCCCTCTCTCACTCCGCAGGCTCTCGGCACACAGAATCCCCTCAGCTCAGCTCCACACTCTCTGGATTCTCAGGCAACACCCAGAGACATCCGCTTCCTCAGACAGGAGGAGAGACAGCCGTACTCTCCCTCCTGGGACTCTGCTCCCGCCAAAGACATCCTGTCACGCACTTCCCCCAAACTTATACCCACTCCCAGAATCCTTAGCAGCATAATCTGCCTTCTGGGGTAGTTACAAGCTTGGATGTGTCCCCTGATTGGGCTTCCCACACTGCCCTATGAGAAGCCTCTCACAGGAGCCAGTGGGGATACTTCTCCCCTCAGCAGGCACATCTGGAAGCCCTGACACCCTAACTAAATAAATCACAGCCCTGCTGTTAGGCAGACAATGCCCACTATACATTTACCTAGCACCTACCTGTAGGGTGCTACATAAGTAACCTTCTTTAGAACCTTGGGAAGAGATTCCTAGATAAAGCTAACTATTTGGAATTCCAGTTGGGACCTACCTGGACTTACTTATTGTCGACTAATACCCGTTCACAGATTGATCCCATTAGGGGTGAAGGGTTCATAGACCTTCAACTGGAGTACTCTCTCTTTTAGTTCCATTCTCTTACCTGTTAACTTAGGTAATTTAACAAACCCATCTTTGTTTTAATGTTCACCTGTATGTTCTCTGCTTTTGTATTGGAAGATCAATGTGTACTACTTGTTAAAATTTTGAATAAAAATGTATTTAAAAAAAAAAAAAAAAGAAAAGGTGTCTTCTATAGGCTGTATGTTTGTGGACCATGCTGGTTATGCTGAAATACAGTGGAGGAGGCATTCAATGTACTCAACCGAGCTGAACAGTGGATTCTACAAAAGAAATGGGAGTTAGATACAGGCCAGTCAGTAGTGGGAAAAGAACAAAACAACACTTTTTGCTGTGACAAAATAGCTGTAAGTGAATCTTCAACTAGGTTCTGAGGGCTGTGCTGACAGCAATATGTAGAGTGCCATTTCTGAACTTCTGAAAATCGAAGTTGCTTTGCTGTTGTGCTGATGATATGGCTACAAAAGTCTCGATTCATTAACCTCAAACATGTATGCAGTCAGTCAGTAAAAATCAAAGGGGGAGTTAGAACTTCTGAATTCAGGATAAATGACTTAAAATGATATTAAAGGGACTGGCCCCTTACCTCCTCTTCTGGGGTCCACTGGAGGTGCCCTCTTCTCCTGCTCTCCTGAGTGTTCCCCCACATAGCAAGCCGCTTGCATTGGGGCACGCTTCAGAGCCAGGCTGTGTGCGACCAAAGCTGAACGCCTGGTCCCTAAATGCACTGTTGCACTGTTACTATCAATCATAAAGCTTAGGTTCACCGTGTTTGTGTAGGTACAGCAGCTCATGCTTTTCTAAAACTGTAGCTAACCACATAAGCCAGCTTTACTTTCAAACACTTGTTCATTTTTAAAGTGTATGTAAATGCACACCTTGTAAAACAACCCATTCAAAGCTAGAAAACTGACCACAGTGTGTTCTCCTGCTTAGTGTGGTCAGTTTTTAATAGGAAAGCAGAGTGACTAGCAGGAACATCATGGATTTCACACAAAGGAAACAATACAAAGTAAACAGGATATTTTTTTCCTGCAAGTACATGGTACTGCAGGCACATATCAGGAACATGAAATGTTGGGGTAACAAACGCTTTAAGCTTTGATTATTTTGTTTTGCATACTTATCAAGCTTATTACTTATGTACATCTCCTATACTGTAGTGTATGATATCCTTCATATCAAATGATGATGCAATTAGTCGTTAGCTAGAAGGTTGTAATGGTGCACAATGAAAACCTGTGGCTTTGTGTAACTAAAAGACAGGCTTCATCCACGTCTGCTTGTATACAATTTTAGGAAAATTTTTAGGCATTTTGCCAAGGCGCCCCTGGAGAAACCTCAAGGCACACCAGGGTGCCTGGGCACCCTGGTTAAAAAAGGCTGCTCTGGAGTACTTGGATGATGCATTAATGCTTAAGTACTGAATGTTTACTCTTCTCTTGCAACAGAAAAGGCAACCTATTGGCAGATTATGCAGCAGTTAAAATATTATTATTATACGGGATCTGTATAACACCAACGCTAGAAAGGTAGAAGATGTAAATACATTTTCTAGGCGTTTTGTCAGGTGTCCAGATGGATTACTTTTGATTGGAAGTTTCTAGATTTAACCCAGTTACCAAACAAAAGGAATACTGTTGGGTTTGTATTTCTTCCTCTATTAATAATTTGGGCTAGGGGCATAGATAAATGGTGATAGGGGGTCCAAACTCTCAGAGGGTATCAGTGGCACATAAACTAGCACTAACAGTCCCCAGACACCCAAAGCACTTACTTCGGGCCACCTATCAGACCTAAAAAAAAAAAACAGGCAACAGCAGTTCAGAGCGAGGGAAGTTCCCCTTAGCTGAGCCTTGGCTCCAATCATATGACCCGGTTGAGGGAGGACTTCTCCTGACTCCTGACCTTTATTGGACTGCCTGTTTTGGTGAGTGTCTTTCATGGAGGAGGGAGAGCTGTGCCTGGGGGATGTCAGTACTGTGCATCACACACTCCGCTCTATGTGTTATTCCTTACTCCTATACGCTATGCCTTACTCACCCCTGACCCCTGCACTCTGTGCATTATATGCTCCTGACCCTTGTGCTCTGTGCATAATATTTCCTGACCCCTGTACGCTGTGCATTTCCATACCTGATCTCTGCATTATATACACTAGGCTGTGTATTTAATATTCTTGGCCATTGCATTCTGTATTCTGTGCTGTATATGACCCACCCCCGACCACTGTACTCTTTAACAACAGTTTCTGGTTATTAAGTAGTCACAAAATATGTTAATGACGTTCTTCCGAAAGGTAGGCTGTGTGCAGAAAAGCATATACAGTATGGTAGAGTTTTATTTTTTTACAAATGATTGTGCTGAGATTTGTACATGACTCTCGCTTGTGGCACAGTGATTTAAGCATATTTTTAGGTTACCCTGTGCACAGTGATTAGGCTCACATTTTAGGGCCTTCCCACTGTTAGCACAATTTTGCCATATACACACGATACGCATGCTGCCAAGTTACACTTCTTTTGGTTTCTGAGGCTAAACTCACCCTTCCATCGCACAAAAAAAAATTAATCTATAGCCTGACTTCAGAATCTGGTGTAGCTTTGCATAGTAACCAATCAGTAGTGATGGGCAGAACACCCCCCTGTTCAGTTTGCACCAGAACATCGCGAACAGGAAAAAAGTTCTAGCGAGCATTCGAACTTCATTAAAGTCTATAGGACACGAACATGAAAAATCAAAAGTCCTCATTTTAAAGGCTTATATGCAAGTTATTGCCATAAAGGTGTATTGGGACCTGGGTACTACCCTGGGGGACATGTATCAATGCAATTTTTTTTTTTTAACCAATCGTTTTTATAGGAGCAGTGATTTTTATGATGCTTAAAGTGAAACAATAAAGATTAAAACAATCCTTATTAAGATCATGCCTGGGGGGTCCCCTTAATGTGCCTTTAAATTGGCGCATCTGTACAATGTATGGAGCCTGCTGCAGCAATACTGACATCTCTAAAGGAAAAAATGTAATTTAAACTTGCTTGAGGCTGTAATGTATTGTCGGCTCCTAGCAATACAAATAAAAAAAAAGAAAAAAAAAAAAGCAACCTAGAGTCCCCCCCTCCAGTCCATCAGGCTCTTTGGGTCTGGTATGGATTTTAAGGGGAACCCCACAAAAAAAGGCATGGGGTCCCCCCAAAATCCATACCAGATTCTTATCCGAGCATGCAGTATGGCAGGTCAGGAAAGGGGGGGGGGACGAGCGAACGCCCTCCTCTGAACCTTACCAGGCCACATGCCCTCAACATGGGGGGGTGGGTGCTTTGGGGCACCCCACCCTAAAGCACCTTGTCCCCATGTTGATGGGGACAAGGGCCTCTTCCCGACAACCCTGGGCTGTGGGTGGGGGGCTTATCAGAATTTGGAAGCCCCCTTTAACAAGGAGGCCCCCAGATCCCGCCCCCCATGTGAATGGATATTGGGTACATCCATTCACCAAAAAAGTGTAAAAAAGTAAAAACCACAGAACACAGTTTTTGACAAATCCTTTATTAACCACTTTACCACCGGAGGATTTTGCTGTCTTCCGTCCAGGCCACTTTTTGCGATTCGGCGCTGTGCTACTTCAACTGACAATTGCGCGGTCGTGCGACGCCGTACCCAAACGAAATTTACGTCCTTTTTTTCCCACAAACAGAGATTTCTTTTGGTGGTATTTGATCACCTGTGCGATTTTTACTTTTTGCGCTATAAACAAAAAAAGAGCATTTATTTTGAAAAAATAACAATATTTTTAACATTTTTTTATATGAAATTCCCCCCAAAAAAGATGTAAAAAACAATTTTTTTAAAAATTTTTGGCCAATTTGTTTTCTTCTACCTATGTTTGGTAAAAAAAATCGCAATAAGCGTATTTTGATTGGTTTGCGCAAAAGTTATTGCGTTTACTAACAAAGGGAAAGATTTCTGTCATTTTTGGTGTTTTTTTTTTAATGCGTAATGGCGGCGATCTGCGATTTTTTTTGCGGGACTGCGACATTGTGGCGGACAGATCGGACCCTTGACTGACATTTTTGACACTTTTGGGGGTACCAGTGACATTACTGCAGTAATCAGTGCTATATATATGCACTGTTACTGTAAAAATGACACTGTCAGGGAAGGGGTTAATTTTATTGGAGCGGGAGGTGTTAATGTATGCCTGGTGCTTACTGACGTGTAGGGGGGGAGGTGACTGAGTGAGTCATGGACAGATCGGATGTCCAGCTATGCTGAACACTCCGATCTGTCACTCCCTGTCACTATGGAGATCCGCCCGCTTGTGTTTACACAGGCGGGCGGATCTCCACACTAGATCCCCGGCGATCGGGGCAGAGCAGCGGCGATCGCCGCTGCTCCTCCCCTGGCCCGACTCCCGCTGTGAATGAAAACAGCGGGAGCGAGCCTCCGGCGGTGCGCAAGCGCCGCCCAGAAGGGGGAGTGTCTGATGACGTAGTACTACGTCGTCAGACGATAACGAGCCACTCTGCCGCAGTAATATTACTGTGGGCGGTGGTAAAGCGGTTAAATAGGAAAAAAAATAGTGTTCCTCAATGTAAATCCATCCTCAATCAAGACGCCCGCTGGACCCGAAAAATAGAAGAAAATTTAAAAACCCTTCACCTCTTACCCATTCACATGGGAGGCATATCTGGAGCCCCCAGATTCCGATAAGCCCTCCACCCGCAGACCCCTACAATCACAGCTCAAGATTGTCGGGAAGAGGCCTTTGGTACCCCAAAGCACCCTCCCCGTCTTCAGGGCAAGCGACCTGGTATGTTTCAGGAGAGGGGACGCTCTCTCGCCCCCCCCTTTCCTGGCCTGCCAGGCTGCATGCTCACATAAGGGTCTGGTATGGATTTTGGGGGGGAACTCCACGCCATTTTTAAAAAAAAATTTGGCATGGAGTTCCCTTTAAAATCTGTACCAGAACCAGAGGGCCTAGTATGGATTTTGGGGGGGATTCCACGCTGTTATTTTTTTACATTTTGGCATGGAATTCCCCTAAAATGTATACCAGACCCAAAGGGCCTGGTATAGATTTTGGGGGGACCCCACGTCGTTTTTTTAAAATTCTGTCATAGGGTTCCCCGTAACCACTTAAATACAGGGCACTTTCATCCCCTTCCTGTCCAGATCAATTTTCAGCTTTCAGTGCTCATTGGCATCTATGGAGAAATCTTAATCAGATTGACATGGCACTGCTCCCCATCTTTAAATTGGAGTTCCACCCAAAAGTGGAACTTCCGCTTTAGGTAGTCCTAACCCCCTAACATGCCACATTTGGAATGCCATTTTTTTTTGGGGGGAGCCGTTACCTAGTTTTGACAGGTACTCGCTCCTACTTCTGCTCGGAGCGCCGTGGCGCCCTGAGCGGCAGTTCTCCTCTCCCCCTCCCTCCCTGCAATCTTCTGAGACATGTCAGAGGTCCCAGAAGATTGCCGGCCAATCGAGACGCGCAGTGCAACTCGTGCATGGCTGTGAAGCCGCAAGCTGTCACAGCCGGGTGCCCACACCAGTGATGCCGGCGCTGCCGAGACCAGAGGGAGAGAATCGAGGCGACCGCATCGCTGGACCGTGGGACAGGTGAGTGTGTGTTTATTAAACTTTTTGTAGCTGCTGACTTTTAATAAACACAGAAACGGCTGGAACTCCACTTTAACATTGGCGTCTATGGGAAATATTGGTCAGCTTGACATGGCACTGCTCCCGGTCTTTACCTTTGGCATCTTTGGGAAACTTTGGTCAGCTTGACATGGCACTGCTCCTGAACAAAACTTGGGAAGCACTGAGAGGGGACCCAGGACTGCAACATATCCATACATTATTAAAGTGGAGTATGCCTGTACACTACTCTGACTGCACTAAACTGACTGAACTCACTATCCACTAACTACCTGTCTAATCTCTATTGTCACACATTATACACGGCTGCCGTGTATGCAGCAGCCTTATATAGTGTGGGGCGTGGACTTTGGCCAATTATGGCTCTGACAGGACATTGTGCTGTGATTGGCCAAAGCATACAGGTCAGGTGCATGCTTTGGCCAATCATCAGCAATCAATGCACTGCTACAGCGCAGTGCATTATGGGGCGCTCATCGGCGGCGAACTTCCCGCCAAACGTCCCATTTGTTTGTGTGTTTAGCGAACACACAAACAGCTGATGTTCGAGTTTAACTTACTTTCAACTCGTACACAGAGCCAATCCCTACCAATCAGCTTCAAACTTCAGCTTGTTCGATAAGCTTTGACAATAAAACCATGAAGCTGATTTGTTACTATGCACAGCTGCACCAGATTCTGTGTACACCAGCTTTAGTAAATTTAGTAACATTTTGTAAAATTTAGTAAAATTTTGTAAATGTATTGAATAAAAAGGATCAAGTTAGGCTGTGAGTCATAGCTTTGCTCTTTGGGCAATAGTCATATATCAGTCATATATCAGTCATATATTTTTATATATCAGCAGCCAATCAAATGATTAAATATGGGGTCAAGCACTTTTTGGAGTTGGTCTTGGTATGTTTGCAAGAAAGCTGTTCAGTCTGCTTATGCAGCTTGATTGGCAAAAAATATTATTAGTTAATGGCAATAGGATGTTTGCATACCAAGACACATGCAATGGTTCACTTATCAAAGATAATCTGGCTATGCTTTCATAGCAATGTCTAAATGTCTAATTCTTTCCACAAATTCTCTTCAAGGGAAATTTTAAAATAGTTATTGGAATGTCCTAATAAATCAGTCTTTCTTCTTTGAAATCCTAAATTGGTCCTTGAAGCTCTGACAGGTATCAATTTTGAACACTTAGCTGAACGTACTTTAATAGGGTTTATTTTGGTGTCTTTTGGTAAACATAAAATCAGTTAAGAAAATTAGAGGCCCTCTATTAAAGCTTCATATGTTATATTAGAATTCTGGTGGACAGAGTAACATTTTAATTTCTGCCATTTTGTTAAGCCTAACGTATTTGCAAAAATCTTTAGGATTAAAAAATATTTATTTAGTTTTACTTTTTTCAAAATCCTACTAGGAAGCTGCAGGAGAATGCTTACTCACTTAGATGTATAAGGTTACATCCTGACATATTTTTTCATTTAAAGTTTCCCTAGGGTTCAAAGGTTCCAAAAACGCCTTCATTAACCACCTGCCGACTGCCGCACGACTATTTACGTCGGCAGTCAGCCCCTCACAGGCAGAGCGACGTAGTACTACGTCGCTAGCCTGTGAGGGTCTAGGGAGCGAGCGCGCGCCCCCGGAGGCGCGCTCCCGCGCGGTCACGGACCCCCCACGCGTGTGACCGGCGGACCCGATGTCCGCCGGTCACTCGGCGATCGTCGGTGCAGAGGGAGAAAGGCAGGCGGCTGATGTAAACAAGCCGCCTGTCATTCTCCCCTGTGCAGAAACAGTGATCATACGGTTCTACTATGTAGGACCGCTGATCACTGTTCCTACACCTCAAGCCAATCACAGTTAGAATCACGCCCCTAGGGACACACATAAGCCCTCCCTCTCAAAACAAGTTAACCCCTTCACTGCCAGTGTAATTTTACAGTAACAGTGCATATGTATAGCACTGATTACTGTAGAAATGTCACTGGTAACCCCAAAAGTGTTAAAAATGTCAGTCAAGGGTCCGATCTGTCCGCCGCAATTTCGCAGTACCGCAAAAAAAAATCGCAGATCGCCGCCATTACGCGTTAAAAAAACAACAAAAATGACAAAAATCTTTCCCTTTGTTAGTAAACGTGATAACTTTTGCGCAAACCAATCAAAATATGCTTTTTGCGATTTTTTTTTACCAAACATATGTAGCATAAAACAAATTGGCCGAAAATGTAAAAAAAATTTGATTTTTACATTTTTTTTGGGGGGAATTTCATATAAAAAAATGTGAAAAATATTGTTATTTTTGCAAAATTGACGCTCTTTTTTTGTTTATAGCGCATGATCAAAAAATCGCACAGGTGATCAAATACCGCCAAAAGAAAGCTCTGTTTGTGGGAAAAAAAGGACGTCAATTTTGTTTGGGTACAGCGTCGCACGACCGCGCAGTTGTACGTTAAAGTCACGCAGTGCTGAATCGCAAAATAGGCCCTCGTCAGGAAGGGGGTAAAATCTTCCGGGGCTTAAGTGGTTAAGCAATACAATTTAAAACTGTTGGTGAACCAGGACTCCATTGGGCAAAGGATACTATTGATCCTTGATCTTGGTTGCCTGTCATTAAGGAGGAGTGGGAAATCCAGAATTATTCTTACTGGAATCTTGTTTCCACGACAGCCAGTATTCCACTATGCCAATTTCCAAAATGGCCACGCAGGACGTCCTAATTAGTGCCAATTATCAACACCCACTTCCTATATAAACTCAGCACTGGCTGCCATTCATTGCTGGATTATCTTCAGCTAGTACCTGATTTCCTTGTGCCTTGAAACTCCTGCTTGATTGATTACCCGTTACCGACCCGGCTATCCTTGACCTGCTCTGGCTTTCTCCTGCTCTGAACCCAGCTTGCCTTATGGACTTCTCCCTGCCTGCTCCTGATTGTCTTCCGTGTTTGACCTTGGCTGACCCCGACTATTCTATCTGCCTCCGCTTCCTGATTGACTACCTGTGTATGTCCCTCATCCTTGCTTCTGATCTTGATTGCACTAACCTGCCTGCACTTCCAGTGATCCAAGTGTAAAACTGTGATTTGCAGCGCTGAACTACGCATTCTTGATCTAGGACTCAAATATGCCCCCCCCAAAAATATAAACAAATTTCAGGCATTCATCGATTTACATAAATTTGTGAGAATACTAAACATAAAAAAGTTTTTTGCAAATAAAACTAATGACAATATAGAGCTTCCATCAGATAATGACATTTTACATAGCGGTCTCAAAAACAAATCAACGTTTAATCCTAAAACCAACAATAACCAATGTTTGGATGTTTTTAAACTCATGGTGCAGCAGGACATTGAAAATATCTCGATTCACCCAGTCCCAGGAAGCAAGAAACTGCAACGAAACATAGAATCATTAGAGAAAAAGAAAAACATAGTAATCAGGCCTGCGGACAAAGGAGGAGGAATTGTAATCTTAGACAAAAAACAGTATATGGATGAATTGGACAGAATAGTCCATGATAGTGAGACATATGAAAAATTAAAAAGTAACCCAATGAATAAACTCAAAGCCACATTAACTAAGAAAGTAAAAAAGGCGCATAAAAATAACATTCTTAACAAAAAAGAAATGAAATATCTGGTACCAGAAGCCCCAAAAATGCCAATCATTTACCAAGTACCAAAAATTCACAAGAATCAGGACAAACCGCCTGGTCGCCCGATTATAAATGGCATTGAATCAATTTTCGCAAGAGTAGGTGAATATCTAGACTTTTATCTTCAACCGCTAGCACAAAAAACAAAATCATACCTTAAAGATAGTAAAGATGTGCTTAATTATATAGAACATTTACAAGTTAACGAAAATACATGTCTAGCCAGTGTGGATGTAAATTCACTATACACCAACATAAACCAAAAAGACCCCATGACAGCGGTAAAATGGGCTTTAATGACAGATCACAAACTACCTCCGTCTCAAATTGAATTTTTATTGGATATTTTAGAATGGGCCATGTGCAATAATTACTTCTGGCACTCTAAGCACTTTTATAAGCAAACTAAAGGCGTAGCTATGGGGGCTAAGTACGCACCTACAGTAGCGAACATATTTATGAATAAATGGGAAGCTGAGTATATTTTTAACAAGCCCCACCCCCAATTAAAAGGCTTTAAAAGGTTCATTGATGACATTCTAATAATTTGGGAAGGGTCACAAGAATCCCTAGCTAAATATATTAAATCTTTAAATACAAACAGATATAACATCACATTTACAGAAACCATAAATGATAAAGAAATCAACTATCTTGATCTAACAATTTTCAAAACTAATGAGCACATGTCCACCAAAACATACTTTAAAAGCACGGACAGAAACGGATATATACCAATCAACAGTAATCACCACCCTAAGTGGTTGGCAGCAGTCCCGAAAGGGCAACTTATAAGACTAAGGAGAAATTGCCAATTTGAAAGTGATTACATGCAGCAATCGAATATGTTGATCCAACGATTTAAAGATAAAGGATATAAACCCAAAATGCTCAACCAGATACAACAAAAAGTCAAGAATTTGAACAGAAAAGAATTATTACAACCGAGTAAGAAAAAGAAAAAAACCCACCAAATTGCCTTTTGTACAGATTTTAACCAGCAGTACAAACAATTAGAGAACATCTTTAAAAACCACTGGCCCATTTTAATGAGAGATCCTACTTTTAAAAACATTTTACCAACAAAACCTCATTTTATTTATAGAAGACCACCCATCCTTAAAGATAAAATTGCTAAAAACATACCCGATCCTCCGAAAAAAACAGTGACGTTTCTAGATCAGAAGGGGTACTATCGATGCGGCAATTGTGTCATCTGCCGCACCTGCAGAAAAAACAACAAATCTAGAAAAGAAACCCATTTCACATCCAATGTCACAAAGCGCCAATACAAAATAGAAAAATTCATAACTTGCAGGTCCACCCATGTTACCTATTTATTGGAGTGTGAGTGTGGACTCCAATATATAGGACGCACCACAAGAGAATTAAGAATCCGATTAAGGGAACATGTAGCAAATATTAAAAAAGGATTCAAGAAACATAGCTTATCTAACCATTATAGACTATGCCATAACAAAGATCCGAGCAAATTAAAATTTTGCGCAATAGACACAATAGAAAAACATTGGAGAGGCACCAACATGAAAAGAGCTATTTCACAAAATGAAACATGGTGGATTCATAAACTAGATAGTATGACACCTAAAGGGTTAAACGTGGAAATTGATATAAATTGTTTTATTAATGATTATTAATGATTTTTAAGATTTTTAGAAAGATTTTTTACATTTTTATATTGTTACTATATGCAGATTTTATAGATGTAAACACGTAATGGGAGCATAACTATATTGTCATTTAATATATTTTTAATATATTTTTGATCATTTTCATATAACACAATCTTTACCGAATGCATAAAAAACTTTTTTTCCAGTTAGTAATCAGTGATCTTAAAACTCCACAATTTTGAATTTCATGTATAAAGTCATGGATTTATGTATGTTATTTATCTTAATAATTTTGGATTGTATGTATATAATTATAGATTTAGTAGAATCGCTCATGAGCAATCGCAAGATGTGTGGGCTAGAATTAATCACCAGTTTTATACATACAAAATCCACTAGGAGAAGGCACCATTGAGTGTCCGTAAATTGTTTTTAACAAAGTAATGTAGCGAAATCTCAAGGAATGTTTACAAATACCACTCCAATACAACATAGACCAAGAGCGGTCTGGGTTGAAAAGTGAATGTATCGGTTTACAAACCAGACACAAACAAAATACAAAGTAGGAGTGGCCATCCTAACATATTTAACACAGTGACACGCTCTGCAAGTCAGCTACAGAGGACTATGTGTTACACATCGAAACGCGTCTAGTGATTGGTCGAGCGTATCACGTGACCTCCGGCCGGTGTAGTGGATGCTGCGGGAGCAGTCAGCCGCCGAGCCGCTCTCTTCATTCATTCACATTTTTTTGCATGATATTATACTATGTTTGTGAGTATATTCCCATTGTTTTTGCCAATAAACACCCCCCTTTTTAAACGATCTTCACCATGAATGACTTTCTTTTCATGAGGACATCGGGGAGGAATCAATACTCACAGAAATAATTATACATCAAGCGGAGAAGCAGGGAAAAACTATCCTTATATGCCTGAAAACTACCATCTAGCGGTGAGTAGATAACCAAAGGGGGAGACCCCGAACAAAGCACAAATCAAGCACTTTAGCAGCTGTATGAGTTCAAGGGAAAAGATTCATCACGGCAACACGATGATATAATGGACATTGAGCCATATATTTATTTTCACCAATACTACAGCACTTTATGAGTTTTATGTATTGTATTATTTATTTATTTAATTTATATGAAGTATTTCATTATTCTATTATTTTATATGAATTTTTGATATATTTATAAACTAATTTAAGCAGCGCTGCAAATCACAGTTTTACACATTTCAAAAGAGCACCCAGCACTTTTACACTGCAGCTAGCAGCTTTTTACACACAATTCACTAGTATATTGTTGCACTCAAGCACTTTTTCCATAAGCGCAGGGTCCTCTCAGTCTCACAGTGATCCAAGTGACTGTCTTATCTACTGCAGATCCAATTCCTGAAACAGCTACACCTGAAGGCAACCCGTGCACCTTTTGGGCACAGCACCCTCTGTCACCATCTCCAGGGGTGCTCTGCACTCAGCCGTAAGGGGAGCCCTCTCGTCACCTCAGCCTCCAACCAGGTTTGTGACAGCATAATCCAGCCATTATGTCTGAGGCTGAAAGAGGTGCTTCCCCGCTAGAGGCTCTGTGCCAGCAGGTCGCCGGCCTTACCCAAGCAGTGAAGAATCTGCAAGATGGATACTTTCAATTAAAGGGTCGCCTACAGAACCTTGCGGTATCTGCTGCACCAGTCTTCCAGATTCCACCTGCGGCACCCTCTGCTTCAGCTGCTTCAGCCCAAGAACACCCCGCATTTGCCTCCTCGGTTGTCATGCCAGCTCCAGAACCCAGAGTTCCAGTCCCAGAATGCTTCTTAGGGGACTGTTGAAAGTTTAGGGCATTCCAGAACACCTGCCAGTTATATTTTGTCCTCCAGCCCATGACTTTCTCCCTGGAGTCCGTGAAGGTGGGGTTTATCATATCTCTACTCTCAGAAGACCCCCAGTCTTGGGCTCACCATTTATTAGAGCAGAGGAGCCCGGTGCTTAATTCAGTCTCTACGTTCCTGGATGCCATGGCACAATTATATGATGACCCCCCAATGTGTGACGACTGCAGAAACTGCCCTTCATAACCTCCAACAGGGGCGATGCCCAGTGGAGGACTATACTGTGGACCTCCGTCAGTGGTCGGCAGATAATAGCTGGAATGAGGCAGCTCTTAAATACCAGTACCAGCTTGGTCTATCTGAAGTCCTTAAGCACGAATTAGCCTAAGTTCATGCCCCGGCTACCCTAGAGGATCATATTAAGCTGGCCATTCAGCTTGATCGCCGCCTGCGGGAGCAAAGGTCTGAAAAGACTGGTACATACCGGCCTTCCTGGATGCTCCACAGGGTTCCACCCTCACCTGCACCTGTGCTTAAATCTCTGCCTGCTGTTGAAGGAGAACCGATGCAGATTGGACTAGTAAGGAGTACCCTATCCCCTGCTGAGAAATTACGGCGACTGCAGGCCAATCTCTGCCTGTACTGTGGAGTTTCTGGACATTTCCTAAGCAACTGTCCCGTGAGACCTAGTAAGTGCCTTCCTCCATGTCCTGTCTACTTCCAGGTCTCTGGGTCCCCTACTGCTCACCTTGTCTTACCCATCTTGTTTCAGGTGACGGAAGGGGAGATCCCGCTCCAGGCAATCCTTGACTCCGGAGCATGCAGCTGCTTCCTGGACATGACCTTGGAAAAAGGGATTGCAAATACTGCTTAAGAATAAGAAGCAGCGACTCGAAGTCCATCTAGCTGATGGGACTATCCCCAGATCTGGACCCGTGATACAGGAGACTATCCCCATCCTAATCTGGACGAACTCTGGTCATCAGGAATGTCTCTGCTTTGACATTTTGTGTTGCCTTATGTTCCCTATTATTCTCAGAATTCCTTGGCTCCGGGCACACAATCCTCAAATTGATTGGCAATCGGGGAGAATCTGCCAGCAGCACTGCTTTGTCCCCGAAATCAGCGAGCTTCCCGTTTGTCTGTCTGTTCAACCCATCACCAGTACTAGCCAAGTAGTACCGCCAGCCTATCATTCCTACCTGGATGTTTTTGACAAGAAAAAGTCTGATGCCCTACCACCTCATCGGCCTTATGATTGCCCTATTGAGCTACTTCCAGGTGCAGAAATACCTTTTGGGTGAATTTTTCCTCTCTCCGAAGTTGAATTGGAAGCTCTACTCCTTTATGTCAATGAAAATCTCGAGAAAGGATTAATTTGCCCTTCCTCCTCTCCGGCTGGCACCAGTATCTTCTTCGTCCAGAAGAAAGACCACTCACTGAGACCTTGTGTGGATTTTTGGGAACTTAATAAAATTACAATTAAAAATCGTTACCCACTCCCTCTTATCCCTGAACTCTTCCAAAGATTCCATTCTGCCCGAATCTTTACCAAGCTAGATTTACGCGGTGCCTAAAACTTGGTCCGCATTTGCGAGGGAGATGAGTGGAAGACAGCTTTCCGGAACTGCTTCGGGCACTTTGAATATCTAGTCATGCACTTTGAACTATGTAACACTCCAGCCACTTCCCAACATTTTATAAATTACATTTTTCGAGACTTCCTAGATCACTTTGTAATAGTGTATCTAGATGATATTCTCATCTTCTCTGCCTCCCTGAATCTTCATCGGGTGCATGTAAAAAAGGTCTTGGCCACATTAAGGCTACATGGACTGTATGCAAAGGCAGAGAAGTGCAAGTTTGAAAAACTGTCCATTTAGTTTCTGGGACTGATCATCTCCACAGAAGGGATCTCTATGGACCCACAGAAGGTGGCTGCTATTATCAATTGGCCAGCTCCCACTGACAAAAAAGGCATC
The DNA here is from genome assembly GCF_965119305.1 of Pelophylax lessonae. Classification (NCBI taxonomy): domain Eukaryota; kingdom Metazoa; phylum Chordata; class Amphibia; order Anura; family Ranidae; genus Pelophylax; species Pelophylax lessonae. Next base: position 152,356,847 of record NC_138768.1, read on the forward strand.
CAGAGGTTTGTCTGATTTGCTAACTTTTACAGATGCTTTATCAAGGACTTTTCTACGATAATTTCTCCCATTACCCAGTTAACCCGCCAGCCTCGAAAGCATAAGGGAGAAACCTCAGGGTAAAGTTTGGAGAGGCAGATGGGAACCAGGTACCAAGGAGACATCACTTTTACATTAGCTTCTATTTTTGAAATATTATGTACACCCTTGAAAGACTGGGCAAAGCATTGGTGCCAGGTATCCAGATCCCATTCTATCACTAAATCCCTCTCCCAATATAAAATGTATAGGGTTTTCTCGGTGGGCTCCACAAGGGATGAGTATAATAATGAGATACCTCTTCTCAAGTCCAAGACCTTAGAGCACCATGGTTCATAAGGTGTGACTCTTTGAGGATTTGGTTTGTCTATCTATATAGAATGTAGAAATTGAGAAATTTGATAGTAGCGAAAGCCTTCCGAATGGGGCATCTCCAATTTGGTATTGCAGTGGTAAGTAATAAATGACTATTAGAGTTAAAAAAGTCTCCAATTCGATAAACTCCCTTGTCTGTCCACCACTTAAAAGCCTTCATAGCCATTCCAGATATATATAATAAGGGGGAAGTTACAAAAAGAAGGATATCATCCGCGAAAAGGACGCATTTATGGGTTTGCAGACCACAGCGAACACCTTGGATATCAGGGTGGTTTCAGATGGCTCCCCTAGCTATAGGAACATTTTTGGAATATAGACCTTGCATCCTGACTTTGGCCGAGGGGTTGGAGTATAAGGCTTCCATAATATTCATGAATTTAGAAGTAAAGCCCCATCTTTGAAGAATAGAGAAGAGGTAAGGCAAGCAGACTAACCATAAAGTAAAGCCTTTGTGTGGGGGGCCCCATCCCAACCAGATTTCAACAAGGAGATTACAACAATCGCCCTTCTTATCTGGTCCGGACCCTATCTTCCTGGGATGAAGCCCACCTGATCTATGTGAACATATGAGCTAAGCGGTTGGATAAAATTTTTGTCAAGATTTTCAAGTCGTTGTTGATCAGGGAAATGGTTCCATAATTACCTACCTCACTGTGTTTTGTTCCGAGTTTAGGAATAACCAAGATATAGGCTAAGTTAGAAGATGAGTCCTGATTACCTGTTCTCAAAAAATTGAAGAACCAGACCGTATAAGAAGAGAGAGTACTTGCAAATGTCTTATTAATAACAGGTCGAGAATCCGTCTGGTCCCGGAGCTGACCCATTACGTAAGCCCTTGATAACATCCTGCACCTCAGTTTCCGTTATAGGGGAGTCTAGGAGGGAGCGGTGACTGTCCTTGAGTTTAGGTAGGGGGATTCCTTCTAGGAAAGTCTATATACCTATAGGATCCTCAGAATTATGTTTACTGCATAATTTATAGAAGAATGAGTGAAAAGCTTCCATAATGTGTTTGGCGTTCTGAGTAGTGTTGAGCGAACACGGACTGTATTATTCGTGTTCGTACCGAATAATTGGATTTTTTGTACCCGAACACGGACACGGACACTTTACTGTATGTTCGGGTAAAAATCCGTGTTCGGTCGTTTTATTTCCGGGTTTTGCATGCTTTGGCGCTCTTTTCATGGCGGGCTTTCAACAGCCAATCAACAATCGTTTAACTGGTGTGCCTTAAGCCATCCCAGCCATGCCTGCAAATGTCTCAGTAGCTGTGATTGGCCGTCTGAAGCATGTGACCAAGTCTTTATAAGTTCCAGGCAGCCGCAGCGTCTTCATTCTGCTGCTTAGATCAGGGACAGAGCACACATCAACGTGCTGGCTGCTGATTAGGGAAAGACAGGCAGGAAAAAAACATTTGTGTCCGGATAGAATTGAGGGACAGGTCGGAGTGTTTAGGCAGGGCAAGTTGTAGGCATTTTAGGGATAGAGTCTGCTGAATTATAGGGTCAGTGTCTTCTACAAACTACAATCGATATTGCTGTGTGGGGGGTGGGGTCTGCACTCAATCCTGATCTACGATCTCTTCTCAATCCTGTTAGGGAGAGGCTGCTGCTGAATTTTAGGGTTAGAGTGTTCTACAAACTACAATCGATATTGCTGTGTGGGGTCTGCACTTAGTCCCGATCTACGATCTCTTCTCAATCCTGTTAGGGAGAGGCTGCTGCTGAATTTTAGGGAAACTGTGTTCTACAAACTACAATCGATATTGCTGTGTGGTGTGGGATAGGAGATAGGCAGGTGTCAGTGATCCACATCCATTTTTCTGTGTGTGAGCTGCAGTGAACACAATCTTTTTGGGCTGCAGTGAACACAATCTTTTTGGGGTGCAGTGAACAACGTCCTTTTTGGGGTGCAGTGAACAAAATCTTTTTGGGGTGCAGTGAACAAAATCCTTTTTGGGGTGCAGTGAACAAAATTCTTTTTGGGGTGCAGTGAACACAATCTTTTTGGGGTGCAGTGAACAAAATCCTTTGTGGGGTGCAGTGAACACAATCTTTTTGGGGTGCAGTGAACAAAATCCTTTTTGGGGTGCAGTGAACAACATCCTTTTTGGGGTGCAGTGAACACAATCTTTGTGGGGTGCAGTGAACACAATCTTTTTGGGGTGCAGTGAACAAAATCCTTTTTGGGGTGCAGTGAACACAATCTTTGTGGGGTGCAGTGAACACAATCTTTTTGGGGTGGAGTGAACAAAATCCTTTTTGGGGTGCAGTGAACAACATCCTTTTTGGGGTGCAGTGAACAAAATCCTTTTTGGGGTGCAGTGAACACAATCTTTTTGGGGTGCAGTGAACAAAATCCTTTGTGGGGTGCAGTGAACACAATCTTTGTGGGGTGCAGTGAACACAATCTTTTTGGGGTGCAGTGAACAAAATCCTTTTTGGGGTGCAGTGAACAACATCCTTTTTGGGGTGCAGTGAACAAAATCCTTTTTGGGGTGCAGTGAACACAATCTTTTTGGGGTACAGTGAACACAATCTTTTTGGGGTGCAGTGAACAAAATCCTTTGTGGGGTGCAGTGAACACAATCTTTGTGGGGTGCAGTGAACACAATCTTTTTGGGGTGCAGTGAACAAAATCCTTTTTGGGGTGCAGTGAACAACATCCTTTTTGGGGTGCAGTGAACACAATCTTTTTGGGGTGCAGTGAACAAAATCCTTTGTGGGGTGCAGTGAACACAATCTTTGTGGGGTACAGTGAACAGAATCTTTGTGGGGTGCAGTGAACACAATCTTTGGGGGGTACAGTGAACACAATCTTTGTGGGGTGCAGTGAACAAAATCCTTTGTGGGGTGCAGTGAACACAATCTTTGGGGGGTACAGTGAACACAATCTTTTTGGGGTGCAGTGAACAAAATCCTTTGTGGGGTGCAGTGAACACAATCTTTGTGGGGTGCAGTGAACACAATCTTTTTGGGGTGCAGTGAACAAAATCCTTTTTGGGGTGCAGTGAACAACATCCTTTTTGGGGTGCAGTGAACACAATCTTTTGGGGTGCAGTGAACAAAATCCTTTGTGGGGTGCAGTGAACACAATCTTTGTGGGGTACAGGGAACAGAATCTTTGTGGGGTGCAGTGAACACAATCTTTGGGGGGTACAGTGAACACAATCTTTTTGGGGTGCAGTGAACAAAATCCTTTTAGGGTGCAGTGAACACAATCTTTGTGGGGTGCAGTGAACAAAATCCTTTTTGAGGTGCAGTGAACACAATCTTTGTGGGGTGCAGTGAGCACAATCTTTGTGGGGTACAGTGAACACAATCTCATACTTCTGAAGATTTGAGGGTGCTGCCTGTTCCAAACTCCTCCTCCTACTGCTCAACCATCCTTTTAGGGGTACAAACAATAGTAATTGGGGCCTAGTGTGGTGGTGTACGTGTGAGATACATACACTTTCTTTTTGATCATATTTTCTATTCCGCTATTCAATTAAAACCTTTGGGGATCAATTAAATTGCGTGATAGTCTGTGTCGGTACGTGTGAGATCCACCTTTCCAAGTTTTTGGGGTTCATCTCATACTTCTGAAGATTTGAGGGTGCTGCCTGTTCCATACTCCTCCTCCTACTGCTCAACCATCCTTTTAGGGGTACAAACAATAGTAATGGCGGCCTAGTGTGGTGGTGTACGTGTGAGATACATACACTTTCTTTTTGATCATATTTTCTATTCCGCTATTCAATTAAATCCTTTGGGGATCAATTAAATTGCGTGATAGTCTGTGTCGGTACGTGTGAGATCCACCTTTCCAAGTTTTTGGGGTTCATCTCATACTTCTGAAGATTTGAGGGTGCTGCCTGTTCCATACTCCTCCTCCTACTGCTCAACCATCCTTTTAGGGGTACAAACAATAGTAATTGGGGCCTAGTGTGGTGGTGTACGTGTGAGATACATACACTTTCTTTTTGATCATATTTTCTATTCCGCTATTCAATTAAAACCTTTGGGGATCAATTAAATTGCGTGATAGTCTGTGTCGGTACGTGTGAGATCCACCTTTCCAAGTTTTTGGGGTTCATCTCATACTTCTGAAGATTTGAGGGTGCTGCCTGTTCCATACTCCTCCTCCTACTCCTCAACCATCCTTTTAGGGGTACAAACAATAGTAATTGGGGCCTAGTGTGGTGGTGTACGTGTGAGATACATACACTTTCTTTTTGATCATATTTTCTATTCCGCTATTCAATTAAAACCTTTGGGGATCAATTAAATTGCGTGATAGTCTGTGTCGGTACGTGTGAGATCCACCTTTCCAAGTTTTTGGGGTTCATCTCATACTTCTGAAGATTTGAGGGTGCTGCCTGTTCCATACTCCTCCTCCTACTCCTCAACCATCCTTTTAGGGGTACAAACAATAGTAATTGGGGCCTAGTGTGGTGGTGTACGTGTGAGATACATACACTTTCTTTTTGATCATATTTTCTATTCCGCTATTCAATTAAAACCTTTGGGGATCAATTAAATTGCGTGATAGTCTGTGTCGGTACGTGTGAGATCCACCTTTCCAAGTTTTTGGGGTTCATCTCATACTTCTGAAGATTTGAGGGTGCTGCCTGTTCCATACTCCTCCTCCTACTGCTCAACCATCCTTTTAGGGGTACAAACAATAGTAATTGGGGCCTAGTGTGGTGGTGTACGTGTGAGATACATACACTTTCTTTTTGATCATATTTTCTATTCCGCTATTCAATTAAAACCTTTGGGGATCAATTAAATTGCGTGATAGTCTGTGTCGGTACGTGTGAGATCCACCTTTCCAAGTTTTTGGGGTTCATCTCATACTTCTGAAGATTTGAGGGTGCTGCCTGTTCCATACTCCTCCTCCTACTGCTCAACCATCCTTTTAGGGGTACAAACAATAGTAATTGGGGCCTAGTGTGGTGGTGTACATGTGAGATACATACACTTTCTTTTTGATCATATTTTCTATTCCGCTATTCAATTAAAACCTTTGGGGATCAATTAAATTGCGTGATAGTCTGTGTCGGTACGTGTGAGATCCACCTTTCCAAGTTTTTGGGGTTCATCTCATACTTCTGAAGATTTGAGGGTGCTGCCTGTTCCATACTCCTCCTCCTACTCCTCAACCATCCTTTTAGGGGTACAAACAATAGTAATTGGGGCCTAGTGTGGTGGTGTACGTGTGAGATACATACACTTTCTTTTTGATCATATTTTCTATTCCGCTATTCAATAAAACCTTTGGGGATCAATTAAATTGCGTGATAGTCTGTGTCGGTACGTGTGAGATCCACCTTTCCAAGTTTTTGGGGTTCATCTCATACTTCTGAAGATTTGAGGGTGCTGCCTGTTCCATACTCCTCCTCCTACTGCTCAACCATCCTTTTAGGGGTACAAACAATAGTAATTGGGGCCTAGTGTGGTGGTGTACGTGTGAGATACATACACTTTCTTTTTGATCATATTTTCTATTCCGCTATTCAATTAAAACCTTTGGGGATCAATTAAATTGCGTGATAGTCTGTGTCGGTACGTGTGAGATCCACCTTTCCAAGTTTTTGGGGTTCATCTCATACTTCTGAAGATTTGAGGGTGCTACCTGTTCCATACTCCTCCTCCTACTGCTCAACCATCCTTTTAGGGGTACAAACAATAGTAATTGGGGCCTAGTGTGGTGGTGTACGTGTGAGATACATACACTTTCTTTTTGATCATATTTTCTATTCCGCTATTCAATTAAAACCTTTGGGGATCAATTAAATTGCGTGATAGTCTGTGTCGGTACGTGTGAGATCCACCTTTCCAAGTTTTTGGGGTTCATCTCATACTTCTGAAGATTTGAGGGTGCTGCCTGTTCCATACTCCTCCTCCTACTGCTCAACCATCCTTTTAGGGGTACAAACAATAGTAATTGGGGCCTAGTGTGGTGGTGTACGTGCGAGATACATACACTTTTTTTGATCATATTTCCTATTCCGCTATTCAATAAAAACCTTTGAGGATCAATTGAATTGCGGGATAGTCTGTGTCGGTACGTGTGAGATCCACCTTTCCAAGTTTTTGAGGTTCATCTCATACTTCTGAAGATTTGAGGGTGCTGTCTGTTCCATACTCCTCCTACTCCTCATCCATCCTTTTAGGGGTAGAAACAATAGTAATTGGGGCCTAGTGTGGTTTTGTACGTGTGAGATACATACACTTTTTTGGATCATATTTCCTATTCCGCTATTCAATGAAAACCTTTCTAGGGCAAGAAATACGCCCCTAGAAGTGATGAGGCCAGAACAAGTGGAGGCGATAGTAGATTGGTTTGCTGCTGACAGTGCCTCCAGTTCCTTCACATTGTCTCCCACCCAGTCTACTGCAGAAAGGTCACAGTTGGCACCTGCAGCCGATGTCCAACCGTCTTTCACCTCACCCCCTTGCAAATCAGGCAAGCAGTCTGAGCCCCAAGCCATACAGCAGTCTCTTCTTCTTTTTGATGACTCTGTCAGCAGGGTTTCCCAGGGCCATCCACCTAGCCCTGCCCCAGAAGTGGAAGAGATTGAGTGCAGCGATGCCCAACCACTTATTTCTCAAGATGAGTACATGCAAGTATCATCGCAGCACGTCTCCGATGATGACGAAACGCAGGTGCCAACTGCTGCGGCGTTCAGCATTGTGGAGACCGACAAGGAGGGCAGGGGTGAAGACTGGGTGGAAGATGATGTGGAGGACGATGAGGTCCTCGACCCCACATGGAATGAACGTCATGCAGGTGACCTGAGTAGTTTGGAGGAAGAGGCGGTGGTCGCATAGAGCCACCAGCACAGAAGAAGAGGGAGCAGGGTGCAGAAGCGGAGCGGCCGTGCCCTAGACACTACGCCCGCTACTGCCCAACGCAGCAAGGGAACGAGCGCACCAAAGTCAGCTCAAAGGAGTTCTCTAGCGTGGAAGTTCTTTAGAAAATGTGCTGATGACAGGACACGAGTGGTTTGCACCCTGTGCAATCAGAGCTTGAAGCGAGGCATAAACCTTCTCAACCTGAGCACAACCTGCATGATCAGGCATCTAAGTGCAAAGCACGAGCTGCAGTGGAGTACACACCTTCAAAACCAAGAAACGTCTCTGGCTCATCCTGCTTCCTCTTCTGCTGCAGTCTCGGCCGCTCCAGCCACATCTGTAGTGATACCGGCACCTGCCACCCCGCAAACAGACGATCTGTCAGCAACACCACCACCTGGGTCACCAACAACCATCTCCACAATGTCCCGTGGAAGCGTTCAGCTTTCCATCTCCCAAACACTTGAGAGGAAGAGGAAGTACCCCCCTACCCACCCGCGATCCCTGGCCCTGAATGCCAGCATTTCAAAATTATTGGCCTTTGAAATGCTGTCATTCCGTCTGGTGGAGACGCACAGTTTTAAAAACCTTATGTCGGTGGCTGTCCCACAGTACGTCGTGCCCAGCCGCCACTACTTTTCCAGGCAAGCCATCCCTTCCCTGCACAACCAAGTGGGGGAAAAAAATCAGGTGTGCACTGCGCAACGCCATCTGTGCCAAGGTCCACCTAACTACCGATACGTGGACCAGTAAGCACGGTCAGGGGCGTTATATCTCCCTAACGGCACACTGGGTAAATGCAGTGGCGGATGGGCCTGAGGCGGATAGCAATTTGGCGCATGTCCTTCCACCACCGAGGATTGCAGGGCGCTTCAGTTTGCCTCCTGTTCCTAACTCCTCCTACTCCGCTTCCTCATCCTCTACCGCCTCCTCATCCGGACAGCGTAACACCTTCACTACCAACTTCAGCACGGCCAGGGGTAAACGACAGCAGGCAGTTTTACAACTTGCCTGTTTGGGGGACAAACCACACACCGCGCAGGAGTTGTGGAGGAGCATGGAACAGCAGACAAATGAGTGGTTGCTGCCAGCGAGCCTCAAGCCCGGCCTGGTGGTGTGCGATAATGGGCGAAATCTCATAGCAGCTCTGGGCCTAGCCGGTTTGACGCACATCCCTTGCCTGGCGCATGTGCTGAATTTGGTGGTGCAGAGGTTCCTTAAAAACTACCCCGATATGTCAGAGCTGCTGCAGAAAGTGCGGGCCGTTTGTGCGCACTTTCGGTGTTCTCACCCTGCTGCTGCTCGCCTGGCAGCGCTGCAGTGTAACTTCGGCCTTTCCGCTCACCGCCTCATATGTGACGTGCCCACAAGGTGGAACTCCACCTTGCACATGCTGGAAAGACTGTGCGAGCAGCAGCAGGCCATAGTGGAGTTTCAGCTGCAGCACGCACGCGTGAGTCGCTCTGCGGAACAGCACCACTTCACCACCAATAACTGGGCCTCCATGCGAGACCTGTGTGCCTTGTTGCGCTGTTTTGAGTACTCCACCAACATGGCCAGTGGCAATGACGCCGTTCTCAGCTTAACTATCCCACTTCTATGCCTCCTTGAAAAAACAATTCGGGCGATGATGGAAGAGGATGTGGCACAGGATGAGGAGGAGGATGAAGAGGTAACATTTCCAAGGTTTTCAGGGCAGTCATTCGCAAGGGGCTCCGAGGGTGGGTTCCTGCACACACAAACGCCAGGGACACAATTCTCCAGCAGGGGCACAGTTCTGGAGGATGAGGAGGATGAGGAGGAGGAGGAGCTGGAGGAGGAGATGGAACCATGTTCACAGCAGGGTGGCACCCAGGCCAGCTCATGGCCATCACTGGTGCGTGGCTGGGGGGATACAGAGGACACGGACGATACACCTCCCACAGAGGACAGCCTTTCGTTGCCTCTGGGCATCCTGGCACACATGAGCGATTACATGCTGCAGTGTCTCCACAACGACCGCCGAGTTGCCCACATTCTAACTTGTGCTGATTACTGGGTGGCCACGCTGCTGGATCCCCTTTACAAGGACAACGTACCGTCCTTAATTCACTCACTGGAGCGCGATCGCAAGATGCGCGAGTACAAGCGCACGCTGGTAGACGCCATGCTGCTGGCATTCCCATCTGACAGCGGGGCCGCAGTGGAAGCACAAGGCAGAGGAGGAGGAGGAGGAGGAGGTCGCCAACGCAACCAGGGCACCGCCAGCACCTCAGAAGGCAGGGTTAGCATGGCCGAAATGTGGAAAAGCTTTGTCAGCACGCCACAACAAACAGCAGCACCAGCAGCTCAGATGGAACGTCTTAGCAGGAGGCAGCATTTTACCAACATGGTGGAGCAGTATGTGTGCACACGCCTACATGTAGTGAATGAGGGGTCTGCCCCCTTCAACTTCTGGGTCTCCAAATTGGGCACATGGCCTGAGCTTGCCCTTTACGCCTTGGAGGTGCTGGCGTGCCCTGCAGCCAGTGTATTATCTGAACGGGTATTTAGCACGGCTGGGGGCGTTATAACAGACAAGCGCAGCCGCCTGTCCAGAGACAATGTGGACAAGCTCACGTTCATTAAAATGAACCAGGCATGGATCCCACGGGACTTTTCCGTACCTTGTGCAGAATAGCAATGGATACCGACCTTACCCACCCATTGTTCCATTTTTGCTCTTTCTCACTCTTTTGGGGTGTACCCTCATTTAAAATTTGTGAAAAGAAGCAGTGTTGGCTACCTCGTCCTCCTCCTCAGGGCCAGATTAACGTAGGGGCTATTGGAGCTGCAGCTCCAGGCCCCTACCTTTTATATAGGCCCCGGGTTGGCCATATTCACTGTTACCGCTCTTCTGTCACTTGTAAACACAGAAGTCTGGCTTCTATGCTCGCTTCCCCAGGCAGCACCCTCAGAACCTCCCCACACAGCGCGAAGGCCGGACAAGGAGGGACAGTTGCCGATGCATGGATGTGTTTATGGGCTTCAGAGACAGCATCCCATGTTGAATTAGGCATGCATGGCTGCACCCTTCCTCCTCTGGGTGCATGGCAAGGCACGGCCCTTAAGGCCCTTCAAAATCCTCAGCACCAAGCCCATGATGCTCTTAATCCGGCCCTGGTCCTCCTCCACCGCCGCTTCCACCTACACCGCCCATAGGTGTGCGCAGCCTATTGCATTAAGGTGTGCACCCCAAAGTTGAAATACACATGCATGTGTTTGCCAGCAGGGAGAGTAATGTATCGGGGCCATGTACCTGTAGGCAAAGAGAAATAGAGCAGAGCAGGTCCGAGGGAGATCTTTCCCATCTCCTCACTGGCAATGCTATGTGCCCTAGGTGATTAGGGTGTGCCCAGGCACACCCGGCACACCCTGTGCGCATGCCTATGTCACCGCCACATCCACCACCACCTCAACCTCCCTCCTACTCCATATGGGCCTCGTCCTTCAGAGATGAAGAAGAACATTGTTTTATTTTTCTGTTTTTTTTTGTTGTTTTAAGTTATTTCCCTATCCACATTTGTTTGCAGAGCACTTGCCATGCTCTTAATTACGTTTTGCTGCCATTTGCAGCACTCTAGCCCTTTCCTTTGGTGTTTTAGAGCCATTTTAGTGCCTTAAAGTTCGGGTCCCCATTGACTTCAATGGGGTTCGGTGTCCGGGAAAAGTTCGGTAAAAGTCCGGGACACGGACCCGGACTTTTTTTTAAAGTTCGGCCGAACCCGTCGAACACGGACATCTAGGTGTCCGCTCAACCCTAGTTCTGAGTAATTGAGCCCAATCTGGGATCTGATTTTTGGGCTCATTGCCACCTCAAACTTTTTTCTGCAGGTTAATTCCAAGTTCAGAGCTAATCTAGCCTAGCTGAGTTAAGCTTGACTAGTGAAGCAAGGGGGGGGGGGGGGTATTTTTGTGTGATTTGCTGAGCAATTTAAAATTCTTCTCAAGTTTGTCCGAGTCTGCCTGACATTCTTGTTTCAATTGTGAAGCTAACTGAAGGAGTTTCCCTTGAATAAACGATTTATGACCTCCCCATAAAGAACCCGGGGAAGATACCTTCCACATCGCTTAGGAGAAAGAATTCATGAAAATCTTTCTCTATCATAGAGCATCTAACCGGGTCACTCAAGAGAGACTCATTGAGACGCCAAGGGTGTGGACCCTTTTAGAAGGGTGCTTTGATAAGTTTGGGGAGAATTAGGGAGTGGTCAGACCAAGAGATGTCCCGTATGGAAACTTGGGATGCTATGCATATATCTGAAGTATGGATGAAAATAAGGTCAATTGTGGCGTGAGTTCTGTGAGAGGCTGAGAAGTGTGTGAAGTCACGTGTAGAGGAGTTTAATTCACTCCAGATGTCTAACAAACCAAAGGAATCTAGGAGTCTCGCTATCCAAAGACTGTGCTTAGGGGGCCTTTTAAGACTAGGATTACCTGTTCCTGATTTGTCTAGGAGCTGGTCAAACGCAATGTTCGAATCCCCGCTTTTGATAATTTGACCCTCAAAGTGGGGGAGAGGGATTGTAGGATTGTTGTGAAAAATGCAGCCTAGCCTTGATAGAGGGCGTAATAAGAGACGATTGTGTACAGACTACCTTCTATATGTCCTTTGACTAAAATGTATCGGCCTTTACAATCTTTAATTATTTGAGAGTGAGAGAAGGAAACTTTTTTTGAGAAAATTATTGCTACTCCCCTTTTTTATCCTCTGCATTTGCTAAATAGAAGGTATATTATTTGTGGTGGCTATACAGGGGATTATAATTAACAGGGAAGTGAGTCTCGTGGAGTAGGAGGATATCAATACCCTGAGAAAGATAATGCTGAAAAGCCTTTTGTCTCTTTATTTGGGAATTGAGGTCCTGCATGTTATGAGATGCAAATTGGAGGGTCCCACCCAAAAAAACGGAATTAGTCATGGCTGTGAGAGGAGATATACGCTATCAAATAATAGTGACATACCCATGGGTTCATCCGGAAGTCCACGCAGAGATTGATCCTGAGAGGAGTAATTCCTGGAGTATCTGATGATTGTAGAGACCTTTACATAGATATCTGAAATCGGAGAGAAGACATAAGAAAGCAAGAAGGAAGAGAAAAAGAAGGGAATAAGCGGGAACCCAGGATTGAGGTAGTCCTGTGTTCAGGGAGTACGGGAGTAGACCTGTCTAGTTTGCGCCGCAAAGAAAAAAGTAATTGGACCTGAGCTACGCAGGGTGCTATCCTGAGGTCCAGAGGGAATTTTACCCTCTAGGTCATAACAGGGGGAGGAGCATGAAAACTACTCCAGCCTTGGAGCCTCCAGGCCATAAAAACAAGACCCTATGTGGATTGTGCTAAGGCAATTGAGAGGCAAGGGATAGTCCTGAAAGGCCCCACCAGGAAAACAATTGACAACGTCCCTGATCGAGTAGGAACAAGTCGATTCCCCCCCCCCCCCAGAAGGTCAATAAACCTCCATGGAGAACAAGTCATGTTTTCCCTCAAGGGCCAGTTAGTCTGGTGAAAATCCTTGAAGAGGAGCATGAAAAAAGGAATGCTAAAAAAAAAAAAACAAAGTCCAGACTCCGAACAATGGAGAGCATCCAATGATCAGGGGAGAAATGCCATTGTAACTGTAATTGCCCCTGAAAAGGATGAGACTGAAACTGAACCCAGTTCAAAACCAGGAATCAGGGAAGTAAATCTTCCAACTGTGGAGGGTCAATGAAGGCGATTGGCTGAGGACGATGGAGTGGAATCTTGAGAGATGAAGCCAAGTTGTATCAGTAGACGTTCTCCATCTTGGAAGGTAGTAAGGCTGTAGGATTTGTTCTTGAATTGAAACTGCAGGCAGAAGGGGAAAGACCACCAATACTTCACTGCTTTTTTGGATAAAGCGACCAGACAGGGTTTCAGAGTTCTCCGTCTCTGAATGGTTGTGGGAGATAAATCCGCAAATATTTGGACTGGATGGCCTTGAAAAGATAGGTTTCCAGAGTCACGGGACTTCCTCATGATCTCTTCCTTCACAGCACAGGAATGAGGTTTGACCACAATGTCCCTGGGAAGACCGTCTTGGCGAGAGGGTTGCAGTGCTCTGTGAGCTCTATCTAGTTCCAGCCTATGGTCAGGTATCTCTGGGATAAGGTCCTTGATGAGGGACCTAACAGAAACTTGGGCATTCAGGATGGATTCGGGGAGGCCCCTGATGCGAAAATTATACTACCTGCTCCTGTTTTCAAGATCATCGATTTTGGACAGTGCTGTCTAATTGGTCCTGTAAGGTCTGTATACAGGTAGTGTTTTGATTTGTCCTAGCAACCGTTTGATCCACAGTCCGTTCAGTGGCCTCAATATGGGAGCCCAGGTTCTGCAGGTCTGTTTTAATGGTGTTTGTGATAAGTGCTGCGTTCTGGGCCAATCCATTAGCCAGCATTTCTGAAAATCTAGCCAGGATGAGGGAGATTTCAGAGTGGTGTCCCGGGGTCAGGGGAGAGGCCTGGAGAGGTGTATCAAAGCCTGCTGGGCTTTTAATTGCTGGGGTGCCTAGTATTTCCTCCATGATTCTTCCCAAGAGGGATTCAGTTGAGACAGGGGAGGCTGCTTGCATGAAAGGGTTACTCACAGGAGATGAGAAGTTTCCACATCCATCCTGGGGCAGAGGCATAGGATCTGCAATTGAATCTGTGTCTATGTCACCTCGTGGGGAGCTTGCGGACGCCATCTTTGAGAGCTTCGGGGCCTGCCCTCCAAAGCTCAGCTGGCAGGACATCTCTCTCCTGGCCAGCTCTGCCTGTAAGCTGGAAGGACAGGCGGGCAGCTGGAGGATGGGCCATGTTTGGAGACAGGCGTGGAGGCTGCAAGTTGGCTGGAGGGGGACGGAGCTCTCAAACTAAGCCGCCATCTCGGGAGCCGCTGTGCATACGCTTGACATACTTGTCAGTAAGACAACATTTCTGTATTAAAAATCCTTTTTTTTATTGGTCTTATGTAATATTCTAAATTTTTAAGACACTGAATTTGGGGTTTTCACTAGCTGTATTTACTCACTAGCCATATTTATCAAAATTAAAAAAAAAATAAATACTTGAAATAAATCACACTGTGTGTAAAACATCTAAATAAAATATACGAGTTTCACTTTTTGAATTGAATTACTGAAATAAATTAAATTTTTGATGATATTCTAATTTTATGAGATGCTTGTATACTATATGCTGCACGACTAGCCATTGCCCAAAACTGGAAAAACACTCAAGCACCCACCGTTCAACATCTCATAACCATACTCCACCAAGATCTGCACATGGAATGCAAATGGAATGGTACGCTAAAGACCATCTTACGCTACCCAAGTTCTTTGATCACTGGGCTCCCTGGGTGTTTGACTCTAGATGTAGGTTTAGTGCCCCATAGGGTACATTCCTTAATATCCACATAGTGCACTTATGCCAAAATCCCAGCAAAAGCCTTATAATCTTTATTTTAAATCACTTTCAAGTACCTGGATTTTGCATCTCCAATTATTTTTCTACACATTTATGTTTATAGTCTCTCGAGATGACATTCAGCCTTACACAGCACTCTCTCTCTATATATATATATATATATATACATATCTGTTTGGTTGTACCCTTGTTTCTACTTACACAGAGGGTGCTACCTTTGCTCTCTACCATTCAATACAATCAGTTGATAATGTTTATGTTATGCACTGACATTGTCCCTAGCAGCCTGTGTGCCCAATTTGCACATACAATGGTGTAGAGGTGCACAGGTTGGCTCCCTTGAGATGCACATTAGATGACATAGTCACTGCATTTAAATATGATACATAAATGTCATTGGAAATGGTTTGGTTACACTAATTTTTTACTTTCAATAGTTTTTATTGATATTTTCAAGAATAAAACAAAACATAAGGAGAATTGAAGTACAATGTGTGATGAAGAAACATTTTACAGGACATGAACAAATACCGTAAGTCTTATTGTCAAAGAGGAATACATATAACAGTATTAGGAAGTATAGCAGTATAGGAGTATGTGTAGCGGATATTTCGTACGGTACAACCGCATTAAGCCTGTGTGAAGTAGGTACTTTGCTGCCATATGAGCCAGTCCCTGTGGAATTTATTCCCACGGGATACCGAGTATGCGTATGCTTTTTCTAGGGAGATGTGCATGTTCACCAAACGTACCACTTCCAAATGAGAAGGAGTAACAGACTGTTTCCAATATCTTGCAATAAGAGTCCTAGCTGCTATCAGTGTATGGATATAAACCATTCTCATATCAGGAGGTACTATTTCTAATCCCAAGGAAAGGAGAGCTAAAGCAGGGTTGAGTGTAATCAATAGACCCGTGACATTGGAGAGTATCTCAAAGACCTTTTTCCAGAAACTGGTAAGCCCCTTACAGGACCAGAAGATGTGCATAATTGTCCCCACTTGGTCACAATTGCGCCAACAGAGCGGGTTGTGAGCAGGGTATATTTTAGAGAGGCGGTAAGGAGTTAAATACCAACGGGTGATAATCTTTTGTGATTGTTCCCAGTGATTGACAAACTGGGTGACTTTGTGGGATGTACGAATCACCAACTTCCACTGTGTGTCCGAGAAGGAAAGTTGAAGCTCATTTTCCCACTTAATCATATGCGAGGTCTTTTGAAACATGTTTTTTTTGTAGAAAAAGATTGTAAAAAAGGGAGATCCCTTTCAACTTGGATTTGGGGTCTGTAAGAAACTTCCATAATGAAGTAGGAAGGTGTATCACGGGTGGGGGATGTTTGGATAAGAAGCTAGATATGCTGTTGTAAACATAGACAGCTTGGGGGGAGAGTGAAAATTCCCTCTGTAAATCTGCAAAGGGTTTGATGGAGTTGTTGTGGTATAGTTGCGATATCAAGTGGATACCTGCCGAGGTTAGTTTAGTAGTTTGAACACACGGGAGGAGTATTGCCAAGGTGGTTAGAGGTAAGGGGATGGGTGTATGAAGTGTGAATTTCTGGAGTTGGGTAATAAGGAGTCTCCAGGACCGCAAGGAGGCTTGCGTGGTAGCTGGGAGCGTATTTATGGCTAAGGGCTTCCATAGGTCCGCTAGCAATAGGGCGCCAAGGGCATGCGTATTTGATAGTGTAGATTCTATAGGGAGCCAGGGGAGGGCATTCTGGTGGGAGAACCAGTGTTGCGGGGGAGCCAGTCGGGATGCGTGATAATAATCCAGAATGTCTGGGAATCCCAAACCGCCCACCGATTTATGTCGAACCATATGTGCATGTGCACATCTTGCCCATTTCTTCTGCCAAATAAACGTGTGGGGATAGGGTTAAGATACTTTTTGGGTATATAAATTGGGAGAGTGCGGAGGACATATAGAATTTTGGGTAAACAAACCATTTTAAAAGCGGCTATTCTGCCGGTCCAGGACAATTCAGTCTTTTTAAGTTTTGCAACGTCTGCTGATATGGATGTCAAGAGAGGTTTCATGTTGGAGGTCATCAACCTAGAAGTCGGGAACGTCAATTGAATGCCCAAATATTGTAACTATTGTGTGGTCCACGTGTATGGTAGTTGCTGTTGTAGGTGGGAAAGCATGGATGTATGTATACCCATATTGAGAATTACAGATTTGCCGAAATTTACCTTATAATACGAGATTTTACTAAAATTTTGAAGGATTTGGTGAGCCGATGGAAGAGACACAATGGGATTTATGAGGCTAAGGATCACTTTGTCAGCGAAAAGCGTAATAATACGGTGGGAGCGTTGGAATTTATAACCTGAAACTAGGGGATTGAGTCTAAGTGATTCAGCCAGGGGTTCGATCATTACGTTGAAAATGAGAGGCAGCCCTGTCGTGTGCCATTTGTTATGGAAAAAGCTTTGGACAAGGTGCCAGCCGATAGTACTTTGGCCGTTGGCACAGTGTAGAGAGTCAATATGGCCGAAAGGATCGGGCCAGAAAAAACTAATTTCTCCAAGACGTCTCTCATATATCCCCAATGAAAGCAGTCAAACGCCTTCTCTGCATCTATGGAGAGAAGCAGAGAAGGCGTTTTGGAGCGCTCGGCATGATGGAGCAAGTTTATTACTCTTCTTGTGGCGTCAGGTGCTTGTCTGCCTTTGACGAAACCCATCTGATCCCCCCCGATTAATGATGGCAATATCAAGGCCAGTCTATTAGCAATGAGTTTGGCATAGATTTTCACATCAGTATTTAACAATGAAATAGTCTGAAGTTGGCCGGGGTGTCGGGGGATTTGCCTGGTTTAGGCAGAGTAGTGATATTTGCTTGTAGCATTTCGGGCGGGAGGGAGCCAGTGGTGACCGCGTTGGAAAATAGTTTTAAGAGGTATGGCGACAGATGTTCTTGGAGGGAGCGATAATATTCGTTAGTCATGCCGTCTGGACCTGGGGACTTGTTAAGAAGCAGGGCTGCGAGCGTTTTAGCCAATTCTTGAGGGGGGGAAAGGGCTATTCAGTCGTGCTAAGGAATCTGCTGTCAAAGTTGGGAGGCGTATTTGCTGGAGGAAATTTTGGATGGCTGTATCCGAGGGCTGGGGAGTGTCTGTGTCTAGTTTGAGGTTACAAAGGGAGCTATAGTAATCCGCGAATGCGTCGGAGATTTCTTGTGGGTGTGTGAGTTTGACACCAGTATGGGGGTGTTTAATAAAGTCGATCTTAGTTTTTACCCTCCTTGCTTTGAGCTTGGAGGCCAAAAACTTGCCCGCCTTATTGTGGGCCAAGTAATACTGCATGCGTAAGCATGCTAGCATATTGTCATGTCGTTCAGTTAAAAGCCTGCAAAGGTCCGAACGAAGGGAGCATAATTTAGAGGCGTTGGACTGGGATGGGGTAATTTTATTCACCTCGTCTAAAGAGTGAATTTCTTTAATAAGGGTGTTCAGCTTGCCCTGAAATTTATTTTTCAACCTGGAACCTAGTTGAATGAGAATGCCTCTGGCGAAAGCCTTGTGCATGTTCCATAATATGGAAGGGTTGATTCGGGGGGTATCATTGGTACAAAAAAATTCCTGTATTTGGGAGTGTAGGAATTTGAGGGAGTCTGGATCGGATAGGATGGAGTTGTTGCAGCGCCATATGGAAGCAGAAGGAGAGGTGGGTCTTACTGATATGGACATATGAATGGCCGCATGGTCCGACCAGGTAATGGGGGAGATGGACGTGTGGAGAACATGTGGCAGCGTTAGTGTATCAACCAGGAACAAATCCATTCTTGTGTATGAGTTATGGCAGACGGAGAAAAAGGAAAAGTCTCTTTTCTTTGCGTGTTGGTAGCGCCACATGTCATGGAGCCCCTCAGAGTGGATAAGGGCAGCAAGAGTGGGTGCGGAGGATTTACCTCTAGACGAGGAATCCATGACGTGGTCCGCCACCAAATTAAAATCTCCACACATGATCAGCCTACCAACCTTAAGCTTATTGACCTTTGAACACAATTTACGCAGGAATCGCAGTTGATGCGTATTCGGAGCATAGACATTTACAATCGTGTACAAGCAGTTGTCAATAGTGCAATTAAGAATGATGTAGCGTCCGTCTGCATCTAACACCACCCTGGTATAGGTGAAAGATACAGAGCCGCTAATAGCCAGAAGGACCCCCCTCTTTTTCTCTTGTGCCGAAGATTGAAAAATGCGGGGGTTAGTCTTTATGAAAACAGCGGGGAGCATGATCAAGTTTAAAGTGTGTCTCTTGGATCGCCAAAACATCCACCTTGTGGGACACAGTTGTTTTCCACATGGAATAACGTTTAACCGGGTGGTTCAAACCCTTAACATTTAAAGATAGCAACTGTAGGGACATTGTGGCATAAGGGTAGGGGAGATATCATAGGCATAACCATGGGAAGCCAGGTGGTAATGAAAGTACTTGTGGGTAGTGTGATAACCTGCAGGGGGGCATTGCGGTACCTGAGGAGCACAGTCAGAGACAGTGCCACGTGAAGTGCAGTCACCTGAAGAACGACCAGCGTGATGAGGATAGAGAAACAGTGCAGTAGAGTGCAGTTTATATTCTGTACTGCGTTGACAAATGGGTTGGTATTCAGGGAAATCCATAGTAGAGAGTTCCATATCCAAAAGGATAGTCCGGTCCTGTAAAAAAGGGTAGGAAACAAAAGAAACAAACAAACAAAAACATGCAAAAGACAAAAAAGACAAGGTCCTGGTGGACCAAGTGTGCAGCTGGAGCTGCATGGTAGCAGGGGTAAAAAGCACGGTGGAGGGTGATCCTTCAGAAGCAAAGAGTCCAGGCGCATCCAGCCTGAGATGTTGCAGCGATCATCATTTATGGCAGTGAGAGGATCTGGAGGGTCTAGATACCACTTGCCAGTCCGGTTGAAGGTGTTGAAGTTGTGGTTCTTTGCTTGGTTGCTGGAGATCAGAAGTATCAGGGAGGATGCCACACTGGCGAAGACAACGCAGTCCTTGTTCCATATTGGTGATTTGGGAGGTAGAGCCTTGATGAGTCACACACAGTTTAGCCGGGTATTTCCATTTATATGGGATTTAGTTGTTGCGCAGGGCCTTTGTAATGGAGTTGAGGTTACGTCTCAGCTGTAGCATGTACTGAGAATAATCAGGGAGTACCTGCAATGTCGCGGCTTGGTCGGGAAGGCGATCTCTCTGCCTGAAGTTATCCAGGATCTTCTCCTTGGCCTGGAAGAAGTGCACCCTTAAGAGCACGTCTCTGGGGATGTCTTGAGGGAGGAAAGAGGGCTTTGGAATGCGGTGAATTCTGTCTATTGTAAGGTCCACATCAGTAAGGTCAGGTACAGCTTTCTGAAATAGGTCACGTACATAGTACGGCAGTTGGTGTGGTTGGATGGATTCTGGAATGCCACGGATTTTGAGGTTGTTGTCTTCCAAGTCAGCTAGTTTGGCTTGTATGCGTTGGATATCGTCCTGTTGGGAAGTGTGGGAGAACACCAGGGCATTATAGGACACTGTAAATTCCTCCATTCTAGTTTCCACTACATCAACTCTGTCACCCATAGTATGGAGTTCTTTCTGACAATACGATATGGAAGCCATAATGTTAGCTTGCATGGATGTGCGTAACATGGAAAGCATATCCTTCAATGTTGTATCTGAAACTGGTTGTCCTGTGGTGGCAAGGTTAGCAAAGGGGTCTGGTGTTGGCGTGTAGGCCCAAGTAACCTGGGAAGTAGTAGCATTGCCGCTCACCTCCATTGCTGATATCTGGTGCATGGGTGGTCTGTCCTCCCTCCTGGGTTTGGACTTAGCTGGGCTCTGAGTGGATGGGTTAGAAGGAGAGGAGTTCGCCGATCGTGTAGGCCGCATCTGTAGCTTATCTCCCGACTGAGCGGGCAGTCCCGGCGTGATGACGTTTCCTGCGGTCGGAGCGGCCGGTAGAGGACCTAGCGGCTGGGGAAGGAAAATGTCGCCGCCACCATTTTGGCGGAGATCAGCGTAGGCCGGTCGGAAGAATTCCGACAATTTGCGGACTGCCGATGCGGTGGAGCATTTTTTGGTCATCCTCGTAGGGTGCAGGCTAGGTTCCCCCAAGATGATCTGGTGGATTCAGGTATGGCTAGTCGCTGTGGTGGGCCGTAGGTATAGTTGAAGCCGGACGTGCCCTGAAGCTCTCAATTCAAGCAGCCATCTTGGTCAGCGGTCGCCACGCCCCCTTGGTTACACTAATTTTGTACTACTTTTTAGTTCTGCTGTACAATCTCTGATCTTCAGATAACTTGTTTGTGTACAATCTTTTTATTTCAATAAAACTTAAGTTTAAAAAAAATAATAATAATAATAATAATAATAATATACATTAAAAATACACAAGCCATATTGTAATTTATTGTTATTAAAAATGATCTTTCCTTTTCAATCTGTAGCACTGTAATCTTCTGTAAAATACAATGCAATAATGCATCTTGTAGGTGTTCTGTACTCAGTTGTTGTTCAGTATGTCCCCAGACATTTCCTGCTTGTGTGGTTGGCTCACTGATTTTCCCAGACATCTGCACTAAGTTACAAGTCAGATTTAGGCATCCTCTGCAGCAAAAAATGCAGTATTAGTGAGATGCTCCTAACGGGTTAGTCACTTCTAAGTCCAGGTTCACATCTATGCTGTTGTGGTTGATGTGTTTGCGGTGCGTTTTTTGTGTTTTCAAACCCACGGTATTGATGTGTTTTGTTTTGCGTTTGCATCTTACATGTTTTTTTTTTATATCCTTTTTTAAAACACTATATAGCTGATTGTAAAAAAAAGAATTGCCAGTCCTTCAGGTCTGGTATAGATTTGGAGGGGACCACCCACCCCGAATTTTTAAAAAATGGCGTGGCCCCCCAAAATCCATACCAGACCCTTATCCGAGCATGCATCCTGGCAGGTCAGGAAAGGGAGGGGAGGAGTGAGCGAGTCCCCCCTCTCCTGAACCATACCAGCCTGCATGCTCTCAACATGGGGGGGGGGGGGTGATTTGGGGCAAGGGTGGTTTTTGACAAGTCCTTTATTAAAAATAACGAATGTGCCCCATTGTGGCTCCAAAGTGAATCACGATGTCTTCTTTCTCTGCTGATGTCTTCTCTCTCTGGTTCTTCCACCAATGGATGGAAGGGAGGGCATCGTTTTCAGGTACGTCTTTCATAATGTGCTAGTACGCGATGCACACTAGAACATTATGACATTCATTTTCAGGGAGAATTTCTTTTTTTGTGGTTTACTACCGTTTTAAAACAAACATTGTTGCATATTTATATCTTTTCTGCTCTGAAGGAATAGCTCTTCATGTCTTGTGCAGGACTGATTCCGAATGAGGGAAATGTCGTGCACATTATATCCTCTATTTATTTGTATTGGAAAGCCCTCGATAACTGAGGTCTACAATCAATGGCTTCCCTATAGGAATGAATCAGGAATCTACTATACATGCACAGCCAAAGACTATAAAAGGCAGAGACATACATTTCTTTGTGGATATTGGACCTAGAGGGAGGGGGTGGGGGCAGATAATATATTAAGGATGATTGTGCAAGTAGAACAGTTATCCTTATAAGGGCAATTATACCCAAAATAAACATGTATGTCCACTTTGCAAATTGATGCCTCACATGCTAAATTTTAGCCACATCTCTTGTACACTCAATTGGTAAAATGTCTCCACCAGAATTCTTAGTTCCAAACAACTACTGCAGCTAATAAAAAAATCTTGTGATGGAATCACATCTGTGATGGATTCTAAATAATGTAGTATGAAAAAGAACAACTGGGAATCTGGCAAGAAGAGTCTTACACCTTCCTTATAATTTCGTAAGTAGCAAAATAAACACAAACTACCTCTCAAAGTATCTGACAGATAAAACAAGCAGAGGGTGACCTAAGCCAAAGCTGCATTATTAACATTAAAAAACACTTTTAGGTGCAATATGTTGTATTCTTTTGCATTCTTAACTAACTAAGTAACCTAATAAATATATTTATATATACTGCATGCATACATAGAAATATACCATTTTTATAATACATAAAAAAATATATTCATACTCTCCCACCCCAAAAAAAACAAAAAACGGCCATAATCCCTGTGATACTATTCTCCTTCTGTGACTCCAGTGTATGCCCTGGAAACCTGAGCGCTCATATATTCACAACACTGATGTATTATAATATATTAACATATTAACTTGCATGTGCAGCACTGTTCATAGTGATGCGCTGTAGCTTCCATTTCTGTATTGAAGATAACATACAGCAGGATAATTGTAATATACATTGTGAAGCTGTTCTGTAAACACTAATCTAGTTAGCATTGCTTCGTGAATGATTAAGAGGGGAGTAACTGTATATTTTCCATAAACGTAGGTTATCATTCCTAGTTTGAAGTACCCTGTGATGCTTTGTTATGTATATGGAGAAAGAAAGCCGATCAAAAACGATTATTTACATATAGAATGTAGTTGTTTGATGTAAATGGCATTATTTATTTATTTATTTTATTTTACGTTGTTTTGATCAAATACCATATGTAAAAAAATGTTTTGCAAATATCTCTTAGGCCTTTTTTTTCCATGAATCCAGCCTTTGATCTCAGTCTTTGATGCACAGCAGCTCATCTTGAGAACTATTGTGATTTGCATTTGAATGACCTTTATTTGAGACCATTACCTCAAGAGGAATCCTAAGCTACTAATATATAACTTCAAACCTTGGCTATATTATGTGCCAGTTGGGAGATATGAAACAACAAGGCAAGAATAAAGGGTACAGATGGCCAAGATTGCCTTAAAGTGGAAAGTGCAGAAATAACTTCAAAATACCTTTTACCCAGAAGTAATTTCCATAACTTTTGTTATTTCTGAATTAATCCATAGTTTAAAAAAAGGAAGATAGGTCACATGACTTGTCTGCTTTAACTAACCATACATAGCTTCAGATTGTTGCTCAACATAATTTTGAAACAACTGCATGATAATTTGATAGCAGATGAACTGAAGGCTATCACCAAAGTAAACATTGACCTAAACAGAACCAGAAAAAAATTTGATTTTTACCTGTTGCATCTAAACTTACCTATCCCTGTCACTAAGTATTTTCTGCTGAACCCCTCTGTCAATCTCTTTGATAATAAAATCCAAGGTACTATGTTTTGCCTTCAGAACATTTCACCATTAGTGTGCCCTATATTTATGACCTCATAAACCAATATTCTCCAAACCACCCTTCTTCACTTCTCTCTGACTTTTTAAAGTAGTTCTCACATATAACCTCTACATGTTTCTCTAGATCAGCCCTCAATTCTTCCTTATCCTATTAGACTAGCCCACACTCTTAAAATGGTAAGATGTAACTCATCAAAATCACCTACTACTCTACCCAAGTCATTCTTCACCAAGTGATTAATTCAAATCACCTGCAGTTACCGTCCACCATCTCCTTCAGCACTTATGCCTAGGGTTTTTTCTTTTCTAATATTGCACATCCTTATGAGCATGGAATTCTACTCTTTCATCATGGCTTAGTACTTGTTTATTCCTGTCCATCCTCCAATCTATTTAGACCATCTTAACATAAGCTTGTTTGTGAATGCATCATTAACACATTGGTAAAATCTATGTCCAATAACAATGACCTTTTATGGTTAAAAGCCCTGAAAACCCCCCCAAGCAGCCCTTACAGCCTGATCTTTCCTGGATTACCTAAGATGGACATTGGTTCCAGCTGCTTTGGCCACCATTTAAATCAGATACATAAATTGGTTTTATTAATTTTACTACTATTAGCTTCATTAACATTACCTTTTCCTCAGCTTTCTAATGTACCCCTGGTTTTAAATAGTAAGTATATTAAAAGAAACCATGGAGTTTTAAATTCATATGTGTAAGGGAGCGAACCAGAGGCTTTTGTATAAATCAAGGAATTGGAAGAGACTTCTGATGTTCTTTTAAATTTACATCAAGGGAAAATGTAGAAGACACAAGTTTTGATTCAAAATAAAGAACCTGACTGTTTGATGTAATTCTCATATCTAAATGTATCTTACATGTGCTTAAAGATAAACATTTTTACAGAAGCCTTTACAAAACTCTTATATAACATAGCTGTTCTCGAAATACAAGTTTATTTGTTATACTAACATCAATGTGCTCCAGGTTTAACAGGTATGAGTAGTATACATAAGTATACATATACTCCCTCCCCACCACCACCACCACCTACACACACCTCCCATGTGCAATTTTTATTACTGTGTAAGATGCACTCTCCTCTTCTTACTTTCTTTTTTAATGCTTTTTGATTGTGCACTATAATTTGGGCCGTCAAAAGTGACACATATCTAAAGTAGCGTGGCACAAAATTGCCTGGGGCCTGTTTTGCATGGAAATGAATTTAGATGAAATATATAGTTTTGCCATTGTGTCCTTTTAACTATATGTCACATTTTTCACTAGGTGTCAGCTTAGTTACAATCTGTATGCTAATTGTTAATGTTGCATGCTGTATTATAATAATAGTTTAACTAGGGCTAAACCCCCCAAAATGAATATTCACTATGTAACTTAGGAAACAGAAAGCAACTCATCTTAAAACACTATTTTATATTGATTAACATCAGTTATACATTTTAAGCTATTACTGGCACAACTTGCATGGCATCATGTAAAGTTGGAACTCATGGCCGGATTTATAATTTCTTTCTCTCCTAGATCAGAGATCTTGTGCCACACTCCCCTCCCCTCAACACATGCATAGTATACAAAACTGATTTATAAAGATTTTAAAATGAGCAAGATTATGATTTGCGACTGGTGAGTATCTATGTGTCTGTGAGTGTGGTGCGACTGACTGGGCGGTGTGTCTGTGAGGGTTGTGCGACTGTGAGTGTGGTGCGACTGACTGGGCGGTGCGACTGAGTGTTGGGCAACTGATAGTGTTGTGCGACTGACCAGGCTGTGCGATTGTAGTGTGGTGCGACTGACCAGACTGTGCGATTGTGAGTGTGGTGCGACTGAACCGGGCTGTGAGACTGTGAGTGTTGTGCAACTGACCGGTGGTGCGACTGGCAGTGTTGTGCAACTGACCGGGCTGTGAGATTGTGAGTATTATACAACTGAGTGTCAAGTGAGTGGAGCGGAGTACCAGAGGGTGAGAAGGTAGAGTTAGGAAGCCAGGAAATAGCCACATAGGATAGACTTAAATTACTGAATCCCCATTAGATTAGATTAGTAGGTACAATGCCCGGCGAGTGTGGAGATGCGACTCGGTGTACATCTTGTGATATGTATGCGTTCCTCAGACATGTGATCGAGGGCGAATACATATGCGCAAAATGTAAGCACGTTGTTTCCCTGGAAGCTCAGGTCCTGAATCTAGGGAAGCAGCTGGCAACACTGAGACGAATGTCCATACCGGAGGAGAGCCAGGATCGTACCAGTCAGGTGCAGACAGGGGTCTGCACAGAGGTGGGCGGAGTATTGGAGGTGCAGGCATCAGAGCAGTTTAGAGGGGTGACAGTTAGGAGGGGTAGAAGGGAGCAAGGCAAGGAGGCTGATCCTGGGCTGGAGCACCCCAATAGATACGCCCCGTTGTGTGATGTTGGGGAAACCAGTCAGGGACCAGCATTGCTGGAGCAGAGTGACGCCCCTAGCTGCCAGGGGAAGAACTCCTCCAGTAAGGCCGGGAGAAAGGGAAAGGAAAGACAGGTGCTGGTGGTAGGGGACTCAATTATTAGAAGGACAGATAGTGTAATCTGTGACAAAGACCGTGTGTGCCGAACAGTCTGTTGTTTGCCGGGCGCTCGGGTTCGGCACATCGCGGATCGGGTGGACAGATTATTGGGTGGGGCTGGGGAAGACCCAGCTGTCATGGTACACGTGGGTACCAATGACATAGGCAGAGGAAGATGGAGAGTCCTAAACGATTTCAGGGACTTAGGCGCTAAGTTGAGGAGAAGGACCTCCAAGGTAGTATTTTCCGAAATACTACCTGTACCTCGAGCCACACCAGAGAGGCAGCGGGAGATTAGGGAAGTTAACGAGTGGCTGAGGAGCTGGTGTAGTAAGGAGGGTTTTGGGTTCCTGGAGAACTGGGCTGACTTCTCAGTCGGCCACCGGCTCTTTTGTAGGGACAGATTGCACCTAAATGGGGAGGGTGCAGCCGTACTGGGTGCGAGGATGGCCAAAAAGCTAGAGGGGCTTTTAAACTAGGGAATGGGGGGGAGGGTACAGATGTAGAATTAGCCGGTGGAAAGCAAGATTCAGAGGGCAGAATTGGGGGCAATAGCGTAAGGGTGCTCGGAGCTCTTATACCCAGGGTGGGTATGGGGCAAAATCAGGAGAGCAGCCTAAAAACATCAAAGGAGGATATATGTAACCGATCAAAATTAAGAGGTTTGTATACCAATGCCAGAAGCCTGGCCAACAAGACGGGAGAGCTGGAGCTGCTGGTGTTTGAGGAGGACTTAGATTTTGTGGGGATAACTGAGACTTGGTTTGACAGCTCTCATGATTGGATAGCGACCATTCAGGGGTATTCCCTTTATCGCAGAGACAGAGAGGGTAAAAAAGGGGGAGGGGTATGTCTGTATATTAAAAACAGTATACAGGTAAATATGAGGGATGATATTAATAATGGAGCTATGGATGAGGCAGAATCCCTATGAGTAGAACTTCAAAGGGAAGGCACGGTGGGGAAGGTAATATTGGGCGTATGCTATAGGCCTCCCAACCTGAGGGAGGAGGGGGAGGCGGACCTCATTTTACAGATAGGATTGGCAGCAAGGATGGGAAATGTCATTATAATGGGGGACTTTAATTATCCAGATATAGACTGGGCAGAAGGAACAGCACACTCAGCCAAGGCTAGGCAGTTCCTAAATGTTTTGCAAGACAATTTCATGGGTCAGATGGTGAATGCACCGACGAGGAAAAATGCGGTACTTGACCTACTGATTACCAACAATACAGACCTGCTCACGAATATAGAAATACGGGACAACTTAGGAAACAGTGACCATAGGTCAATAAGTTTCAGTATTAATTACAGTAATAGGAAACACAAGGGTAATATAAGGACACTGAATTTCAAAAAAGCCCATTTCCAAAAACTGCGCTCGCTGCTAGAAAATATCAATTGGGATAGAACCCTGGGAACAAAGAACACTGAGGAAAAATGGGAGTGCTTCAAGAGCATACTTAACAAGGGGATTGACCAGTGCATTCCAAAGGGAAATAAATTTAAAGAGCAAAACTAAACCCTGGGTGGCTAAACTCCAACATAAAAATGTATATTAGTGCTAAAGAAAAGGCCTTCAAAAAATACAAGACTGAGGGGTCATTGGCCGCATTTAAGCATTACAAAGAGTGTAATAAGAAATGTAAAGACGAAATCAGGGCGGCTAAAATAGAACACGAGAGACATATAGCGGAAGAGAGTAAAAAGAACCCCAAGAAATTCTTTAAGTATATAAACAGTAAGAAAGCGAGGCCAGAACACATTGGCCCCATAAAAGATGACAAAGGAAATATGGCCACTGAGGACAGAGAAAAGGCGGAAGTGTTAAATCATTTCTTCTCTTCAGTCTTCACAAAAGAATTGGAGGGCTACACGGACCTAGCTTGTAAGGCCGGACTAAATAATACACCTCAGGAAATGCCGCCATGGCTAACAGAAGATAGACTTAGAACTAAACTAGAGAAACTTAACATAAATAAATCACCGGGACCGGATGGCTTGCACCCGAGGGTTCTTAAAGAGCTCAGCCAGGTGATTGCCAGACCATTATTCTTGATCTTTAAGGATAGTTTACAGACGGGTATGGTGCCAGCTGATTGGAAAAAAGCCAACGTGGTACCAATATTTAAAAAGGGGCCGAGGTGTATCCCGGGGAACTATAGGCTGGTCAGCCTAACATCTGTAGTCTGCAAGATTTTGGAGGGGATGTTAAGGGACCACATACAAGACTTTAGTAATGAAAACTGTATTATTAGTAGCAATCAGCATGGATTTATGAAAAATCGTTCTTGCCAAACCAATCTATTAACCTTCTACGATGAAGTGAGCTGCCACCTAGATAAAGGTAAGCCTGTGGTTGTGGTGTATCTGGACTTTGCAAAGGCCTTTGACACCGTTCCCCACAAACGATTACTGTACAAACTAAGGAAGGTAGGTATGGACCATAAGGTGAGTACCTGGATAGAGAACTAGCTCCAGCGGAGAGTCCAGAGGGTGGTGATTAATGGGGAGTACTCGGATTGGGCGGGTGTGGAAAGTGGGGTCCCCCAGGGTTGTGTCCTGGGACCAATCCTGTTTAATTTATTCATAAATGATCTAGAGGAGGGGATATCGAGTAAAATCTCAGTATTTGCAGATGATACTAAACTAAGCATGCCAATATCTTCTATGCAGGATGTGGAAACCTTACAAGCGGACCTGAACAAAATAGTGGGGTGGGCAACTACATGGCAGATGAGGTTTAATGTTGAAAAATGTAAAGTAATGCACTTGGGGGCCAAAAACCAGAAAGCAAGCTACTCACTAGGGGGGGAACCTCTGGGTGAGTCTAGGATGGAAAAGGACCTGGGGGTACTGGTAGACAACAGGCTTGGCAGTGGCATGCAATGCCAAGCCGCTGCAAGTAAAGCCAACAGAATACTGGGATGTATAAAAAAGGGGATTCACTCCAGAAATAAAGAGATTATTCTCCCACTCTACAAGACTCTGGTCCGGCCACATCTGGAGTATGCTGTCCAGTTCTGGGCACCGGTCCTCAGGAAGGATGTGCTGGAACTGGAAAGAGTCCAGAGAAAGGCAACAAAAATAATTAGGGGAATGGAGGACATCAGCTATGAGGAAAGACTACAAGCACTGAACTTATTCTCTCTGGAGAAGAGACGACTGAGGGGGGATATGATATCAATGTTCAAATACTGTACTGGCGACCCTAGCATAAGGAACAAACTATTCAGAGAAAGGAGATGCAATAAGACACGTGGCCACTCACTAAAACTAGAGGAAAGGCGGTTTAACCTTAAAATGCGTAAGGGGTTCTTCACTGTAAGAGCAGTAAGGATGTGGAATTCTCTTCCACAAGCAGTCATATCAGCAGGGAGCATTGATAGTTTCAAAAAACTGTTAGATGGGCACCTTAGAGACCACAACATACAGGGGTATACAATGTACGATTAAAAGCAAACACACACACACATCATAGGTTGAACTGGATGGACTGGTGTCTTTTTTCAACCTCACTAACTATGTAACTATGTAACTATGTAACTATGATCCTAATTGCAGAACTTAATTCAAAACTAAATTCAACCAATCTTTATGAGAAACGTGGCTACATAAGTACTGTATTTATGGCAGTCCTGTGAATAACACTCTTCCTGTCCCTGGACCTCAAACACGTCTACCTTAGTTCATCTTCATTATATTTCCTCAAGTGGCAGACCAGGAAGGCTGCACATGCGCAGCATGACTCATGTGAGTGATACACTGACAATCTGCTGATGAATTTTCTATCATAGAGATCTGGCAACCAATCAAAAAGCCTGCATTACTGGCCGATATCGGGTATATTCCCCAGCTATGTTAAGAATCCAGTGCTCACATTTAGAACTGCAGTACACACACACAAAAAAAAAGGAACAAATGTGTAAATATCTTTAAATTTTGCATCTCCTCATTTTTCTTTCAGTGGAGAGACAGGTAAAATCTCAATCTAGGCCAAATACCTTGACATACTGACTTTGCCTGTTTTGGATTAAATCCTGAAATGGCAAAATCATTTGTAGGGATAGGCTCTGTGTTCCAGTTGAACATAAGTTTGACTTGAACATCATCTGCGAACACACAAACAAATGGGGCGCTCGGGGGGAAGTTCGTCTGCCGATGACCGCCCCCATAATGCAATGCACTGTTGCAGTGCATTAATTGCTGATGATTGGCCAAATTATGCACCTGACCTGTATGCTTTGGCTAATCACAAGCACAATGTCCCATCAGAGCCATGATTGGCCGAAGGCAGGGTACCTTTGGCCTATTATGGCTCAGGGGCTAAGTCCAAGCCCCACACTATATAAGGCTGCTGCTTACACGGCAGCCATGTATAGTGTGTGACAATAGAGATTAGGCAGGTAGTTAGTGGATAGTGTGTTCAGTCAGTTTAGTGCAGTCAGGGTAGTGTACAATGTATGGATATGGTGTAGTCCTGGGTTCCCTCTCGGTGCTCCCCAAGTTTTGTGTCCCTGTCACTTATAATTCAGAAGCAGTGCCATGTCAAGCTGACCAATACTTCCCAGAGATGCCAATGTTAAAGATGAGGAGCAGTGCCATGTCCAGCTGTCTAATATTTCCCATAGATGCCAATGTTAAAGATGAGGAACAGTGCCATGTCCAGCTGTCTAATATTTTCCCATAGATGCCATGTTAAAGATGGGGAAAAGTGCCATGTCAAGCTGACCAATATTTCCCATAGATGCCAATGTTAAAGACGAGGAGCAGTGCCATGTCAAGCTGTCCAATATTGGTCTCAGAAGGAAGGGGGTGAAAGTGTCCTTTACTTAAGGGGAACCCTGAGACAGAATAAAAAAAAAAAACAGCGTGGGGTCCCCCCTAAAATCTATACCAGGCCCTTTGGGTCTGGTATAGATTTTAAGGGGAACTCCATGCCACAATATAAAAAAAATGGCATGGGGTCCCCTCCCAAATCCATACGAAAACCTTTGGGTCTGGTACAAATTTTAAGAGGAACTTTATGCCAAAATCGAAAAATAAAATGTCGTGGGGTCCTCCCCAAAATCCATACCAGACCCTTATCTGAGCATGCAGCCTGGCAGGCCAGGAAAGGGGGGATAAGGGAGCACGCCCCTCTCCTGAACCATACCAAACCACTTGCCCTCAACATGGGGAGGGTGCGTTGGGGTGCCCCCAAAGGACCTTGTTCCCATGTTGATGGGGACAAGGGCCTCTTCCAGACAACCTTGGGCTGTGGTTGTGAGGGTCTGCTGGTGGGGGGCTTATCAGAATCTGGAAGCCCCCTTTATCAAGGGGGCCCCCAGATCCCACCCCCCATGTGAATGGGTATCGGATACATCGTACCCCTACCCATTCGCCAAAAAAGTGTAAAAAATTAAAAACCACAGAGCACAGGTTTTGACAAGTCCTTTGTTACAAATGAAAAAAAAAATAGCGTCCCTCGATGTAAATCCATTATCTATCATGACGCCTGCCGGATCCGAAAAATAGAAACAAATTAAAAAATGCTTTGCCTCCCCCCCTATATGCCCGATCTTTGGCTTTGACAGCTCTTTTATAGGCAAGGGGTGGGGGGAGGGGCCCTTCTGACATCTCCTTTTTTTTTGGGTCTAGCGGGCGTCGTGATTGACTAAGGATTTACATCGAGGGACACTATTTTTTTTGCTTTTTAATAAAGGACTTGTCAAAAACTGTGTTCTGTGGTTTTTACACTTTTTTGGTGAATGGGTAGGAATACAATGTACCATGTACCCATTCACATGGGGGGGGGCAGGATCTGGGGCCCCCTTGTCTGCAGAGCCCCCCCAAAGCACCCACCCCCCATGTTGAGGGCATGTGGCGTGGTATGGTTCAGGACCTGAAGGGCCTGGTATGGACTGGGGGGGGGGGGGGCCTATGCCATTTTTTTCATTTTTGTAATCTGTATTGCTGGGAGCCAACAATACATTACAGCCGCAAGCAAGTTTAAAGTACATTTTTTTCCTTTAGAAATGTTAGTAATGCTGCAGCAGGTTCCGTACATCGTACAGATGCACTACTTTACAGGCATATTAAGGGGGCCCCCCAGACACATCATTTAAAGGAATCTTTCATTTTTATTGTTTCACTTTAAGCATCATTAAAACCACTGCTCCTGTAAAAACATTTTTCTTGCATTGATATATGTCTCCCAGGGCAGTACCCAAGTCCCCATATACTTTTTATGGCAAAAACTTGCATATGAGCCTTTAAAATGAGGACTTTTGATTTTTCATGTTCAAGTCTCATAGACTTTAGTAGAAATTGCATGTTTGCTAGAACTTTTTCCCTGTTTGAGATGTTCTGGTGCAAACCAAAGAGGGGGGTGCTCGGCCCATCACCAATCATTAGTATAAATAGGTAACCAGGAATTGTGTGTGTTTTCTTTTAAATATTATAATCAGAGTGAAATATCCACTAACAACAGCACTAATTTGCAGCAAACACTGATTCTATGTCCAGTGATACTTAGATTTTATAGTCTGCAATGCAGACACAGCTCTAGTATTATACCAGGCCAAACCAATGTGGAACAGTACACTTTTGACAATGCCCATGCACCCAAAAACAAAATGTGGGTACAGATAAGTATATAGTATTATCATTTATAATTTTTCTTAAAATTTTTTTACATTGCAAGCCAATTTATATATTCTGGAATTGGGAGCTGACACTTGTAGTTTGAGTGAAGAATCCTTTCCTGTGGTTACTCTGATAAGGACTTCTTTCAGAATAAAAAGCCTCCTATTAGCTAAGGTTGATCTACATGTAGACATCTCATTATTTTATTTTAGACAGAAGAACCTTTGGCACTATGGAGTGTTCAAAAGTTGATTTTGTCACAAAATATTCTTTTTTTTCCCCAATGTCAAGCTAAGCAGTTTGGAAATGTCTGAAGAAAAAAATATTTATCTTTGCATTTTATATTCATTTTTCCAGAGGGTCAGAATATTCATGAAGAAATAGGGAAAAGCGTTCCTAATAATGTAAATTGAAAAAAAAAATATGCTATTGCTTTTAGCTTTAGAGAAACTGTATAAAGAGATTTTAGGTAAAGATGTTTCCACTAAACATTGCACAAATGTTTTACTGGCACACTTGGCATGTTAATGCCATAACATTGTTAAAGGTTTTTATTAGAAGCTGTGTATAAGATGTCAGATTTCAGGGTTGTGTTAATTAAAGGACAAGTTCACATTTCTTTAAAAATCCAGCAGCTTGCCCTTCATAGCCCCCTAACCTAATCTAACTCAAACACCCCCCATCTAGAGTTTTTCTTATTATACTGTAAATACAATATGCAGAGTAATATATTATATATATATATATATATATATATATATATATATAAATATAAATGACACTGCCCTTATATTTATAATAGCTGATCAGGATTTACATATATGAACCTTTTTTTTTTTTATGGCTTCCAGTTTTTGACCACTAGCATGACATTATCTTTTTCTTTTTAGAGTTGTTTTTTAACCTCTGACTCACAGTGATGGCTTTCTGTAGTGTTTATCCTACTCCAGTCCTGCAATATTCTCCGGCGCTGGCTGCACCTCAGAGTCGTCATAGATTTGAATGGGTCCACATCTCTAGTGTTTCTTTAAAGGCCCATTTCAGTTTATAAGGACTTACTGCATGGATGCAGCCAGTTCTGGAGAATAATTTTTGCCAGAGGAGGCCAAAGCTGTGAGGTATAGTTAAATAAGCACTTGGGAGGAAGGAAGGGAGAATGAGGTTGCAGTATAGTGGGATGGATAGATGATTTTTTAGAAAAAAATACAAAAGAAAAGGAAGGACTTTACAGATTGCCACACATAACCCCTAAATATAAGAAATGAATACTAGAGTCTTGTATATAAAAATTTACAAAATGTATTTATAATTTAAGAATCGTTAAAATGAGTATAAAACATCTTACATCCATGTAGTATGATTACAACCTCAATCCCAAGTGGGGTAACAATAGCTCATATAAATCTAGCCCAAAAATGTATACAAAATAACTGTAACAGGTTACAAATGAATTCTCCTGGGCCAGATGAAGGAGAGTCCAATCGTAAGTCTTGATCTCTACGCGTTTTGCCAAAGTTGGATTCTTCAGAGATCCTACTTATCAAAAGCAAATCACAATTACTTACAAAACTTAATAAAACTTCTACCTATGAAATAACATGTCTAGTGCTTACTCAAAGGAAATGTCTAGTACTCACCCAAAAGAAAGTTGAAAAGGCTTAAAGATGCTCAGTCCCAAACAGAGGGGTTCAGGCCACCCAAAAATGGAGGGTGGTGTACAAGGGCCACACGCAGCTGTTAGGAGGACTCCCAAGATTCAAAAAAATTGAGAAAAGGAAATACTCAAAAAGGTTCAAAAATACAAAAAAATAAATAAATAAAAATATGATAATAAACATATTTAGGTTATGTTATTATAACAAGGGTCAAGGACTTACTCTAATAAATGGGGTCACTCCAAGCATATAAAGCTTCACTTTTGGTCATCTCTTGTGTCATAAAATATTGACTATATTTCATACGGTAAAAAAATATGCTGTGGAAATAAAATAAATTAATAGGAGACATATAAGTAATCCTTGACCAAAGGATAAAATCTGAAATCATCCTGAGGAATGAAAAGATTACTGACCTTGAATGACCATCCATAAAAAGTTTCAGGGGCCTGTCCCCCATATCTGCACTGCCGCATTGGCTGCAGGAAAAGGATACTTCAGCCATTCAGAAAAATGCCCCCTATATATATATATACAGTATATATGGGGAAAAATGGGTGCCAGAGACGGGACTCCTCCCCCACGCCTGTTACACTGTCAGATAGTGGCGGCGGGATGTGGGCGAATATTTTTCCGGATCGCGCAGATTTGTGTAGAAACATGAACTTTCCTTTTAAATCCAAAAGTATGCAGAAATAAAAATAAAATATATTATCACAGGACTAGTAATAAATAATATCAAGGAGCACTTGGCTCCCTCCGACACTTTTCATTATTACTCTTTTCATATCAGCCTTTAGGTGGCAGCAGTATGTCAATGGCCCTTCATTGCCGCATCCACATTTGTTTCCCTTACATTAGGAGGAATAAATGCAAATAAGTCTCTAAAAATGAGAAAGGATTTCTGGGGAATGCCACTCCTGATGGGTTTTTAAGCATTATACATCTTTGATGAGCCAGAACACCAACCCATAAACAGTATTGCTTTGGCTTCCAGGCTCCTTTAGTATGTCTGGGACTGATGGTTGGAATGTGATGTCCCAGAGTACAAGGTATAGGAAGGCACACTTCAGGCAATGGTCCCTGGGCAATGTATGCAAACAATCCCCTACAAAAAGGAGAATACTCAAATCTGATGAGTTTTTAAAGCAACACATGGGGGTTGATTTACTAAAACTGCAGAGTTCAAAATATGTGGCAGCTTTGCATAGAAATCAGCCTGCAGGTTTTTTGACAAAGCTTAATTGAACAAGCTAAGGTTAGAGGTTTATTGGCTACCATGCATAGCTGCATCAGATTTAGCACTCTCCAGTTTTAGTAAATCAACTCCATGGTCTTTTCCAACCCAGAGCAGATCCCTAGATCATACCATTTTGTCTATGTCTCATCAACACCTTGCTAAATGTTCTGATTAGCTTCTCCATGTTGCCTCCATTGGTTCAACTGCTTCCGCTTCGGGCAATTGTAAAATGGTGTTCGGGTGGGAATCCTATTGTTCTGGGATGATGTCATATGATCTGTCACCCGCAGCGTCAACCGGGCACAGCGGATGACTGATCAGTGTACTAACCCACTGCCAGTAACATGTGACCGATCACAGCAGATCACGTGACAGTTCGAAAAAATAAATTTCTTCCTTTCATGCCATTCCTTGTATACAATTGTGTTGCTAGCTATGATCGGTCACAGTGACCACATGGTACAGACAGAGCCAATCACAGCCCATTTTTACCATGTGATTAGCTGTTGGTCAATCACAGCTAATCACAACAACACACAGTGTCCACATACTGTCATTCAGTAAAAAAAATGTTTGCTTATAGCAGTGAAATTCACTGGTATAAGCAATCATAATATGTAAAAAAAATCCTGATCAACTTCCCAGAGTGGCACAGTGTTACTTTGGTAACACTGTATTGCTCTGGTCACAGTATGAAAATACATAAATAAAAAAAAAAAAAATATATATATATATATATATATATATATATATATATATATATATATATATATATATATTTTTTTTTTTTACATACTGTCACCAGTCAATGTTCCTAGTCACCACCACACCAGTTATATGATGAGGCTGTACTGCACTGATGACAGTATGTAAAAAAAAAAGATGACATTTTTAAAAAAATTCTGACAAAAGAAATTACAACTTTAAAAAATGCACCATGGCTCTTACTAAATACCTTTTACTGTCAACTTTCCAAAAATGATAAACATATATGTATATAAAGTATATCACAGTATGTCACAAAAATGAGTACACCCCTCAAATTTTTATAAATATTTTATTATAGCTTTTCATGTGACAACAAGAAACGGCACTTCACTACAATGTAAAGTAGTGAGTTTAAATTTGCTGTCCCCCTCGAAACAACTCAAACACAGCCATTAATGTTTAACCCGCTGGCAACAAAAGTGAGTACACCCCTAAGTGAAAATGTCCAATTGGGCCCAAAGTGTCAATATTTTCTGTGGCCACCATTATTTTCCAGCACTGCCTTAACCCCCTTGGGTATGGAGTTCACTAGAGCTTCACAGATTGCCACTGGAGTCCTCTTCCACTCCTCCATGTCGACATCATGAAGCTGGTGGATGTTAGAGACCCTGCGCTCCTCCACCTTCCGTTTAAGGATGCCCCACAGATGCTTAATAGGGTTTAGGTCTGGAGACATGCTTGGCCAGTCCATCACCTTTACCTCAAGGCAGTGGTCGTCTTGGAGGTGTGTTGGAATACTGCCCTGTGGCCAGTCTCTGAAGAGAGGGGATCATGCTTTGCTTCAGTATGTCACAGTACATGTTGGCATTCATGGTTCCCTCAATGAAGTGTAGCTCCCCAGTGGCGGCAGCACTCATGCAGCCCCAGACAATGACACTCCCACCACCATGCTTGACTGTAGGCAAGACACACTTCTCTTTGTACTCCTCACCTGCTTGCCACCACACATGCTTGCCACTGTCTGAACCAAATACGTTTATCTTAGTCTCATCAGATCCAGTTCCAGTAATCCCTATCCTTAATCAGCAAACTGTTTGTGGGCTTTCTTGTGCATCATCTTTAGAAGAGGCTTCCTTCCGGGACGACAGTCATGCAGACCAATTTGATGCAGTGTGTGGCATATGGTCTGAGCACTGACAGGCTGACCCCCCACCCCTTCAACCTCTGCAGCAATGCTGGCAGCACTCATATGTCTATTTCCCAAAGACAACCCTCTGGATATGGCCCTGAGCACGTGCACTCAACTTCTTTGGTCGACCATGGTGAGGCCTGTTCTGAGTGGAACCTGTCCTGGTATACCGCTGTATGGTCTTGGCCACCATTCTGCAGCTCATTTTCAGGGTCTTGGCAATCTTCTTATAGCCTAGGCCATCTTTATGTAGAGCAACAATTCTTTTTTTCAGATCCTCAGAGAGTTCTTTGCCATGAGGTGCCATGTTGAACTTCCAGTGACTAGTATGAGAGAGTGACTGTGATAACACCAAACTTAACACACCTGCTCCCCATTCACACCTGAGACCTTGGAGGGTAAATGGCTAATTGGGCCCAATTTGGACATTTTCACGTAGGGGTGTACTTAATTTTGTTGCCAGCGGTTTAGACATTAATGGCTGTGTGTTGAGTTATTTTGAGGGGGCAGCAAATTTACACTGTTACACAAGCTGCGCACTCACTACTTTACATTGTAGCAAAGTGTCATTTCTTCATTGTTTTCAGATGAAAAAGATATAATAAAATATTTACAAAAATGTGAGGAGTGTACTCACTTTTGTGAGATACTGTATATATATATATATATATATATACATATATGTATGTTTATGATATGAATACAGTTTTGCATGACCTTGTCATTCAAAGTGCGACAGCGCTGAAAGCTGAAAATTGGCCTGGGCAGGAAGGGGGTAAAAGTGCCCAGTATTGAATTGGTTAAACTGCAGGTATTGTTGGGTATTGGTTCGGTTGGGTGTCAACTAATAGTCAGCATTTTGTGCCATGGACAATAACACAAAATAAACACATTTGCGTTTGTGATATAATTATAATTGATAAGCTGTACATATCTGCATATCTTTGCTGCTGATATGTCTATTTCCAAAGACCAGCAGACATATTGGTATATGTAGTTCTATAGCTTTAGTTTGCACGGTTCTGCTGTCAACTGTTATCTCAAAAGATTTGTGTTTAAGACTGGTTATTAGGGTTGAGCGAACAAGGACTGTATTGTTCGGGATCGTACCGGACTTTTGGGTTTTCGGTACCCAGACACGGGCCCGAACATTTTACTGTATATTCGGGATACAGTCCATTGTTCGGTTATTTTAGCGCAGTTTTAATGGCGCGGTTTCAACAGCTGCTGGGCAGCCAATCAACAAGCGTTTAACTAGTGTGCCCTTAGAAGCCATCACAGCCATGCCTACTAATGGCATGGCTGTGATTGGCCAGTGCAGCATGTGACCCAGCCTCTATATAGGCTGGAGTCACGTAGCGCCTCACGTCACTCTGCTCTAACTAGTATAGGGACAGGTTCCTGCTGCTGCTGCTGATTTGAGGGAGAGATAGGAGATTATTGTAGGGACAGGCTGGAGAGATTGCTTTCAGGGAAAGAATAGGACACAGGACAGAAGAATCTTCTTTAATCAGATCTACGTCGATTTTATTGCGTGGGGGTGCAGTGCACAATCTTTTTGCCCTGACCTGAGCCCAGTGAAGAGGAGGGAGAAAAAAAAAACTGTTTTCAGTCTGTTAGGTGGGCGGCGTGCAGCGGACATTTAATGCAAGCTCAGTGCATATGTGTCTGCTTAATCTGGATTTAAAAAAAAAAAAAAACTTTTTTTCCTTCATATTTTACTGTGACATACAGCGTTTATACACAGTGCTGTTCTAATCTGCTATTCAAAAATCACCAATTTAAAGTGAAAAATCTTTTTTTCAGTTTTTCCTTTATATGTTACTGTGAGATAAAGCCTTTAGACACTGCTGTGTTCATATCTGCTATTCAAAAATCACCAATTTAAGGGAAAAATAATTATTTTTCAGTTTTTCATTCATACGTTACTGTGACATACATCCTTTACAAACAGTGCTGTTCTAATCTGCTATTCAAAAATCACCAATTTACAGGGAAATTTTTTTTTCAGTTTTTCCTTTATATTTTACTGTGAGAAAAAGCCTTTAGACACTGCTGTGTTCTAATCTGCTATTCAAAAATCAGATCAAGATGATTATTTTTTATTTTTATGTTTATTATGTTATTTTAAGTTATTTCCCTATCCACATTTGTTTGCAGAGCACTTGCCATGCTCTTAACAAGATTTTGCTGCCATTTGCAGCCCTCTAGCCCTTTCCATGTTTTTTTTAGAGCCATTATAGTGCTTAAAAGTTCAGGTCACCAATGACTTCAATGGGGTTCTGGATCGGGGTCAAGTTCGGGTTAAGTCCGGGTCACGAACCCGGAATTTTTTTTCAAGTTCGGCCGGACCTGCCGAACCCGGACATCCAGGTGTTCGCTCAACTCTACTGGTTATCCACCTGCTGTTTTTTTTAAAGCTGTTTGATTCAAGTAGCTCCACGCCCAGCCCCCAGCCCAAAATGCTGCAGCTGCTGTGCGATCCCCCTCCTCCCCGACCTTTCCTGTGACAGCTGTATGGGGAGAATTCCTCCATATTAGCTGTCACTTTTTAAAATAAGCTCTGTCGTGCAGGACTTTGCCCATATGGCCACGTCATTCAGACATACAACTCTGTGTGTGTATAAACTACAAGCCCCGACATCCTTTGCAGCTGTCGGCTTGTAGTTCTCAATGAAATACCACGGGGCTGTGGAGGGAATAACCTGGTCGTAGTCCCTCAAACAGTGTTGCTAGCACCAGGTCGCCCAGTGGCTTTGTAATTCAGGAAAAGATTTCTAGTGGTCCCCAAGTTTCTTAGTGGAGAAGATTCCTAGTAACCCCTAGTGCTTCCTTGTGTCCCTGGCTTCTTAAGATTCCTAGTTACCCTCAGTGCTTCGTTGTGTTCCTGGTCCCCTGAGAAGATTCCTAGTGACCTGCAGTGCCTCCTTGTTTCCCTGGTTCCCTGAGAAGATTCCTATTTACCTGAAGTGCCTCCTTGTGTCTCTGGTCCCCTGAGAGGATGCATAGTGACCTGCAGTGCCTCCTTGTGTCCCTGGTCCCCCTGAGAAAATGCATATTGACCTGCAGTGCCTCCTTGTGTTCCTGGTCCCCTGAGAATATGCATAGGGACCTGCAGTGCCTCCTTGTGTCCCTGGTCCCCCTGAGAAAATGCATATTGACCTGCAGTGCCTCCTTGTTGTAAGGGGGGATGGGTGCGCTGATAGTGTGTTGAAGCTGCTCCCGGTATTCAGTGCTTTTGAATATAGATAAATGTATATGTGGTGTGGGGTGCGCCAAACAACAAATAAATAATGAATATATAACATATATCTATGTGTGAACCAAATCAACAAAAGTGAATATATATAACATATATCAATCTGTGAAGCCAATTAATAATGCAAATCAATTGGTGCATAAACATAAAAGTTCATAAGTGTCCATAAATATTTTGCAGGTGAGTAGAATTGTATTCTATCCGAATAATACGTGTATCCACCACCGAGTGAAATTCATCCTTACCAAACGGAAATAAATAAGGTGCAACTATATTTTCTTGTGCTGAAAAAATATCCAATCTCCTTGTGAACAAACACCACGTGTAAATCACCAAGAATTAGCCTCTTACCAGATGGTAATAGGTATGCACTTGTTCAGTGAAACCACCGCCTTGCTTCCTCTTTAAAATCCTGAAGTGGGATGTAGAACCGCTCTACCTTTCTTTCTCCACTAGATGGCAACGAGTACCAGCAAGAAACACAGCCTCATCCTTCTTTACAAGCTCACAAAACCACCGTGTATTAAAGGAAAAAAAAGGGCTAATAGTGTATTACCCTTGAGATTTATTCAAAAAACAGTTGATAATGCACTTACAATTAGATGTCTTGTATTCAGCATAAACATAGGCATACGAATTCCTGCAAAGGCTTGCGGCCGGCTGCAGCACGGACCGCAAGTTGTGTGTGACGTGTGCGCCTCCTAATCTGACCGGTTTCTTCCCATAGGACTTCTACTGAGACAGGAGTACTGGCGCATCGTCACTTCCGCTTTATTTATACAGGTGGAAGCAGATTGTCTAACTTCCGGTGTCTGCAGAGCAGGTAGTATAAAACATTGATCCATAGCACATCCTGGTGACACAGGAAGTAAACACTTCACCTCCTGTCTGCACAGGAAGCAAACAC
Organism: Pelophylax lessonae; assembly: GCF_965119305.1. Lineage (NCBI taxonomy): Eukaryota > Metazoa > Chordata > Amphibia > Anura > Ranidae > Pelophylax > Pelophylax lessonae. The sequence goes on from NC_138768.1 coordinate 152,398,913, forward strand.
TTTACTTCCTGTCTGCAGAGCAAGTGTCTGCAGAGCAGGTATGCTTTGGAACTTCTGGCTGATAGCAATTTAAGGCAAATTACTTAAATATGGGTAACTTTCCTTGTGTTAAAAGGAATGTATAAAAACATACTTTATTATTTGTTAAAAACAAATGTATAAAAACATCGATCTATGGCACATCCTGGTGACACCGGAAGTAAACACTTTCCTTCCTGTCCTACAACACACTGCTTTAGGAGCGTAGTGGGAAAGGGGTGACACCGGAAATATGTGTATAATAAAATGTATTGAACTATATTAAACCATATGCTCCAATACAAATTTAAAATAAATGTTAAAAGATAACTAAAATATAAAACCTGCCAAAATATATGTGGGGATCAACAGTTATTAATGTGTGCGTTTATGTCCCACTCTATGTTGAGTCCCCGGGGTCTGGAGCAGCCGAGCTCATATATCCAGAAGGTTTCCCTCCTGGATATAGACCTCCTCAGATTGCTCCCCCTCCAGTGTGGTGTATATTTCTCAATAACGATGATTTTTAACCTCTTGGGATTTTTTCTGTGACATTGGGCGAAGTGTTGGGATACACTATGCCCAGGAAAAGCTTTGTGTATGTTGGTCAGATGTTCTCCAATACGTATGGCGGCAGTACGTATGGTTCTTCCAACATACTGGTAATTGCACTCACACTGTAAAAGGTATACAACCCCTTTCGTATGGCAGGAAATAAAATTTCTAATGGGGTACTCTTTACCTGTCACAGTTGAATGAAATTTATTAGTCCTGATAGTTTGAGCTTCTTTACACACTCTGCAACTCCTGCAGGGAAAGAAGCCCTTCATATCAGGAAAAAATTTTGGGATGGTAGGAGGATCAATGGGATTGGGGGCTACCAGATCTCGTAAGTTCTGTGCCTTCCTGTAAATGATAGGTGGAACTTCTGGTAGCATGGGTCCTAAAATTTTATCTTTCTGTAGGACTCCCCAGTGTTTCCGGAATACATGATTTAGCCACTTGTAGTTTTGTGAGAATCTCGTAATGAAAGCAAATTCAAACTTGGAACTGGTTTTTCCTGGGTTCTGAACTTTCTTAGGTTGTATCAAACTTCTTTGCTCAACTAACTCCAGGGTCTGAATTTCTTTCTCTAGCACTTCTGGTTTGTAGCCTTTTTCCAGAAATTTTTCTTTCAGGACCATAGCTTGTTTCCGGAATACTTGGCTGTTGGTACAATTCCTTCTGACTCTTCTGAATTGTGATTTGGGTACAGATCTGAGCCAGGCTGGATGGTGACAGCTGTCCAGGGCTATAAAGCCGTTCCTATCAGTCGGCTTATAATAGGTATGGGTGGAAAAACTGGAACCTACCCTGGATATGACTAGGTCCAAGAAGTTCACTGAGGTCTTGCTAAATTCATAAGAAAACCTGATCCCCCAATTATTACAATTCAGATCTCTCATGAACCTTCTCAGTGAATCTTCTTCTCCCTGCCATATTAACAGCGTGTCATCTATGTACCTTCTCCACATAACCAGTTGCCTGGGTCTGTTGGAATAAATGTTTCTATCTTCCCACAGTGCCATAAATAAATTGGCTAAGCTGGGGGCAAACTTGGCCCCCATAGCTACGCCCATTTTCTGTAGGTAGAACTTTTCGCCATAATAGAAATAGTTGTGCTTCATGCCGAAAATGAGTAGATCCAGGATGAACTTCTTCTGGTCCATCGGTATTTCATAATCAGTGTCCAAGAAAGTGCATACCGCTTCATATCCTATCTGGTGGGGTATCACGGTATATAAAGACGTCACGTCTGCCGTGACCAGCAGTACGTCTCCCTCCACCTCTAATTGTGTCACTTCCTGGATACATTGAGCCGTATCTTTAAGATATGAAGGGGTTTCTTGGACCAGGGGTTGCAGAAAGTGGTCCACATACCTTCCAATCCTGGAGGTAACGGAATCGATTCCGCTCACTATGGGCCTCCCAGGTGGTCTAGTGAGGCTTTTATGTACTTTGGGAAGATAATATATGGTCGGAATCCTGGGAGCCAAAGGTACCAAGAATTCCTTCTCTTTTTTGTTTATAATACCTTCCTCGTAACCTTTAGTCACTATTTTCTCCAACTGTTTCTTATATTTGAAGGTGGGGTCTTTTTTCAAAACTTCATAGGTGCCATTATCAGATAACAACCTCTCCATTTCTTCAGTGTATTGTTCCTTATTGAGAAGAACGATACCCCCACCTTTATCCGCCGGTCTTATCACGAGGTTTTTATTCTCGCAAAGGGATTTCACACCTTTTTTCAGATCTCTCTGCGGTTGTGATTTAAATTCCTTCTCTTCCAATTCCTTTAAAACTAGGTCCTTAAAAATGGTCACATGGTGACTCTGTACTCCTTGGGGGTTAAATAAGGAAGCATTCCTAAGACCTGTTGGAATGGAAGTGGTGGATGTATAAGAAACATGGTTTCTTTCATAAGCATTGGACAAAAAGTGCCGCTTGACATTCAATTTTCTCACATACTTGTGGATGTCAATAAAGGTTTCGAATTTATTCAATTGTTTTTTTGGAGCGTACTTGAGCCCTTTATTGAGGGTATGCTTTTCGGAGTTCATCAATGTGATCCCACTGAGATTAAAAATTCCATTGGTTTCTACATTGAGCTTCCGATTGGATCCCCCTCTACAGCCCCTTTTCACTTTTTTGGTTCCCTTTTTTGGGACCCTGGCCTAAAAAATTTTTCTTTTTGGCACTGATTGGAGTCTTCTGTGGAGGTGTTTCTCTCCGATCGTTTCTCTCCTCGTATCTCTCATGTCTAAGAGGCTCATACCTGTTATGAGAACCAGTAGGATAAGGTCTAGGTGTATGTGGAGTGTCCAAGTAGTTTCCCATGTAATCTACTTGCACTCTTCTTGGAGATCTCGATCTGGAACGTCTCCAAGTCCTTTCAAATGAAGGATGACGATTTCTTTGATCCCTTGATCTTGAACGTCTCTGCGTCCTATCAGATGAGGGATGACGATATTCGTATTCCCTCCTATAATCTTGTACTTTAGGACGTCCTTTTTCATTATCACCTTTCCCTTTATTTTTACTTTTTTTCTGGTTATTAGATACATTTTCTTTCAAAGGCTTGAGCTTTATATTCTCTTTCGGCTTTTCTTGAGAATTCTCACTTCTTTTAACTGGCCTACTAGGTTCTCTAGAAGTAGAGGCTATAGCTTCTGCTTCACTGGCTTCTTCCTCCATAGGGGCCAGTTCACCATTAAGGATCTCTCCTCCTTCTAGAGCATTTTGCCATTTAAATACTCTAGAGGTTTTATAGTCCTCAAGATCTCTAAAGAACTTTTTCCTCTTCTTGATCTTTTGTTCTTCTTCCTCCATCGCCATAATTTCTCTCAACTCGTGATTGTAAATTTTATACGCCTCCTCCTGCATGGAGGGCAATAATTTTTCTTTTATTTCCAAAATCTCCTTATTTAATTTCAGTACTTTTTTTCTCTTCTTGTCTATTGAAAAATTTAGGAGGCTCATGCCGGCCCCGTTGAAAAATTGTGACCACTCTAATAGGTCCGGGTCTCCTTGGTCTGGATAGACATTCCATCTCAGACTCCTTGGGACCATTTTTTCTTCCACGTATTTTTCTAAAAAGGCAATATCCCATGAGGCATGTAATTCCGCCACCATCACATTTTTTAACCTCATAAATACACCTCTTAGATCGGAAACTTCCGATGGTTTTTTATCAAAAACCTCTTCTATTGCAAGTTTGCGCTTGCTATGATACTCAAAGATATCCATCTTATACTATCTGCTGCAACTCAATAAGATATTAAAGAATGTTGTAAGGGGGGATGGGTGCGCTGATAGTGTGTTGAAGCTGCTCCCGGTATTCAGTGCTTTTGAATATAGATAAATGTATATGTGGTGTGGGGTGCGCTAAACAACAAATAAATAATGAATATATAACATATATCTATGTGTGAACCAAATCAACAAAAGTGAATATATATAACATATATCAATCTGTGAAACCAATTAATAATGCAAATCAATTGGTACATAAACATAAAAGTTCATAAGTGTCCATAAATATTTTGCAGGTGAGTAGAATTGTATTCTATCCGAATAATACGTGTATCCACCACCGAGTGAAATTCATCCTTACCAAACGGAAATAAATAAGGTGCAACTATATTTTCTTGTGCTGAAAAAATATCCAATCTCCTTGTGAACAAACACCACGTGTAAATCACCAAGAATTAGCCTCTTACCAGATGGTAATAGGTATGCACTTGTTCAGTGAAACCACCGCCTTGCTTCCTCTTTAAAATCCTGAAGTGGGATGTAGAACCGCTCTACCTTTCTTTCTCCACTAGATGGCAACGAGTACCAGCAAGAAACACAGCCTCATCCTTCTTTACAAGCTCACAAAACCACCGTGTATTAAAGGAAAAAAAAGGGCTAATAGTGTATTACCCTTGAGATTTATTCAAAAAACAGTTGATAATGCACTTACAATTAGATGTCTTGTATTCAGCATAAACATAGGCATACGAATTCCTGCAAAGGCTTGCGGCCGGCTGCAGCACGGACCGCAAGTTGTGTGTGACGTGTGCGCCTCCTAATCTGACCGGTTTCTTCCCATAGGACTTCTACTGAGACAGGAGTACTGGCGCATCGTCACTTCCGCTTTATTTATACAGGTGGAAGCAGATTGTCTAACTTCCGGTGTCTGCAGAGCAGGTAGTATAAAACATTGATCCATAGCACATCCTGGTGACACAGGAAGTAAACACTTCACCTCCTGTCTGCACAGGAAGCAAACACTTTACTTCCTGTCTGCAGAGCAAGTGTCTGCAGAGCAGGTATGCTTTGGAACTTCTGGCTGATAGCAATTTAAGGCAAATTACTTAAATATGGGTAACTTTCCTTGTGTTAAAAGGAATGTATAGAAACATACTTTATTATTTGTTAAAAACAAATGTATAAAAACATCGATCTATGGCACATCCTGGTGAAACCGGAAGTAAACAGCACAAGAAAATATAGTTGCACCTTATTTATTTCCGTTTGGTAAGGATGAATTTCACTCGGTGGTGGATACACGTATTATTCGGATAGAATACAATTCTACTCACCTGCAAAATATTTATGGACACTTATGAACTTTTATGTTTATGCACCAATTGATTTGCATTATTAATTGGCTTCACAGATTGATATATGTTATATATATTCACTTTTGTTGATTTGGTTCACACATAGATATATGTTATATATTCATTATTTATTTGTTGTTTAGCGCACCCCACACCACATATACAGTGCCTCCTTGTGTTCCTGGTCCCCTGAGAAAATTCATAGTGACCTTCAGTGCCTCCTTGTGTCTCTGGCTTCCTGAGTAGATTCCTATTGACCCATAGCCTCCTAGTGTCCTAATTTCCAAGTACTCCTTGTAAACCTGAGATTCCTAGTGATTCTGTAGTCAGAATCCCCTGGTTCTTAGTTTCTATTTGTCTTCCAGTGCCTTTCTGTGTGATATTTTCACACCCAATGGGCCCTATGTGCTCTGTGTCACTGTCCTCAGTGACTCCCTGCATGTTCCTGTCTGCAACCTGTATTCTTGCATCTGTTATATCCTCTGAGCATTCCAGTGTCCTTGTGCTTTTATTTTTGTATGAAAATACTAGTACAAACTAGAAAAGAATACTTTTTGCATGCTTATGTGCATGCTCAGAATTCTGAGAAAGGCTGACTATAAGATGTGTATTAGCACGCATGCTGAAATGTATTAGGGAATCCACCGTTTTTTGTATCTGCCCTCTATGTTGGCCTCATACCACTCTGTGTCCTCACATCTCCTATCACCTCTACCAGGGGTGAGCCCCTTCCACCTCAATTTCCACCAGGTACATGCAGTTTTCCTTGTGCACCTTTGCCAACTTTCAACCTTCCTGCACCTCCATGATTCCCTGTGAGTTTCTGCTATTTGTTAGCATCACCTGTGTCTGCAGTCTGCTTCAGTGGCTCCCTGTGTATTCTTAGTTTATTTCCTGCTCAGTGTCCCAGGGCACTTCTGACTGCTCCTAATGATTCCTGTTTGTTTCAATGCTTTTTTACTCACCCCTAGTGATCCTGTTTGTCTCTTTGCCTTACTACCCATTCCCAGTGTCTGTGTGTCCCTGCTCCTCAGTACTGCAAGGGACTCTTGCCTGCTTATCATCCCTTAGTTTCCAGTAGCTTCCCACATGGGTGAGTCTGAGATCTGCAACCTGGAATACGTCTGCAGAGCAACCCATCTCCACCTTTAAAGTGGTTGTAAAGCAAAAGGTTTATTTATCTCAATGCATTCTATGCATTAAGATAAAAAACCCTTGTCGGGGTTATTGGGGGTTGATTAAAATAATAATAGGTAAAAAGAAAAATGATTTTAAAAGCCATGTATATTTCATATTATGCATAAAAGGTTCTGAACAGGACAGGATCCATCTTGTTTTTAAGGTGAAAGAAGGTTCATATATGTCTTGTTGCAAAATGTCTCTTACAGGCTTACAATAGGGTCCTATACTTTCAGCAGACATTTATATTTTCTTTTGTCATAAATAAGCTTATACATTGACATCTCTATCAGATAACAGATGTTAAGGGGATGGTAGTGTCAGTCTGTCTATAAGTATTTAACAATAGACAATGGCTCAGTGTTTTTCAGCATACATTTAAAGATGAACCATATAAGTTTTAGAAAACATCATCATATGTAAGATGTATATTAACGATAATACATTGTATTCTTATTAATATAGAAGTGTGAACTTGATACTTATATAGTACTAGATATATAATATATATATATATATATATATATATATATATATATACACACAAGTATACTTTTCTATGATGTGTAAGGACTTGTGCGTCTTAAAAACGAATTACTTCATGTTAAGGCATGTGGTAGGAGTGTTTATATAAGAATTGCTTTAGACTAGTTAAGTGCTCAAAGATGTCGTAAATATTACCAACTTAGACGAAATGCCTGACAACTTTGGCATGGTCATATAAGTAATGGCTTCTCACTAGCCGAAAGGTCAATAGGTCATCAGATAACAAATTGTTTTAATTATGTTAAATACAAAATCTAATGAACGGTACGATACTGCCCTCTGGAGGCGAAATACCAGGTGCAGTCTTGAGATAATTTGAGATATTCCAATATAAAAATATTATATTGTGTTAAATAATATAATTATTGAAATGGCATTACTTGCCAAGATGAATGATGGAAATACAGGTGGACATTTATGTATGTACTGGAAGTCTGGACAAAGTTTTATGTTGTGTTATATGATTAATCTCACATATAGAGAAATCATCATTTAATTTTATTATCCAGTATGGGGTTAATTATCAAAAGAGGTGTGTCTCTGACCTCACTAGTTTAGGTATAGAATATCCCAGCCAATAGGGATAATGTTTCATCCCTCTGGGTTTTACTTATGGTAATTTTTATAGCTCTTTGTTCTTACCATATAAAAGACCAACCCAGATATGAGACACATCACTTTACACTACTGACAACACACCTCACACTTACACCACACACGCTATTACATTTTTCGATAGACTCATTCAGACATACTCCATATTTGTCCATCATTCATCTGAAACTTGGAGGAAACTCCTCCCTCACTGGCATCCATCTTAGGACTCTGGTAACACCATCTTAAGTGTGGTAAATATGCCTTGCTATGTTATTTGATTTTATTCAACAATTGTTTATTCTTTCCTTATATGTTTTATATTGCATATTTAAGGGTAATGAGATTACAATCCCAGCCGTATAAGCCATGGTATATTTTTCTCTAAAAAGCTGATTTTTGTTTTTATACATTTTTATTAATATCAGATTAAGTGCATTATTTGCAATTTTAAGTCTTCCGTTTTGCATGGCTTATTCTCATTCCTTCTGCAGTGGAATGACTTTGGGCCCTGTGATTCGCAGACCATTGTAGTCTGTTTATATAGAACATTAATTTATGGCTTATACTATACCTGGGAAGAAATGGTAATCTTGCTTTCGTTTTGGTTTCACTTTGTTTCAGTTTCACTTTCATTATTGAGCTAAACATCACATTGCATTGATTATTTGAAGTTAGCATTTTTATGTAGAAGTTATCTTTTTGTGTCATTTCTTGTTTGATCATATATTGTGTTTGCATGTCTTGAGAATAAATATTTTTATATATATTCCACACTGTAGACTGTACTCACTAAGATTGGTATATGCTTTTAAAAAGAAATTAATCAATTAAAAAGAATTCACGACATTGATTTATGGCAATAGGTGAAGACTCTCCTTTTTCACAGATCTTTGCTTATTAACCATAAATAAATACACTGCTATATTCAGAGCAGTATAAATATTCTGACATAAGTACGAGCGCGAGATATTTATTATTAAATATTCTTACACCCTTCTGTATGTAGCAACCCCCTCAGCCCCTCTAATATTTACCTGAGCACCATCTCTATCCAGCGATGTCCATGTGTGCCTTGACTGTCTGGGACTCTCCCTCAAGACTGGCTGATACACAGCAGTGGCATCATTGGCTCCCGCTGCTGTCAATCAAAGTCAGTTAGCCAATCAGGAGAGAGAGAGCGGGGCCGAACTGCAGCTCCATGTCTGAATGGACACAAAAAGCTGCGGCTTGGCTCAGGTGCCCTATAGCAAGCTGCTTGCTGTGGGGGACACTCTACAGGAGGGAGGGGCCAGGAGCACCAAAGAGGGACCAGAGAAGAGGAAGATCTGGGCTGCTCTGTGCAAAACCAACTGCACACAGGAGGTAGGTTTAACATGTTTATTATTTTTAACTGCTTCTCGACCACCACCCGCCTTTTTACTGCGGCAGGGTGGCTCTCCTGCACAAACCGACCTAGACCTACGTCGGTCGCACGCGGCAACCTAGAGGGCTCCCGCCCACCGCCGCCGGCTTGCTCCCGCCCACATTTGGCAGCAGGGAAGCTGATGCATTGGTCAGGCGGCTCCGATTGCCGCCTGACACCCGCGATCGCTCCCCACTCAGAGAGAAGAATGGTCAGCTGTTCTCACTGGAATGATCATAAAGCCCATGTGATCCTTCTTTATTGGATCACATGTCTCTATGGTCATTTCAGAAGCCACGCCCCCCCCCACAGTTAAAATCAATCCCATAGGCTCACATTTAACCCCTTGATCACCCAAAGGGTTAACCCTTTCCCTGCCAATGGCATTATTACAGTAACAGTGCATATGTTTTGCACTGATTACTGTAGTAAGGTCACTGGTACCCCCAAAAGTGTTAAAAATGTCTGTCCACCGCAATGTCGCAGTCTGTCAAAAAAATCGCAGATCGCCGCTATTACTAGTAAAAAATAAATAAACAATAAAAATGACATAAATCTTTCCCGTACTTAATAGACGCAATAACTTTTGTGCAAACCAATCAAGATACGTTTATTGCCATTTTTTATTTACCAAAAATATGTAGCAGAACACAAATTGGTCTAAAATGTTAAAAAATTTAGATTCTTAATTTTTTTTTGGGGAATGTTATATAGCAGAAAGTGAAAAATATTGTTTTTTTTTTTTTTCAGAATTGTCGCTCATTTTTTGTTTATAGCGCAAAAAATAAAAATCACACAGGTGATCAAATACTACCAAAAGAAAGCTCTATGTGTGGGAAAAAAAGGGCATCAATTTTATTTCGGTACAGCGTCGCACGACCGCGCAATTGTCCGTTAAAATAATGCAGTGCCGAATCGCAAAATATGGCCTGGTCATTAAGGGGGGAAATCTTCCAGTCCAGAAGTGGTTAAAGAAAAAATAAATGAGACTTTAGTATAACTTTAAGAGCTCTGAAGAAGACAAGAAGGTTCCTTAGACTCTTAGCTTAGGCCTTTCCAAGGGCCCTCTCTTTATCTGCATGTGCAGACACGCTGTGTTCTTCCCCATCAGTACCAATAGGTACCCTTCCTGTTCTAGATTCCTCCTTGCCCCAGCTGTTATCTAGCTTATATAACTATATGTTTAGAAATTAATGTGTCTAAGCAGTACATTGAAAAATCTAGCCTTTGTCCTAAATTCTTCCTGAAAGTAGGAAGTTTACTTCCTGTGCCAAGACACTCTTGTTCTGTTACCTAATAGACCTATATCAGCTGGAGGAGTTTATATATGGTACTGCTGCCTCAAACAACTAGATTCAAACTATGTAGAAAAAAGTTTTTGTGGAAGATAGAGAATCCTCCACAAGGAAAGAGATCAACTATGGACACCAACGAGGTAAATTGCAAAAATTTAATAACTTTATTAGGCACTTATGCCGATCTAAGAAAATGTATAAGTGAAAAGATGTGGCACAACAATGTACAATAAAAAGATTAAAAACAAACAGTATGTAATGGACAAACAACAACCCGGGTTGCTGCAAAAGGCTGGTCAGAATACACAAGAAGATCTATGGTGTACAACAACAGATCTATGGTGGCTGAGAAAGCTGGGTATTGCACTGTCCCGAAATGCCAATTCAATGACTGAAGTAAAAAGATGGAGGGGTAAGGTCTAGCATAGTCTCAAATTGCACAGGACATCATAATAGATGATTAAACCGCAGGCAGGTGCCCCAGTTGGGGGAGAACTGATGCTTGAACAAAACTTGTCAAATGGGCAAAGGGATGGATGTCAGAAGCGGGAGACAAAAAAGTAAACCTTCAATCCTGTAACTGTTTCCAAACAAAGCCATAAATGGTTTATGCAAAAACTAATAAGAGGTGAAAGGTAGATCTTCTAGTTACCATGCAGATGTCATAGATGCAGACCGTAGGAATAGTCCAGGGATGTCTGTACCTTTGTGTTGATATGACCGGACATGCCGGTATCGGCGTTCCTCGTGGTGCGCTCTTCCTCACCGCTCTCTCACTATGTGCTTCCTTGTTTGAAGCCCAGGCTCGTCGGACACGGCCTGACGTCACGCCTAGCGCGAGGGGTTGGAGGCAGGGGGAGCGAGGAGGAGGCAGCCGTGCAGTAGTCCAGACGTTACAGCGGTACAAAGTCCATTAACTGCGAGCAGGTGACTCAAATGCACATACTGTTTGTTTTTAATCTTTTTATTGTACATTGTTGTGCCACATCTTTTCACTTATACATTTTCTTAGATCGGCATAAGTGCCTAATAAAGTTATTACATTTTTGCAATTTACCTCGTTGGTGTCCATAGTTGATCTCTTTCCTTGTGGAGGATTCTCTATCTTCCACAAAAACTTGTTTCTACATAATCATTGTGTCTGATCAACGGTCACTTTGTAGAGGAATATATCCTTTTTTGCATTTTCTACTTTATATATAATATATTTAACCACTAATGGCCATATATGGGAACACACTTTAGGTTTTTTCATAACTAGATTCAAACTGTTTGGAGTAAGATGTGGTAAATCACTACTATGCTACTCGCTGTTCTCCTTGGTGGAAAGGAATTGGTATCCGGGGATCTGAATCGGAAGCTCTCTCTGCTTCATCTTCATTTATTTTGTAGATATGTGCTTTCTGATACGCTTGTGCTCTTGCCTAATTATTTTCCCACCAGTTATCAGGGCAAAATAATCAAGGGCAGCTCAGACATAAGGAAGCAAAGCCCTACTCCTCCATAGCGGTCTCCGCACAGAGACATGGTGTAGATTAGATATGGTAATCAGTAAAGGAAAATAATAAGCTGAAGGGAGCCCACAGAAAATAAAGGGGATCATTTGCCCTATGTTTGCCTTTTTGGACACAACTTCTGTAGTATAGATTCCCGTTTTTAAAAGGAACATGTTACAGAAGCAATATAGGATCTATCAATGATGGTATGATTTTGAATATGGACCCATGGACTTTTATCCTTATCTGTCCTCGAATAAGCATGTGAATATTAGGTGTTCTCACATCTAGCACACAATACTTATTCCAGGTAAATTACTCATGAAATAGGTAATGAAGTATGAAGACCACATCCTTGGAGCTTTCATTTTTAAAAATAAAAGAAACGGGCCTTGCTCTAATCAAAGAAACTCTGCTGCCTATGAAGCCATATGCTCTAGTTTTGGTGCAAGACCGCAGGTCACTATACTGCGTCCAATCATGTTCACATTAACAGAAAAAAGTCCACACTCCATGCTTCCCAAGTTACTGGAGTCTTTATTTAAACAGCTCTTTACAGCAGGTAGTCTTCAACAAAGCTTTGACGCATTTTGCACCATAATGTGATTAATCAGAAAGTTTTATGATTAGGCATGTTTTGGCACAAAACGGGTCAGAGCTTTTTGATGACTACCTGCTGTATAGAGCTGTTTACATTTAAATAAAGACTCCAGTAACCTGGGAAGGAGCTAGTTTTTTTTTTTTTTATATTTTATAAAGTATTGTCTGTGTTGTATTTAATATATTTTTCTAGAATGATGCATAACCAAACATAACAAAGAAAATAAATAAATAGTCACACCATGTATTATCTGTATGTTTTAAACACTAGCCACACTTAGAGTAATTTGTGATAGCAATCTTCTTTAACATAAAGAACAGTTATCCTATTCTTTGTAAGTTTTGTTTTACCTTTATTCTGTATACTTTTCCATCTTCACGTTTGTGCATCTAAATCCAAAAACTGTTTTTTTTTTAAGATTTATATATCAGCTTACTAGTCCTTGTGGTGGCTTCAATAGTTTCAGTTTTCAAGATTTTTCCCTTTATTCGAACTGTTGATCCTGTCCAAGGATTGCAGTGCTCACTCGCAGTGTTTGTTGAAGGGAAGCATTGTCAGCCTAGACTGTTCTCTTGATTTGGACTACAGACACCTTCCTCTATCCTCATCCCTATTTTATAGGAAGAAGGGGTTCTGTGGTTCAAAGAGGATAGCTGATAACATTGTCTGAAATATCAGTCGAGTATATATGAAATTAAAAAAATACTGATTTTCTATTTGGATCAATGGGTATTTTTCTGTATTTCAAAGGACTGGTAACCTTTAGCATTTTTTTTCTTGGATTTGGATACACTTTCAGCAGACCTGTGCTTTGCCCATTCAGAGCAATGAATCAGCACTGGGAGCTGGAGAAGGCATCGGGTACTTCTAGGTATGGAAGAGCATGTGAGTCTTCCGATGTGACAGTGCTGGGCCATTCGGAGCTATCATGCAGGGAGTCCATAGCCCTTTGTAAGCTACAATTCTGGGGATGGTTATGTTAAAGAAAACATGTTGCTTTTCCCTGTATGAGCAAACCAAAGGTTCACTGTAGAAAGACATTCTAACAGAAAAGCAGGATATTATTTTAATCTGAGGAGTTGTTAAAATAACTAAATATAGCTCATTTTAAATTCTGCTTTCTTTTTTAGGCCTCTTTCACACGGCCGCTCCGTTTTTTTCCTCCGCTCTGCACTTTTTTTTTTTTTTTCACGGACACGGATGACACTTGTGTCATCCTCTCCGTATGACCGCATATCATCCCATCCGTTTGCGTGTGATATATGGACATAATGTATGTCTATGGGGATTGCGGATGCCAGCGGATGACACCGCTGACATCCGATTTTGCATCCGTTCCGTTTTTTAAACGGAAGAAAAATAGGGTTCTGTTCCGTTCCAAAAAACGGAACAGAACTGAAAGGATGCAAATCGGATGTCAGCGGATGGTCATTCGCTGACATCCGCAATCCCATTGACATGCATTATGTCCGTATATCACCCGCAAACGGATGGGGTGATATACGGACATACGGAGCAGCCGTGTGAAAGAGGCCTTAGGCCCTGTTCACGTATTAGTTATTTAGAATCGTGGGCAGAATTGCCACAATTTTGCCTGCGATTCCATATTGCGACAAAACACGTAATGCATGTTTGGGCGGCACCCTGAATGCAGCGTGGTTTTGCCGCAATTGCAACGCAACAAAAAGCACAAGAATCCCAGCAAAAAGTGAGTGTAAAATCTCTACTGGTTTGAGGCCAAAATTTGCTCTCTGAGCTTCTTTGGAGTGACAGTTGTGCATTGGGGAGCTCATTGAAGTGAATGGGCTTCCCAATGTGCGACATGCTTTTCAAAGTGGGAATCACACAAGCAAAATTGTGAGCGGGAACACAAGTTCCTGCTATGCGTAGTGTAAACAAGCCCTTTTGGTACAGCAGCTAATATTTGCTCTAGGAGTTGACACACTTTAAATCTTATGTCTGTGTCAACCCTTTCCACCAATTCACAATAACTCAAAGCACAGCTTACATAAAGCAAATGAGAAAAAGCTCCCATTGCACCATGGGAACAGAGCTTTTTATTCCTAAGCAATGCAGACTAACCTGTTAAATAAATAAAGTGGTTTTACAGGCTGAGGGTTTTTTATGCCTGAAGGTAAAAACCTTCTGGCTGCAGCTTTCCCGCAGCACCCCCTAATACTTACCTGAGCCCCATCTCGATCCAGCGATGTGCATGAGAGCAGCAGCTCTCCGGGGTCTCTGCTTATTCATGGGCTTAGACACAACATTGGCTCCCTCTGCTATCAATCACAGCCAGTGAGGAGGGAGGGAACGGGGGCTTGATGCATCTTAACTTTTACATAAGGGCACACAAATTCTCAGATGAGTCAAGTATGCATATGGGAGCAAAGAGAAAGCTCCCAGGATCTAATGTTCTCTATTTAAAAATGTAATATACATATAAAAATAGGGAATGGCACATACAAACAAGACACTGAAATCAGTGCTAGATCAAGAACGCTTGAGTAAACATCTGTCGGTGTTCAGCCGGATCCAAGATGGCCGTGGGATAGCGTCACATCCTAAGCTCCGCCCCCATATACACATTTTGTCCAAGGCGAGGACTTCTTCAGTAGTATCTTTGAGGTGAGCAGCCAGTTTGCATGGCAGTGGAGACATGGAGCACATTGCATCATTGAGTTCACATTGACACCATGGTGATTAGATCATCTATTGGATTTTTTCACATTTTTTACTTTTTTGAAATATATCTATGTTTTTGTTATATATATATAGTTACATAGTAGGTGAGGTTGAATAAAGACAATAGTCTATCCAGTTCAACCTGTGTAGGTGTGTGTGGCTTTAATCATCTCACATAGCCCTTAATGTCCTGATCCTTGAGATGTAAGTCTAAGAGTCTTTTGAAAGCCACCATACTTCCCGCAGAAACCACCTCTTGTGGTAGAGAATTCCACAATCTTGTAGCCCTAATAGTAAAAAACCCCCCACGTTGCCTGAGGTTAAAACGCTTCTCCTCTAATCGCATTGTATGCCCTCTTGTCCTCATGCAATCCCTTCGAATGAACAGCTTTTTTTCTAAGCTGAGATCCCCATTGAGATATTTATAAATTGCTATCATGTCCCCCCTCAGGCGTCTCTTCTCCAGGGAGAATAAATCGAGCGATTGCAGCCGCTCTTCATAGTTAAGGTCCTCCAATCCCCTAATATATCTATTTAGTGGAATATTTACAGTTTTATTCTTATATTGTTTGGTACATTTGCACAGTGGAATATAATTTTAGAAATTATGAGTAGAGTTGAGCTGTACTAAATACTGTTACTTATGCTTTAACACTTAGTGTTGTGAAATCACTTTATAGGTGTCAGCTGGAAAACTCAAGTGTGGTTTGGAGCCCTGTAATTATTCATTATGTAATTATTATTATTATTATTTATTGGGAAAATCCACAATGGGACAAATGGGGGAATTGGGACTATACGATACCTAAATGTGAAGAAAATGTGGTAAACAAAGAACAAGAGAATATAAGAGTAACACTATAAAAAAAATTGTAAACTGTACGATGTACCTGATATACCCATTCACATGGGGGGTGGGGGGCAGGATCTGGGGGCCCCCCTTGTTAAAGGGGATTCCTGATTCCAATAAGCCCCCTACCCGCAGACCCCCAACAACCACAGCTCAGGGTTGTCTGGCAGAGGCCTTTGTCCCCATCAACATGCCCCAAAGCACCCACCCCTCCATGTGTCCTGGTATGGTTCAGGAGGGGCGGCACTCGCTCGTGCCACCCTTTTCCTTACCTGCCAGACTGCATGCTCAGGTAAGGGTCTGGTATGGATTTTTGGGGACCCTACGCAGTTTTTTTCTTTTGTTTTATCTGTATTCCCAGGAGCCGGCAATACATTACAGCCAGGAGCAAGTTTAAGATCATATTTTTTCATTTAGAAATGTCAGTATTGCTGCAGCAGGCTCCATAAATCGTACAGATGCATGTAACGCTCCTGCGTTTTTGTTATAGTGAGCTGGATTTGCAGCTGCAGAATCTCCACTCAGTAGTCATGTAGAGATGTGTTGAATTACCAGATCCAACTCTCCAGACTCATCACTGTGGACCCGCCTGCTTCAGCATACAAATATACATACACTCAATAAGATGTTCCTGGAGTGATAGGATGTATATGACAGTATAGAGGTGATGTGCTGAAGGGACAGGCGTGAGCAGTGATAGCAATGATAAGCACTTGATAGTAATGTTCAGGAGAGTAGTAGATGGTAATAGGTAGAATGCAGACAGGTTAGTAATCATGTATAGTAACAGGTGGTAAGGACAGCAGATGACATATACAGGAGAGACTAACCCAGTGCAAGGATAGATGGTAGTAGACTCAAGAGCTAGCAATCTATGTAACAGTACAGATGATAGGATTAGTAATGCATAGATAGTAACAGTCCTTAATGTGCAGAAGTAGATAGTGTAAGTTTGTTATGAAGGAATCCCCTGTGGGGTACTTATCACTAGTGAGGTTAGTAAGTAGAAGGGTCCGGTAGTAAGGGAGTGATCCGGTAGCGAGATACGGGATCAGTAGCGAGGTTCCGGTCTGTTCCAGGTAAAGAGAATAGCTGGAGGCTCCGGCAGCATAAGACAAGGCTGTTAAGCATGCGGTGAAGATCAGGTAGCGAGATACAAGATCAAAAGTCAAGTACAAGATCAGGTAGCGAGATACAAGACCAAGTAGTGTCAGGTATAGTTGCATACTGGCGGCTTGAATGAACAACCTGTGAGAGAAAGCCGGCGATTGAAATAGCCGCTCAGAGCGGCGCTCAGTGATGATGTCATGCGGCTTAAAGGTATATGCGTTCCACCTAACTGAAAAGGTGGGACGCAATATGCAACGAAAAATGGGCAATAAGGGTACCAAAGGTACCAGAATCTTACAGTACCCCCCCCCCTTAAGGCCGGCTCCAGAAGGCCTATAGCACTGGTTTCTCCGGGTATTTAGAGTGAAACCTTCGTATAAGTCTGGGTGCGTGAACATCAGAAGCATCCAACCAGGTGTCGTCTTGGGGTCCATAGTTCTTCCATCTTATGAGATATTGGAGTTTTCCTCTGTGGATACGAGAATCCAAAATCTCCCTAATCTCAAATTCTTCTCCGCCTTCAACTTGTACTGGAGGTGGAGGCAAGATGGTAGGCCTTATTCCTTGGTTAGGAACATGTGGTTTCAGTAGCGACACATGAAAGATGGGATGTATTCTGAGATCTGCCGGTAAAGTGAGTTGCACTGCAGCTTTTCCAATAAGTTTCTTAATTGGGAAGGGTCCCAGAAATAAAGGTCCAAGCTTTTTGCTAGGGATCTTTAGCCTTAAATTTTTCGTCGATAGCCAAACGAGGTCCCCAATAGCATATTGAGGAGAGGGTTTCCTACGAAGGTCGTAGTACCTTTTTTGTTGACTATGAGCGTGTGAGATGGTGGTATTAAGTAAACCCAGAGAGTTTTTTATTTGGGTAAGATAATCCGAGGCTACTGGGTTACTTGATGGTAGGATGCGTGGTGGAAGAAGTGTGGGATGAAACCCATAGTTTAAGTAGAACGGACTTTGCTTGGTAGTGCTGTGGGTTGCGTTGTTATAAGCAAATTCCGCCAGAGGGAGGAGGTCCACCCAATCATCCTGTAGGTATGAGGTGTAGCAACGTAGATATTGTTCAATGCACTGGTTGACTCTTTCAGTCTGTCCGTTGGTTTGAGGCTGGTAAGGAGAAGTGAGCTTTCGCTCAATACGTAGTATATGACATAGAGCTTGACAAAACTTGGAGATGAACTGTGAACCACGGTCGGATAAAAGAGTCTTTGGAATTCCGTGTAACTTGAACACATGTTTCATTAGTAATTCCGCTGTTTGCTTAGATGAAGGTAGTCTGCGAATAGAAATGAAATGTGCCATCTTTGTCAGATGGTCCACTGACACTAGAATGGTATTAAATCCTTTGGAAGGTGGTAGTTCTACTATAAAGTCTAAGGACACAACTTCCCATGGAACCTGGGGTATTGGTAGACTGCAAAGTAGACCAGATGGTTTTGTAGTGTCAATTTTGGACCTTGCACAGATGTCACATGAAGAAACAAATTTTTGTACAGACGTCTTCATATCAGGCCACCAAAACTGCCTGGTAAGCAAATTAAGGGTTTTAGTCATACCCATATGTCCTGCCATAGGCACATCATGTGACAATTCCAAGATCTTGGTGCGCATAGTAGGGGGTATGTAGAGTTTGTCGTTGTAGTAGAGGAAGCCTTCTGCATCAGTACTTAGTTGTGGTGGAGGTGAATCCAGTCCTATACTGTGCAAAATCTCTTCCTTCAGGGAACGAACAACACCAATAATACGTTCATAGGGTATTATAGGAATAGAAGGGATTTCGGCGCAGTTATCTTCGGTTAATCGTGATAGCGCATCCGCTTATTTGTTTTTGTCTGCAGGCGTGTAGGTCACTAGGAAGTTGAATCTTAGGAAGAATAATGACCATCGTACCTGCCGGTGGGAAAGAGTTTTGTTAGTCTGAAGGTATTGAAGATTTTTATGATCTGTATATATGAGTATTGGTAATCGGGTACCTTCAAGTAGATGTCGCCAATTCTCTAGTGCCAGTTTTATGGCAAGCAACTCTTTTTCACCCACTGGGTAATTCACCTCTGGGCTGCTTAGTGATTTAGAGAAGAAAGCAACTGGGTGGAGTGGTGAAGTATTTGTTGGTCGTTGGGAGAGAACTGCTCCTACTGCCATGTTTGACGCATCTACCTCCAGGATATATTGGAGGGATGGGTCTGGATGGCGTAGTATGGGAGCAGAAGTAAAGCTTGATTTTAACAAGCGGAAAGCTCCATTTGCTTCTTCTGACCATTTGAATGGTTTCTTTATACTTGTAAGTTGTGTGAGAGGTCTCACAATAGCAGAGAAGTTCTTGATGAACTTCCTATAGAAGTTTGAAAATCCGAGGAATCTCTGTAATGCCTTACTAGTTGTTGGTATAGGCCAATCCAGAATACACGATATCTTGCTCATATCCATCTTGATTCCGGTTTTAGATATGATGTATCCTAGGAATAATATTTCTTCTTTATGAAATAGGCATTTTTTTTATTTCACGTATAGATTGTGTGCGAGTAATCTGGATAACACAAGTCTTACATGTTTTATATGTTCAGACAAAGATCGAGAATAGATAAGTATATCGTCCAGATATACCACGACACAGACATCAAGTAAGTCTCTGAAGATGTCATTTATGAATCGTTGGAAAGCTGCGGGAGCATTACACAACCCGAAAGGCATCACAAGATATTCGAATAATCCGTATCTGGTTCTGAATGCTGTCTTCCACTCATCTCCGTCACGGATTCGGATTAGGTTGTATGCCCCTTTTAGGTCCAATTTAGAAAAGTAGGTAGCCCCACGCACTTGTTCAATGAGTTCAGGGATGAGCGGTAAAGGATAGCGATCCTTTATCGTAATGCTATTTAATTGCCTATAGTCAATAATAGGCCTAAGACTTGAATCCTTATTGCGGACAAAGAAAAGTCCTGCAGCTGTGGAAGAAGTAGAGGGTCTGATGAACCCTTTCGCCAAATTCTCATCCAAGTATTCCTTGAGATGAGAAAGTTCATCCTGTGAAAGAGGATAAACATGACCGAAAGGCAATTTGCTATTAGGGAGTAGATCGATAGAACAATCATAGTCCCTATGGGGAGGCAACACTTGAGCATTTTTCTCAAGGAAGACGTCGGACAGATCCTGGTAGCATAGTGGTGTAATCTCATCTGACACCACAGACAGGATCTTTCCATAAGATGGGAGGTTACACGTGATCTCGCAATAGTGAGAAGGGAAGGTTAGAGTCCGTGTTTTCCAATCTATGGTTGGTTGATGTATGTGTAACCAGGGGAGTCCCAAAATAATGGGAAAATGTGGTGAAGGTAGTACATCAAAAGTGGTGGTCTCCATATGGGACTCGTTAGCAGTGACAAGGAGTGCTTGTGTCTGATTGGTGATTGGACCAGAAGATAACGGAATACCGTTAATGAAACTAACAGAGACAGGTTTAGGTTTTGAAATAATAGGTATTTTATTTAAAGTAACAAAACGTGTATCGATATAGTTCCCACAAGATCCTGTGTCGATCATAGCCTTGGTGGTGATCCTAGTTTGGTCCCACTGTAATGTCAAATGAATAAAGAGATAGGGATTAGAAAAGGAAGTCGTTAATCCCCCTAGCAAGACATGTGAACACTCACCCTCTTTTTTGCGGACAAGGGGACAGACGCTTATCAAATGATCCGGGGAGGCGCAGTACATGCAGAGATTTCTGGATCTTCTCCTGGCTCGTTCAGTCGATAAGGGTGGGCGTATGGTTCCTACCTCCATAGGAGTAGGGTCAACGGCCGAAATCCGAGAAGGACTGGACAATGGCATTCCCATCTTCTCAGCCTTTCTTTCTCGCAGTTGCCTGTCAATGTTGATACTGAGTTGTATTAAGGCATCCAAAGTGCCAGGTAAATCCGCTCGGGCGAGCTTGTCTTTAACGGCTTCTGACAACCCAAGTCTGAACTGAGTTCGCAAAGATGTATCATTCCACCCTGAATCAAGGGTCCATCTTTTGAACTCTGCTACAAAGTCTTCAACAGGTCTCCTTCCTTGTTTTAAAGCCCTTAATTGGATATCAGCAGTACTCTGCCTATTGGGGTCTTCATATAAGCTAGCGAGTTCCGCTAGGAATAAAGGATAGGAGTTGAGAAGAGGATCATCTTTCTCAAAGAGAGAGTCTGCCCAGGCCCGTGGATCACCCGTCAAATATGAAATAGTGGTACAGACTTTAATTTGATCAGTAGGGTAAGTACGAGGTTTTAGCAAAAAAAGCAATTGACATGCGTTTTTGAATTCACTAAATTTTTTCCGATCACCTGTAAACACTAGAGGAGGGTTTATTTTAGGTTCAGGGGGCTGAGCAGCAGTAAGCTGTGAAAGACGGGCTATCTGCTGTCTCAGAGTCTGATTTTCATCTTTTACTTCAGTAAGAGCAAGTATTAATGCATTTACTTTTTGTGTTAATTGTATCACTTGAGTGGGTAATTCTGCTGAATCCATTTTTTAGGTTCGTTGAATCTGTAACGCTCCTGCGTTTTTGTTATAGTGAGCTGGATTTGCAGCAGCAGAATCTCCACTCAGTAGTCATGTAGAGATGTGTTGAATTACCAGATCCAACTCTCCAGACTCATCACTGTGGACCCGCCTGCTTCAGCATACAAATATACATACACTCAATAAGATGTTCCTGGAGTGATAGGATGTATATGACAGTATAGAGGTGATGTGCTGAAGGGACAGGCGTGAGCAGTGATAGCAATGATAAGCACTTGATAGTAATGTTCAGGAGAGTAGTAGATGGTAATAGGTAGAATGCAGACAGGTTAGTAATCATATATAGTAACAGGTGGTAAGGACAGCAGATGACATATACAGGAGAGACTAACCCAGTGCAAGGATAGATGGTAGTAGACTCAAGAGCTAGCAATCTATGTAACAGTGCAGATTATAGGATTAGTAATGCATAGATAGTTTGTTATGAAGGAATCTCCTGTGGGGTACTTATCACTAGTGAGGTTAGTAAGTAGAAGGGTCCGGTAGTAAGGGAGTGATCCGGTAGCGAGATACGGGATCAGTAGCGAGGTTCCGGTCTGTTCCAGGTAAAGAGAATAGCTGGAGGCTCCGGCAGCATAAGACAAGGCCGTTAAGCATGCGGTGAAGATCAGGTAGCGAGATACAAGATCAAAAGTCAAGTACAAGATCAGGTAGCGAGATACAAGACCAAGTAGTGTCAGGTATAGTTGCATACTGGCGGCTTGAATGAACAACCTGTGAGAGAAAGCCGGCGATTGAAATAGCCGTTCAGAGCGGCGCTCAGTGATGATGTCATGAGGCTTAAAGGTATATGCGTTCCACCTAACTGAAAAGGTGGGACGCAATATGCAACGAAAAATGGGCAATAAGGGTACCAAAGGTACCAGAATCTTACAATGCACCACTTTACAGATAAATTAAGGAGACCCCCCAGGCATGACATTTAAAGGAATTTTTCACTTTTATTGTTTCACTTTATACTCCCTGGCGGTATGATTGTTTCCGATTTTAGGTGCTGAAAGCGGTACCATTATTTTGCTAGTAATTCTTAAGGACGAACAGCCCAAATCAACTATTTACATATGATTTTTTTTTTTACTGTGCGTTCTTCTTTATAACATCTCGGGTATGATAAAGTTTGAAACACAAAATCATAAATTATAATATAATAAATAACTTTAAATATATATATATATATATATATATATTATATATGTGTGTGTGTATACATATATATATATATATATATATATATATAGATACACGTGTATATCTATATCTATATCTAATATCTTGGATTTCTAATGTAATCCAATAGGATTACAATATATGAGTGTGTTTTACTTTTCAAATTTGCCACCGGTTCCACCCACCCTGCGAGCGTCACGTCGCAGGAGACGGAAGTCGGGGCTCAGAGCATCAGGTGGAAGATCCGGCCGCCGTATGCGGCAGGGACACATTGCGGGATCCCGGGGACAAGGTAAGTAACCTCTACCAGGATCCAGCGATGCTCCCTGGCAGTACCCCGACTGTGGCTCGGGGTTACCGCTAATGGCACTGAAATTTAACTCCGAGCCACACTCGAGAATACCGCTAAGTAGGTTAAGCACCATTAAAATCCCTGCTCCTTTAAAAACGATCCTTTTAAACATTTTTTTGCATTGATACATGTCCACCAGGGCAGTACCCTGGTCCCCATACAATTTTTATGGCAATAACTTGCATAAAAGCCTTTAAAATAAGGGCTTTTGATTTTTCATATTCGTGTCCTGTTAACTTTAATGGAGTTCGCATGTTCCCCATAATTTTTTCCCTGTTCGAGATGTTCTGGTGCGAACTGAACAGGGGGCTGTTCGACTCATCCCTAGTCCAAGCCTAATTGAACAAGCTGAAGTTAGAAGCTGATTGACTAACATGCACAGCTGCACCAGATTTTGCACTCCCCAGTTTTAATAAATCAACCCCCATGTCACATGTAAACAAAGGTTATATTTACTTGGATGGGATTTTGTCACAGGTATTTTGAAATGACTTCTTAAAAGGGTTGTAAACCCTATTTTTTTTAAATAAAAATAACAAACATGCCTACACTTACCTGTTCTCTGCAATTGTTTTGCAGCGAGCAGTCCCAATCCTCTTCTTCTGGGGTGCCCTGCCGGCGATCCAGGACCCTCTTCTTCATCGGAAATGCCCATGGAAAGCCGCTTTCCCTGGGGGCACCTATGTGGGCTCGCTCCCGAGTCCCACTGCTGCCTCCATTGACACAGTCAGACCCGTGTCACTTGATTTGATAGACAGCAGAGGGAGTCAATGGCTCCTGCGCCTATCAATCTGTCCAAAGAGGAGAGAGACAGCGGCTGGAGCCACTGCGGTCATGCACATCGCTGGATCAAATCGGGCTCAGGTAAGAAAAAGGGGAGGTCTGGGGCGAGCTACAGCACAGAAGGGTTTTCTTCCTTTACCTATGTGGAGGGGGGGGGTGTCCCTTTCCTCCATTCAGCTGTTACACAATGTATGCCAAGACTCCACACCCAGTGCTGGAACAGGAAGAAAAAATTCTAACATAATGTTCACTTTCTAAACAATCTAGAAAGCTGAAGACGGCAGATATACAAGTAAAAAATATTTAGGAAGATTTGTTTAATCTTTGCGTATCATCTGAGGCTATTCACTTCACTGGGTATATGTGAGGGTTCACATCTACTTTAATGCATAGAGTGCATTAGGGTGAAAAACCTTGAAGCTTTACAACCATTTTAAGTTAAAGTCAACCATGAAGAGTAACTCTGACTTATATTTTTTTCATAGTAGATAGAGAGGAGAATGCAAGAAATACAGTAGGTTATATGCAGTAGAAGGAAGGATTCAGATGGTTCAACATTTGTGACCAGGAATGCCTTTGAACCACAAGCAGTAGCTCCTACCAAGAGTAATGCATTTAAGTTTGATTTTTGGTGGGAAACCTATCAAGGTGGAAATAAGGGAGGTACCCATTTTTTTTTTTTTTGATAACTGTTTTTAATAAAAAAATATTTTTTAGTATACAATAGAAAAAGAAGTATGCAAAGTATGAGGGACACAGCTTAGACAAATCCACGTACATTTAAGCAATATAGGTTCCACAAGATGTTCAAATGACAAAAGTTTCAAAATCAAATTCACTAGGCACCATGGACTGAGAAATCAACAACAGAGGAAATGAGTCAGGCTTGTAAAGGCGAGGGCCTAAGGGTGAACCTGTTAACTGAGTCTCCTGGTCAACTAATGCCAGCATAATACAGAAAACAGTTGTAGTATAAGTTAATTGTACAGAAACTTGTCACATAAAAGGTGTTGTAATATCTAGTCAGAGAAGTGGAGAAATAACAGTAAGAGTAGAGAAGGAAAGATAACAGAAAAAACATATACAGTATATTGGAAAAGGAAGAGTGTAAGTACCAGGCTAAATCAGAGAGAGGTTTCCATTTTATGCCAGTTTCCAAACATCATTGTATTTATCAACAGAATAGCTGTAAAATTCTTCATCCTTTTGATGTTTCTAATCCTGCCATGAAGCTCTATCAGAAAGGGGGCATTCACATTGTTTCCACCAAAGGGCAACTATACATTCTATATTAAAACATGCATCAACCATTGTTTCGAAGTGGGAGGAGGTAAACCGAATAGGTACGTCATTAGGGTAGAAGGGATCTAAGCGTCAAAAAGATGTGAATTCAATGGACAGGTTGCCAATAAGGCTTGAGAAGTAGGCAGGCAATACCAATATACAGTGAAGGGAAAAAAGTATTTGATCCCCTGCTGATTTTGTACATTTGCCCACTGACAAAGAAATGACCAGTCTATAATTATAAATAACACTAAGAGACAAAATAACAACAAAAAAACCCCAGAAAAATGCATTTAAAAAAAAGTTCTAAATTGATTAATACGAGCAAGTGTTAACTTACAGAGAGGGCAAAACCTCTCAATTTAACTATCAATGGAATCCCTGGCGCTTTATATATCCATCCTGATTGCCTAGCTGGTATGAGAACGTGTAGCACATTCTGTTCATTTTGCGTTTTGTCTATCTGTTTATTTTTTTAATATTTTTCAAGACAATTCACTAACCATGCTAAGGTCCTATCTTCTGTCTCTAATGTGAGTGCTCCAGATGAGGAGACATGCAGCTATTGTTTATGAGATTGTCTCTAACCATCTCAAACTTGTTTAATTACAAGGTTAGTACAACTATAAGTATAAAGTAGTTGTATTGTTTTAAAATTATTAAAAAGTTTAAACTCCTTTACATCGCTCGGCCACACTAAATTAACCTTTCGAAGCACTCATAACACCTTTATACGAATAACTATTATAAATGTCATATTGGTTCTATAAATACATGTGCCTGATCTGTAACAATGAATAATTCTATTCCTTCTGATGAAGTTGATTACTAATGTTTCTATTTTTGTATTGTTGAAACTTCAATAAAAAAAACTATTGGTTAAAAAAAAAAAAAAAGTTATCAATTGATTTGCATTTTAATGAGTGAAATAAGTATTTGACCCCTTTGCAAAACATGACTTAGTATTTCCGGTCAAAAACCTTGTTGGCAATCATAGAGGTCAGACTTTTCTTGTAGTTGGCCACTAGGTTTGCTTTGCACACATCTCAGGAGGGATTTTGTCCCACTCCTCTTTGCAGATCCTCTCCAAGTCATTAAGGTTTCGAGGCAGACGTTGGGTAACTCGAACCTTCAGCTCCCTCCACATTTTTTCTATGAGATTAAAGCGGAGTTCCACTTGCTTTTGTGTTTATTAAAAATCAGCAGCTAAAAAAGTATAGCTGCTGACTTTTAATAAACACATACTCACCTGTCCCATGGTCCAGCGATGCGGCCGGGGGGAGCCTCAGTTCTCTCCATCCTCTCCCCGTGGCACCGGCATCTCTAGCGTGGACACCTGGCTGTGACAGCTTGCGGCTTCACAGCTGGGTGCGCACTGTGCATGCGCAAGTCGCACTGCACGTCCTGAATGGATAGGCAATCTTCTGGGACCTGTGACGTGTCCCAGAAGATTTCAGGGAGGGAGGGGAACAGGAGAACTTCTGCCCGAGCCACCAAGGTTGCTCGAGCGGAAGTGGGAGTGGGTACCTGTCAAAATGAAGTACCCACTCCCCCCCCCAAAAAAAATGACATGCCGAATGTGGCATGTCAGGAGGTCAGGACCACTTAAAACGGAAGTTCCACTTTGGAGTGAAACTCCGCTTTAAGGTCTGGAGACTGGCTAGGCCACTCCAGGACCTTCTTCTTGAGCCACTCCTTTGTTGCTTTGGCCATGTGTTTTGTGTCCTTGTCATGCTGGAATACCCATCCACGACCTATTTTCAATGCCCTGGCTGAGGGAAGGAGGTTCTCACCCAAGATTTGACAGTACATGGCCCCCTCCATCACCATTGAGGTGGTGAAGTTGTCCTGTCCCCTTAGCAGAAAAACACCCCCAAAGCATAATGTTTCCACACCTCATATTTGACGGTGAGAATGGTGTTCTTGGGGTCATAGGCAGCATTCCTCCTTCTCAAAACACAGCGAGTTGAGTTGATGCAAAAGAGCTCGATTTTGGTCTCATCTGACCACAACACTTCCACCCAGTTCTTCTCCAAATCATTCAGATGTTCTTTATCAAACTTCAGACAGGCCTGTACATGTGCTTTCTAGAGCAGCGGGACCTTGCAGGCACTGCAGGATTTCAGTCTTTTACGGTGTAGTGTGTTACCAATTGTTTTCTTGGTGACAATGGTCCTAGCTGCCATGAGATCATTGACAAGATTCTCCTGTGTAGTTCTGGGCTGATTCCCCACTGTTCTCATGATCATTTAAACTCCACAAGGTGAGATCTTGCATGGAGCACCAGACCGAGGGAGATTGACAGTTATCTTGTGTTTCTTCCTTTTGCGAATAATCGCACCAACTGTTGTCACTCTCTCATTAGGCTGCTTGGCGATGGTCTTGTAGCTCATTCCAGCATTGTATAGGTCCTCAATCTTGCCCACAGGTGTATGGTCCTTGTTGAGCTTAGAAATTACAGTGATGAACAAAGTTTGCATGTCGAGCGGTACAGGAGAGTCTTTCAAGAAACCATTAAATAGCTTAACCATATGTGCAAATAGTATGGGAATAAATGTTTCATAGTAGGCGTAGGAAAGCCCATCTTGGCCTGGGGATTTATTTGTAGGAAACGTTTTGACGGTGGTGGTTATGTTGTTCTCTGCAGTAGGAGAATTGAGCATAAGTAGGTATGAGGTATGTTTTCTGGTTACATAGTTACAAAGTTAGTGAGGTTGAAGAAAGACACCAGTCCATTCGAGTCAACCAATGTTGAGTGTGTGTGTGTTTGCTGTTATTAAGTTGATGAAAGAGTAAGGATTATTTCTCTTGACAGGGGCAGGATGGTGGCCAGGAAGGGTGAGTTTATCCATATAAGAATAATGTGTGTTGAAATCTTTGCCAACCTATCAGGGAATTTCTGTGAGATGTCTGGCACGCAGGAATACTCATGCACGCAGCAGAATGGTGACATAAGGTATGCGCATGCGCACAGGAATGCGTGATGGCACCAGATGGCCTATTTAAGGATGCCTTTACCCCTGCTCAAGTGCTGATTGGTCTTTAAGCTGTTCCCTGTGTCCTACATTTCATTCTGTGTGTTTCCCATGTTTCTGACCTGGCTTGCTCCTGACCTGATCTTGGATCCTGCTTCTAACTTGTTACCAGTTCCTGACCCTGGCTTTGTTCCTGACTTCAGCTCTGCTTTTCATTCGGTACCACGCTGCTTGCCTGTGGATGACCCTGGCTATTCTTGTGACCATGCTTCTGTCTCCGATCCTGGAATCCCATCCTGCTCGAGTGCTTGCCTGGCTGTCTGCTGTACCAGCACTGTGCACTTCTGAGTGCTCCTGTCTCAAGTCTGTTGAGAGTCCTAACAAACTACATGTCTTGGTCATGCAGAGGAAGAGGAATGCCCCTTTAACCTCAGCTGGACTTCTGAGCACAGCTACTGTTCCTGTCCTGATGGTCCACCAGTCTCCTTGGGACCGCATCTCTTGCTGTAAGTTCTCCTATTATTATGGTGATCTTCATACAGTGTGAAAAACCATATGTGAAAATTCTTTATGTAAAAACATATAATTTGTAACAATCGTAAAAATATATATATATGTAAAGTCCTCCAATTGATCCAAATAATCTTAAATAGCCAAAGATCAAGCTTCCATCAATAGTGGATCTTCAATCTTGCTAATCTTAGACCGATATGTGAGAGTGAAATAGAAGAAATAGCCTCTTACCAGATAAAACTAAACAGTGAGCCTTATTGGTGAATAGGCACTTTCCACATGTGAACAAATGAAATCAAGTGAGGTGACACATCAGTGGTAGTGCAAACTTCTTACCAGAAGTATGTAGAGGGTAGACATAAACCACTGTTGTTTATACGGATGCACCAGATAGAAGGTATCCAATGGCGGCTTCAATGCGTGGGCTGAATGTTCCTCCTCTCCACCATATCCAACTCGCCAATGTGGCTGGCGATACTGTACTCTAATGTGGCTCCCCATAAAAGATATAAAGTGCCAATAGTGCATTATCCTTTTAAAAAAACTTTATTAAAAAAGAAACACACTTACATGGCAAATGGAAGGAACTGGGCATAAACAATGGTTCCAAGTGTACCGAACGTGACCGCCTGCAGTGCGGAACAAGAGGTGTGGCGTGACGGCGTGGCTACTCCCCCCGACGCATTTCTCCTTATCAGGCTTCAGCAGAGGTGCTCTGGTCCCAGCTGAAGTCTGATAAGAGGAAACGTGTCTGGGGGAGTAGCCACGCCGTCACGCCACACCTCGTGTTCCGCACTGCAGATTTCTTTAGAGAGTTTGCTGCACTGAAAGAAAAGGGGCTGAATAATTTTGCACGCCAATTTTTCAGTTTTTTATTTGTTAACAAAGTTTGAAATATCCAATAAACTTCGTTCCACTTCATGATTGTGTCCCACTTGTTGTTGATTCTTCACAAAAAATTACAGTTTTATATCTTTATGTTTGAAGCCTGAAATGTGGCAAAAGGTCGCAAAGTTCAAGGGGGCCGAATACTTTCGCAAGGCACTGTATCTGGTAAAAGGCTATTTCTTCTATTTCACCCTCACATATCGGTCTAAGATTAGCAAGATTGAAGATCCACTATTGATGGAAGCTTGATCTTTGGCTATTTGAGAATATCTGGATCAATTGGAGGACTTTACATATATATATATATATATATATATATTTTTTTTTTTTACGATTGTTACAAATTATATGTTTTTGCATAAAGAATTTTCACATATGGTTTTTCACACTGTATGAAGAGCACCATAATATTTGGGTCATCCCAGATGTCATATGTTTAATATTTATGATTGTGTTGAGCGCACTATACCTTTTTTCACATTTATTTTCGCCATTTCAGTGCTGCCGCATAATTGTAGGGTTAGCGCACCTTATTTTCTTTCAAGTTCTCCTATTGACATCTGTTGGAACTCATGTTCCTCCTGTCCCTCAGTACCCTCTGTTCCACTCTCAGTGGGGCTCATGCTGTAGAGGCCAACCTTGTTATTTCAGTCTACCATCAGGTAGGTGACAGTTGGGCTGCAAAAATTGTTAAAGATATGAGGGATAAAACATATCAGTAGAGACTTCAAGAACATAATATGTACAATATTGAGGAAGGAAGGGAAAGAGGGACATGACTGAAAGCTTTAAATACATTAAGTGTGCGAATAAGGTTTAAGAGGGCAGTATTTTCAAAACAAAGCTAAGATCAAGAACATAAATAATGACAAATTTAGGCCTTACATTCCATATTCTCTGCAGGCCTAAAGTGGGGTACACATTATAGGAAAATCGGGCGAACAATCGTCTGATTTTCCTTGTTGTTTCACAGCAAGTCAGAACCGATGAACGGAAATTCGTATGAAAATTCTCGTACCACAAAGGCTTTTTTTTTGTTGTTTATTGTTTCTGATTATGCGCAGTCTTTCTTTTCTGATTTTTCTTGTACAAAAATCATACAAAAACCGTGCACATTAAAACGATTTTTTTTGTACGAGAAAAAGTTTGGAGTTTGTCCCTTCGAGAATTTTTGTATGAAAATTCAGAATCGGCTGTAGAAAGTTGTGTACACACTATACGAAAATTTTTTAGATAAAAATGTTCGCCCAATTTTCTTATAGTGTGTACTAGCCTTAACACTTTATTGGAACATCATGTATGTGAAGTTCAGTGTCAATTTATCTCAAAACTAAAGGTAAGCTTTCTTATTTATTGCAAAGTAACCCAGGTAAATGGGTACAATGTATGTAGGAGTATTTGTTTTATCTCTGTATATCACCTGAGGCCAGACACTTCTGTAGCATAACCCACACAGGAGCTGCTGATTTCTGTCACAGGTTCCTCTCTCACTAGTGTAGTGGCAGCCAGTCGCACAGCAGCATTCTTTCCTCTGGCTCATTGAAAAGTCTAGGGGTTGTGTTTTTCTATATTTATTGCTGATTAACTTGAATAGGGCAGGGAGCTGTGGGATATTCCAGAATGCTGTAGGACTCGCTTCACTCTGCAGCTATTTAGAACTGTCCCCTTAACAATATCAGGAAATGGACAGTACTAGAACACCATATGCATTGTTCCAGGCCAGGAAAGCCTTAGTATTAGTGTACTAGGGGGTTACCAGCCACAACAGTCACTCAGATCCTGCACTCAGGCCTGTACTCATGAGTCTTTGGATACTTGGATGCTTCCCTCCTGTTTTAGGCAGACAATTCCTTGGTGGACTAAAAAAAACAGATTGTAGGGTAAACCTTCTTTAGCTTTAGAGATTCCTAGTCAGGGCCGGACTGGCCTACCGGGATACCGGGAATTTTCCCGATGGGCCGCCGGCCCTGGGGCCGCAGGGCCGCTTTAAGATGCTGCCGCTTTAAGAATTTTGGCCGCGGCCGCTTTAAGCAGTGGGGCCGCTGCCGCTTTAAGCATTGGCCACTGCAGTCCCGGCCCCCCGCTGCGCGACGGACAGATACACTCCAATCCGACGTCAGCCGCGATGAGCGGCATGACGTCACATCCGGTGGGAGCGGCTGCGCGGCGGGATCTTCTGACTGCAAGCAACACGGCGCCGGTGTACTGCCGATAGTTTCAACTCTCGTGCACAGTTTTCCCCACTGTGCACGGCGCGGCCAGGGCATTGCGTTGGAAGTCTGAATGGACAGCTCGTACTCGCGGCAGAAGTGACGTTCATGGTTGAAATTTTCGGCAAGTTGAAACTATCGGCAGTACACCGGTCCCTCCCACAGTCACAGACACCACTACAGCAGCAGCATTTGGCTCAAACATACAGGTATTAAAAACCTAATTGAGGACAATTTGCATTGGAGAACAATTGCTTAAAGGGTGGTGATCCCCAACACCATATAACGCCTGCATAACACAAAGGTCTCATAGATAGTTTGAACATAGAGATGGACATCCAGAGAGAACCTGTGAATAATAGAAAAACTTTCCCCAGTAAGGCAAGTTATGTCTATTTGGTATAGAGACTGGTGTGTTGTCCCATATGGTGTCAAGAATGTTTGAGCCTCATGTGAGGTGAGGTATTTTTTACTATGAACTATAAAAATGTGTATTTTTGATAAATAAATCTATGGTGGCATATGTTTGGTTGCCGTGTTAAAGTCCTACACAAAGGGGAATTTCCAATCCTTTGTCTATTACTGCTGATGGCAACCTCTTCCAAAGCTTATTTAGCATACATTTTTTTTATCGTATTTATATATTACCAAACATTGGAGGCTTATAGAAGATTAAACCCCAACTCCAGCCAAATAATTTTTATTAGTCTTTAGTTAAAAAAAAAAAAGTCAAGTTTTGCCAGGCCTTTTCTCCAGTCTGTAACCCCACTGGGGAAATTTTCCTTCACTTCCTACCTCTGCGATAACTATACAAGAAATGGGGGAACTAGAAGAGGAAGTCATGGAAAGGATGTTGGGGGAAGATCAATGTAACAGATCGGCTCAGTTACAAGGAAACTTGCTGTATTCTATGTTCTAGAACTATCTCGTGTGACTAAAGCATCTATTGGGCAATATTCTTTTTTTTTTTTTTTTTTTTATCTCTGATTGAGGTGCTTAAAATCAAATACCTTTTTTTGCCCACTAGATGATGCTTCAATCATAGAAAATAGTTAGATAACATAGCATATGCCAATTTGTGCTGTAGCCAAGCTCCGGGCCAGACTGGCCTACCGGGATACCAGGACATTTCCGGGTAGGCTGCCTGCCCTGGGGCCGCTTTGGGCTGTAGGCAGCTGCAGCAGTGCCAAGGACCGATCCTGGGTGGGTGGCCGGGTACACCGTGAGCTGAGACAGAGGGAAGGGGCGTCAAAGTCCTCTTCTCCCTCCTCCCCTCCTTGTGTACGACACACAAGGCTTGAGTCTGAAATGTAAGAAAGTCCTTCCTCCTAGACCGGCTCCTGAGATAGACGGCAAACTGATCCAATGCTGTGAAATTTAATCAGTGTGACGTGATCATAGGAGCCGGTCTAGGAGGCGGGGCTTTCTTACAGTGGCATCCCGGGCAATTCAAATCCAAGCTCCCTGACACTGCAGGAGATTGCTGATGTATGTGATCTAGGCACGGATGAGGCTGCATTTGGTGGGCACTGGTGAGGCTGCACTGATCTCTTGTATCATGTCTGCAGTCTCTGACCATCTCTTGTATCATGTCTGCAGTCTCTGGCTATCTCTTGTATCATGTCTGCAGTCTCTGGCTATCTCTTGTATCATGTCTGCAGTCTCTGGCCATCTCTTGTATCATGCGTGCAGTCTCTGGCTATCTCTTGTATCATGCCTGCAGTCTCTGGCCATCTCTTGTATCATGTCTGCAGTCTCTGACCATCTCTTGTATCATGTCTGCAGTCTCTGACCATCTCTTGTATCATGTCTGCAGTCTCTGGCTATCTCTTGTATCATGTCTGCAGTCTCTGGCTATCTCTTGTATCATGTCTGCAGTCTCTGGCCATCTCTTGTATCATGCGTGCAGTCTCTGGCTATCTCTTGTATCATGCGTGCAGTCTCTGGCTATCTCTTGTATCATGCCTGCAGTCTCTGGCCATCTCTTGTATCATGTCTGCAGTCTCTGGCCATCTCTTGTATCATGCCTGCAGTCTCTGGCCATCTCTTGTATCATGCGTGCAGTCTCTGGCTATCTCTTGTATCATGTCTGCTGTCTCTGGCCATCTCTTGTATCATGTCTGCAGTCTCTGGCCATCTCTTGTATCATGTCTGCAGTCTCTGGCCATCTCTTGTATCATGTCTGCAGTCTCTGGCCATCTCTTGTATCATGTCTGCTGTCTCTGGCCATCTCTTGTATCATGTCTGCAGTCTCTGGCCATCTCTTGTATCATGTCTGCAGTCTCTGGCCATCTCTTGTATCATGTCTGCAGTCTCTGAGGGGGAGTCTGGAGAGGAGTCAAGAGTTGGAGTGGCGCTGGGATGGGGGTCATAGGAGAAGTCAGATGTGTGTGGAATGTTGAGAGGAGACTATAGGATAAAACCAGAGCCACCAAGCTGGAGCCGACTAACTGAGCCCTGCACGGTGCACCTGAGAGGAAGTCAGGGACAGCGCCACCAGGCCAGTTTGAGGGAGGGGGGGAGGGTCAGTGATGTAAGAGGACATTAATATAAAGGCTCCCCTTATATCATTACCCCCCCCCCCCACACACACACACCCATTCCCAGAGTTCCTGGGGTCCCCCTGGATTGCTCCACCTTCACCACTTTTAACCGTAATTTTCTTTTGGAATTTTATATATATATATATATATATATATAATAAACTCCAATGTGCTTTCATATCTGTCTTATCTATAATACACTCTTCAAATGCGCTTTCAAATGCATGGTTTTTCCTTTTATGAACAGAAAATGGCGTCATGCTGTTGGGCCGGTATAATAATGCTATGGGGCTGGTATGAAATTATTTCCAGGGCTGGTTTTTATTCCCAGTCCGGCCCTGTTCCTAGTGAATAGACCCCACAGCTTTAGCATAACTGAGACCTCAATTAGCTTCTTGGCTGGTGACAGCTGGGCTGACTGGTCCTTCTGAGGACTTCTCCTCCTGGACAAGACTCTAGACTGCTCCAGCTCCAGACTATTTTAGTGCTCTGCAACCACCTACAGGGCACTCCTCCCCAGGGATTGGCTGAGACACTATACATATTCAGGCTGCTCGTTGACCTACTATACTCCTGTGTTCTGGAGCTTTCCAGAAAGCCAAAAGAAGCAACCAAGCCTGCAGACGGTAAGACCATGATCAGTCTAAAGCAATTTGGCAGCTGCCACACTGATTATAGAGGAGCTTAAAAAACAATTAAATTTAGCTGACAGCCTAGCACCTAACTAGGAGGGTGCTAAACTTCACTGGGTATATGTAA
Source organism: Pelophylax lessonae (assembly GCF_965119305.1). NCBI lineage: Eukaryota > Metazoa > Chordata > Amphibia > Anura > Ranidae > Pelophylax > Pelophylax lessonae. Next base: position 152,433,867 of record NC_138768.1, read on the forward strand.
GGGTTTACAACCACTTTAACACTCAGGCCCAGTGTAAGGGTAATGTCATTACCTATCTGTAAGGGACTACACTGCTTGTTAGCAGAATTCTCTGTGTATATTCAGTTAGATGTTGCAATGTTTAGTTAGCTTAGGGCTCTGCAGTGGATATACTTTCCAGCAAGGTTCTCTGTTAGCAATTTGTAATTTTTCATTGTAGGGATCGACCGATTATCGGCAAAGCCGATATATCAAGGGCCGATGTGCACTTGTGGGCGATATTACTGATATTTCGGAAAGTACTTGTACCAGAGTGATGCCTGCAGCTAAAGGCATCACCCCGGTACCGGCATTCATAGCTGACGGTCGGCAGTCTTGTAATGACAACCGATGTGGCTGAGAAGCCGCTTGGCTGTCATTACAAGGAGCAGAGGGGACGTCCCCCCTCCCGCCGTCTTCCACAGCTCGCCCGGGTCTCCCGTCCCACCGGGAGACCCAGGGCAACCAGCCTGCACGGCCGCCGAAGACCCAATCAAAGATACATTCGGCTCTGATCGGGTCTCCATGCCAAAACCCGGAAGTGATGTCATGACAACACGTCCGGGTACTGGCGCCAGATTAAAAAAAATGACAGCATTCAAAACAGCTAAACTTGGCGTTTTGAATACCTTTAAATGCCTTTTAGACTCCCAGACCCCTCCGCAAGAGTACCTGTCAAGTTAAAAAAAAAAAAAAATGTTTTAAATGTACAAAAATATCGGCCCATATCGGCCGATACCAATACGCGATGACCAAAATATCGTTATGGGCAATGAAAAAACAATATCGGTTGATCACTAATTCATTGTACTTAATGCTCTTTATATGGAGAAGTATGTATTAACTGTATGTTTAGTTTTGTACGTATTACAGTTTCACAACATAAATAACAGACTCTGTAAATGCAAGTACAAAACGTCAAGTTTCTTCTGCTTTATTAAAGAGTTCAAGTTGTTTAGCTAACTGCCTAGCCATACATAGAGCTGCATGCCACAAGAGCAGTAAATAATATGATCGCTGATTATTAGGGAATTTTCTTTTTATTTTACATATATTAATAATTGCACATCACACAGCTGAATATCAACCAATGAACTGTGGCTTACTGGGAAATTAACATCCAAGAACTGTGAGAAATGGGCTGAGAATTCTCAACAGAGCCCAGTAGGTATTCCTACAATTAATAAAAAAATGACAAAAAAGCAATAATTTCAATAATCTGCAATGGTAAGTTAAAACATGTATTATTAATGAAAGGAGAGACTCGACACTGATTTTCCCATGAATGTAAAAAAAATGCATATTTTGACGGCAGCAAAACATTGCCATGCTATGACAAATTATCATGAAATAATTCTTACATGGCATTGCAATGACTTTTGAAATTATCACACAGATACAGGAGTGACTTTGATTTACTAATCAATAATATATTAGCTGCACCCAGATTGCTTTCAAGCTAAAAGATATTGTACTGCAATATGTGTTGCTCCACTAACTGCATTTACTGTAAAAATACATTTAGCAAGACAAATTTATAACTCAAAATTCACTTTGCAACTGCTACTTTTTTTCTAAATGTGTGACAAAATTGTTTACTATTGTAGTTATGCTGTTATTTCACCTCAAATTTTCTGGTTTATTGCTTGCTATTTTTCTTGCCTTTCTGTTCTGCGGGACTGAGAAGCAAAGGCATGTAGCAATTAATAAGATGTCTTAGTGGTGAAATGGCTGTGGATTTGTTTTGTATAAGAACACGGGATGAAAAGTCTAAAGGATTAAGGTATACATCCAGGCTGGGAACTACAAGGAAGACTGAGGACTGAGAAATGTGCATTTCTATTAATATATGGATGTGGCTGATGATTTTGATCTTTTGAAGATGTCATCTCAGCATATAAAGAAATGTAAATATCATTATTTATTTGTCTGTACTTGAATTAACAAGTCCATTTTTCTTAAGAATGTCTTTTGGAGGCTGAAATTTATTATGTAAGCTGACATTAGACTTCAGCTGAATTTTTTATTTTTTATTTTACCAGAATTTTGATGATGCTGTAATCCTGTGGCCTTTTCCATGATGCTGCATTCTGTTTACTTAAAACAGAACTCCAATAAGCATTACGTTTAAACTGGAATTATTTAATTTCAGAAAAAAAGTAAGAGATGAGAAATCAGTTTATGTTTTTGAGATCCCAATGACCTATTCGTCATCCACATTTGAAAATATTTAAATTAAATAGGAGCTGTTTGTTCTCAGCACAGCATAGTTGTCAGCTGTGAAGGGAAGACACAGCATAGTTACCACTGGTTCCCAATACTATTAAATATTAATATTTTTTCCATTGATAACAAAAATTGTGAAAATATTTTTATATTTCTTTTTAGCCATATAAATAGAAATTATAAAAGAGGAGTATTTTATATGTACCAATTGCATCCAGTAGGTGTCAAGCATGAGGCAAAATTATATGCATTACCAACTTACTTCAATGCTGTAAAAAGACGGGAATAGTATGGTAAGACATCGCAAACGAACAGCTGAATGAAACAGAGGAGGGAGACTCCTCTAGCAGTGATGGCAATGTCTTAAAAATGTCAGTTCACCACAGCATAATAAAAAGTCTTCATCTCATGAATGCACCTAATATTATATGTTATTTTTAAAATACATTTTTATACAATGTGCTTTACATGTGTTAGCACATTGTGGAGTAATTCATTTTTAATTGCTCCCCAACAAACTAAGGCAACGCAGCTCAGATGCACTATCAATGCAATATAACACACCATAATGCACTACCATGCATTGTGGTGCGCTGTCTTGGAGACAGCACTGCTGGCCAATTTTTTTGGGTTGTTTGTGTGCGTTTCCGGCCAATGGGTTGCCTAAACACAACACATGTTAATGCGTGGCGCTGCCACTATACCATAGGCATAAATATACCAACAAAATATAATATCACAGACCGGCACTAAATTCAATAACAATAGTAAATTACACCAACTGTGATGTGAGACAGTGTAAGGATGCACCTATAATAAATATAGACAGAAAATACAAAAATAAATTTGCCAGTGCTCCAAAAAGTGAAGTAGCGGCTATAAACGCTGTTTATAGTGCACTACAAAGCCATAAGTTAAGATGGGACAATAATGTCAAAATGTGAAATACGCATCGGGTGGAGAATAGAGTGTGAACAGGTGAAATACTGAAATATACGAATACAAAATATAAAGTGCTCAGTGCAATGTAAATATATATATATATATATATATATATATAATATATACAAATTCCTATGTAGAGCCTCCAAAAATATTAAGTGTCAAACAAAAAAAAAAAAAAAAAATATATATATATATATATATATATTAAATGGATATTGACACAAAAATAAGAAGAGTGTCCATAAATTAACATGTGATGTGATGATCTTGTGCCTCTGCTGTGCTTCTTCACCTGTTGAGATACAGTGATGGTGTGGGGTTACTGATCCTCCACCCAGTGAGTTGTGGCCAATTACCAGAAGCACCTAGGCCTCTGGGGACCTGTAGTGCTCATAGAATTCCTTTTCCTTTAAGAGTGAACACCTCTTCCTAGGTGAAGGTGCAGGAATACCGCTAACCAATGAATCTCCTATGTGTATGGCTCAAGGGGACATCAATCCAACAGTATCTCAAAAAATGCAGGAAGAGATTCTCATGGTGCAGTAAGTTTTATTAAATGTTGTGTAAAAAGATATAAAATGGGGACTCACATTTAAAAGTGCCTCGTATAGTACTTGCAGACAGCATAAACAAATGTGTAGGAGAGCAGAGAAACAGCAGCCACTATCTGTGTTCCGCTTTGCGTTCCACGCTCCAGGCTACAGCAAACCGGAATTGACGTACTGTGTGTACTGGACCCTCCAGTTTTTTGCACAGGGCAGCCTGGATCCTCATCTTCTCGGGTCCCTCATTGCTGCCCCTGGCCCCTCCTTCCTATTAAGTGCCCCCACAGCAAGCAGCTTGCTATAGGGGCACCCGAGATGAGCTGCAGCTCCGCATGTCCATTCAGACACAGAGCTGCTGTTCAGGCCCTACCCCCGCTCTCTCCTAAATAGCTAACTGATCTTAATTGACAGCTGCGGGAACCAATTGTGCTGTGTCTCAGCCAATCAGGAGGGGGAGTCTCAGATGGCTGAGGCACTCGCGGACATCGCTGGACAGAGATGGGACTCAGGTAAGTATTAGGGGGTGCTGGGGAGGCTGCTACACACAGAAGGCTTTTTATCTTAATGCATAGAATGCATTAGGATAAAAAAACCTTCAGCCTTTACAACTCCTTTAAGGTGTTGTAGAATCATTGACATAGGCGTGCGCAGCCTATTGCATTAGGGTGTGCACCCCAAAGCTCAAACACGCATGCGTGTATGTATATATATATACAGTATATATATATATATATATATATATATATATATAATATACATACACACTTGTCAAAAGTATTGGGACACCTGCCTTTACACACATGAACTTTAATGGCATCCCAGTCTTAGTCCGTAGGGTTCAATATTGAGTTGACCCACCCTTTGCAGCTATGCCAGCATCAACTCTTCTGAGAAGGCTGTCCACAAGGTTTAGGAGTGTGTTTATGGGAATGTTTGACCATTCTTCCAGAAGCGAATTAGTGACGTCAGGCACAGATGTTGGATGAGAAGGCCTGGCTCGCATTCTTTGCTCTAATTCATCCCAAAGGTGTTCTATCGGGTTGAGGTCAGGACTCTGTGCAGGCCAGTCAAGTTCCTCCACCTCAAACTCGCTCATCCATGTCTTTATGGTCCTTGCTTCATGCATTGATCCAAATCATTTGGTGGAGGGGGGATTATAGTGTGGGGTGTTTTTCAGGGCTTGGGCTTGGCCCCTTAGACTTTTAGGGTGTCAGCATACCAAGACATTTTGGACAATTTCATGCACCCAAATTTGTGGGATGGCCCCTTCCTGTTCCAACGTGACTGCGCACCAGTGCACAAAGCAAGGTCCATAAAGACATGGACTTAGCATGGGTGGTGGAAAATTAACTTCAAGTGCAATAATTTACATTATAATAGTAACTAAAACATATAAAATTAAGTGTGAAAATATAAAAAATAAAAATTCCAAAGTGCTCTACTGGTGTGAACCTTCCAACTAAAAAGTTTTGGAATTAAGTTAAATTGCATGGCAAATATCTGTAGAGGGGTTCCACCATCACTGCTAAGTTTTGAAAAAGATGTATGCCTTATTTTCCTTTTGATGTGTATTACAGGTGAAATTACATGTGAGGCACTGATATGGACTGATAGGCAGCACTAATAGGCACTTGTTCTCAGCACTGACTGGCACTGATGAGGCTGCACTGATGGGCACTGATTGGCAGCACTGAGAGGTGGCACTTATTGGCAGCACTGATGGGTACTGATAGGTGGCACTGATAGGCAGCACTGCTGGGCACTAATAGGCATCACTGATGGCTACTGATAGGTGGCATTGGTGGGCACTGATTGGTGGCACTGATAGGAAGCACTGATAGGCACTGTTAGATGTCACTGATGGACACTGATGAGGCGGCACTGGTGGGCACTGATAGGTGGCACTGATGGGCACTGATGAGGCAGCACTGCTGGGCACTGATAGGCACTATTAGGTGACACTGATGGGCACTGATGAGGCGGCACTGGTGGGCACTGATAGGTGGCACTGGTGGGCACTGATGAGGTGGCACTGATAGGTGGCACTACTGGGCACTGATAGGTGGCACTTCTGGGCACCACTTATGGACACTAACAGGGGAGAGGGGGAGTTTCACATTCAGCAGACAGTGAGACTTGCAAGAGCCGCTCAGTGTGTGTGCAGTGGCGTACCTAGAGCATTTGGCAACCGGGGCGGATCCTATATCTGGCACCCCCCCCCCAACTTTAAAATGTAAAAACACCCACAAACATTTGTAATGTTTTCAAGAATATTTATTGCACAAAATTCACAGCCCCTCATCACAGTGCCCCTTGCAGTCTGCCCTCAGTATCTCTAATCACAGTTCCCCTTTTTGCAGTCTCTGCCTCCCTTGCACAGTCCTACCTTCAGCATAAATAGATAGCTAATATTATTAGCAATGTGTTTGAGTAAGAGATTGGAGACTTGCTAAAGGAGATATGCAGACAGGATACAGGAGATAGTCAGAGACTGCAGACATGATACAGTAGATGGTCAGAGACAGCAGACATGATACAGGAGATGGTCAGAGACTGCAGACCTGATACAGGAGATGGTCGGAGACTGCAAACATGATACAGTAGATGGTCAGAGACTGCAGATATGATACAGTAGATGGTCAGAGACTGCAGACATGATACAGTAGATGGTCAGAGACTGCAGACATGATACAGTAGATGGTAAGAGACTGCAGACATGATACAGGAGATGGTCAGAGACTGAGGACATGATAGAAGATCATGAGCACTAGGGGGGGCTGGAGAGCACAGGGGAAGCAGAGAGCACTGGAGGAGCTCAAGGGCACGGTTGGGGGGGTGGAGAGAATTAAGAGGGGGTTTGGAAAGCATTGTAGGGGGGTTGGAAGACGCAGGGGGTGGAGAGCACTGGAGGGGGGGCGAGCAGGGAAAACCAGGGGGGTGGAGAGCACTGGGGGGGACAGGGAGCACTTGGGGGGCGGGCAAGGAAAACCAGGGGGGTGGAGAGCACTGGGGGGGGCAGGGAGCATAGGGGGAGGGAGATGAAAAGCACTGTGGGGAGCTGAAGAGCATGGGGGGGGGGGCAAAGAACAGGGGGGGTCTAGTGCACTGGGGGGGGCTAAGAGCACTGAGGGGGGTTAAGAGCACTGAGGGGGGGGGATTAGGAGCACTGGGGAGCCAGCAAAAGAAGTTGTATAGGAAGGGGATGGGGCAGCTGCATATAGAGGAATTGATCTTTCCCTATTCTTTCTGATGGAGGGAAAGGAGGAAAACCAGTTATTCAGCAGCTGCAGAAAGAATAGGGAAAGATGAATTCCTCTATATGCAGCTTCCACATCCCCCTCCTATCCAGCACACACACTTGGGCAAAGGGCACGCACTCACCTTCTTCCCGCCGAGGCTCCACCCCTTTTTCCCACCAAGGCTCCGCCCCTTCTTCCCGCTGCGGCTCCGCCCCCGCTAGCAGCACGGACTGAAGGAGCAGCCACTGCAGCTGCCTTCACACCGCGATGCGGGATCTCAGAGCACGCCGGCTGACACCCCCCCAGTGCTTGGCCCCCCCGCCCCCCCCCATTGGTACCCCACTGTGTGTGTGTGAGACACTGTCATGTAATGTAGCTGCTTTCAGCGAGAAAGACCAGCTGTCAAAACTCAGCGGTGATGTCGGGGGTGGGCGGGATCGAGCAGCTGTCAAACACCAGCCAATGATTGGACTGCTTAAGAAAGGGGCGGAGCCACATGAACGAAGAGGCCGCCCAGACCCCATCCCTTTGGCTGGTGTTGGATAGCTGTGTCAAATGGAAAGCTGCGCTGAAAATTGATACACTAGTAAATATAAAATGAACAATGATTCATAAATTCTTTAAATTCATACAAATAGTCCAAACAGATAGCACAAGTTATGCCTATGAGATCAAATGGGATAGTCCAAATAGAAGATTCCAAGGTGCAGATGCAGAGAAGATGAATCCACCACCAGAGATCACTCTATCAGCCGCAGTGAAGCATGCTAAGGATATGCACTTACCAGATGGAAAAAAGGATAGTCACATTGTATACAATCTAGATAGCTTAGAAGCCAATTCCAATGTAAGACTCCTCTCCTGTCCGGGTCCTGTTGAATACAGGAATCCGCAGCGTCCAGCAAGCAAACCACCGGCCACCTCGTCCAGATCAATGATCAAGAAAATTATGCAAGAGAAGAAGGGGCCACAATAGTGCAGATGGTCTATGCAGTTTAATTATGCAAAAAAGAAAAAATACACTCACAATTCCATAGTAAAATAAGCGCTTGTCAACAGATGATTCAAAACCACCACCGCCCGACTTCCGGATACACAGTAGTGACGTCAGCACGCCTTCCCTACGCACGTTTCGTCAGAACTGACGTCTTTCTGGGGATGCGGGCAGCGCGCTGAGTCACCACTTATGTATCGTATGAGGCGTCCGCCCCTTCCGGAGTCTGCGGAGGTGATCGGCACCATATTGGACCCTGGAAAGGACCTTACTCATTATATAAACAGAGCATTTACATAGCGGCCGCAGCATCTAAATCAATAGAGACCGCTGACGCCATCTTTAATCATGGAAATGCCCAATCCATAGATTATTAAAAACAATTTATAATATACAAAATAAATAAAAAAAGGAATAAAATCCAGTCAGAGTTGCCTCCAAAGGGATCTGCTTGTATAATAAAAATTTACTAAATTAATATCAGCCAAATCAAACAGCTGAGCTGTATGCATGATATACATATAATGGATATCTGTGGGCAAACTGGGAGTTATCAACCCCTATTTCTTAATCTGTGATGCAGACGAAGAAATGACAAATAAATATTATAATACCGCAACACAGTATTACAAGTGGTCCCAAAAAAATATATAGACCACCAAAAATGTCTTTAAACATTAAATTAGCCACAGAGCCTAAGTGGATACAACTCATTCTGGGTAAAATAGTGTAAAAACACCAACAAATATAAAAATATTTAAAAATCACAAATATCATGAATATGAATATATAAAATAGCAGAAACACAAATTAAGAATTATCTATAAAGGCGTTTACATCTGTGTCAATATTCAAACCAAATGGGCTGAAACATTTGTTCTTGTAAATCCAGGACATTTCCATCTTGGAGAGTCCCCTAACGAAAGGTTCTCCTCTCCAATGCGGAACGAACTTGTCGATCCCCAGGAATATAGTGTTGCGGGGGTCCTTATTATGTTTTAACCGATAATGGTTAGACACAGAATGCTTTCTAAACCCTTTTTTTGATGTTGGCTATGTGCTCATTACATCTAATATATAGGGGTCTCTTAGTCCTCCCTATATATTGCAAGCCACATGGGCATTGCAAAAGATAGACTACACCAGTCGTGGAGCAGGAAATAAAGGACTTAATTTCAAATGTAATGCCTGTACTAGTGGACAAAAAATCCTTGATGTTTCTCTTTTTACACTTATTAACCGAACAGGTCTGGCAGCGGTTGCATGTGTAATAACCTGTAAGTTGGTTAAAGAAAGTTGGTTTAGGCCCAGGGGGATTCAGGACATTGGGAGCCAGTCTATCCCTTAAGGTGGAAGCCCCTCTAAATATTACTCAAGGTTTCTCCGGTAACACATCAGATAAAAGACGGTCACTCTTAAGAATATGCCAATGCCTACGAATAATATTTTTAATGCTCTTATGTTGTGTTGAAAAAGTAGTAATAAAAGGGGCATTGTAAAGGACGTTCTTAGTTTTAGAGTGAACTGCGGTGGAGAGCATATTGGATCTATCCATCTTATCAACTTCCTCAAGCGTGCGCATAAGGAAAGAGCTATCATAGCCCTTATCAATGAACCTACTAGTAAGGACTTTGGCCTGTCTCACAAAATCCACTTCGTTAGTACAATTTCTCTTGATTCTCATATATTGTCCCTTAGGGACAGCACGAAGCCATGGAGCATGGTGGCAGCTGTCCGTAGGGATATATGAGTTACGATCCGTCACTTTAAAGTAAGTATTGGTGATGAACTTATTTTCGTCACGCATAATAGTCAGATCGAGAAAATTGATGGTTTCCTGACTGGCTTCAAAACTTAACAGTATACCTCTGTCATTCCGGTTAAGTTCCTCCATAAAGACCTCCAGATCCGACCTAGACCCATTCCAAAGAAGGAGGACGTCATCAATGTACCTGGCCCAGAGCATAATCTGGGGCCTGGCACAACCATAGATGACGTCCTCCTCCCACTGGGCCATGAATAGGTTGGCCAAAGAGGGGGCGTATTTAGCCCCCTTTGCCACTCCTCTGTCCTGGCGAAAGTACTGTCCCTCAAACCAGAAATAATTAGATCTGGTCGCGAATTGCAAAAGTTCCATAAATAATTGAACTTGGCATCCAGGGATCTCTGAATCACGAACCAGTGAATCCTCCACAGCTTTGAGACCCAAATCATGGGGGATAACAGAATATAAGGATGCCACATCCGCGGTGACCATCCATAATCCCTCAACTGGAACGAGAGAAGCCAATGTATTTATCACATGCCGCGTATCTTTAATATACGAGGGAGTTAACTGCACCAAAGGTTGGAGGTATGAGTCAATATACTTCCCCACCCGGGACGTCACAGAGTCGATGCCACTTACAATGGGGCGCCCCGGGGGGGGGAAGTAAGGCTCTTATGTACCTTTGGTAGATAGTATATAATTGGCGTCCTAGGACACTTTGGTATTAGAAAGGCCTTCTCTTTTTTATTAATGATGTTTAGAGCAAAGCCATTGGAGACAATCCTGTCTAGTTCCTTCTTATATTGGGACACTGGATCTCGAGGGAGAGGGGTATAGGTGTGCGTATCGCTGAGAATGTGACGCATCTCAGCGAGATAGTCAGACCTATCCAGCACCACTATACCCCCCCCTTGTCAGCAGGTCGGATGACCAGATCCTTATTCTGACATAAGGAATCCAGGCCCCTCACTAGGTCTTGACTCATCCTGTTTTTTCGCACCTGGATTTCATTCAAATCTCTAATAACAACATCTCTGAAGACCCTCAAAGGGGGAGCCAAAGCACCCGGAGGGTTAAACAGAGATGCGTTTGAGAGATTAGAATGTTGAAAAGGTGTAGATACAACACCACTATTGCTAATGGGGTTGCCCAACATATATTTCTGTATGTTGATTTTTCTCACAAATTTGTGTATATCCATGTATGTTTGAAATTTGTTGAGACACCTGGGAGGGGCAAATTTGAGGCCCTTGTCCAGTATATTCTGTTCCGACTCTGAGAGGACCTTGTGACTTAAATTGAAAATTCCTGCTCCACCTAAGTTCTTTTTCTTTCTCTTAGATTGTAGCCGCCTCCCCCTCTAATTCCTCTGGATTTTCTAATGGTCGTTTTAACCCTTGTTTGGCCAACGGAAAACCCCAACCTGGGTAACCAGATTGTGAGGTCTCAACTTGGGGTGGCAACTCTGTTATTGCTGAACTTCTCGATTCCAAAGGGCCCTGGGAAGGAAGGGGTCTCGAATTCGACTGAGCCCCTGGATAATTGTCACTCGGGTGTTGATTGTCCCTCAGTGGAAAAAACGGATTACTTGTGGGAATGTTATATTGATAATCAGACCTCGGTCCGTCTCGAATACCAGTCCACTACGTACAGAACTGTATTCCGAACCTCGATTCCAATCCTCATTGTGTTGTGGACCGGATCTCCATTGTGGAGTTCGTCCACCTCTCTGACCATACTGCTGATTGGAACCTTCTCTCCAATATGGACCATTTCCAGAGTAGGGGAGACGAGAGGGGGAACCTACTTCCCTAAAATCAGGTGACCAATTACGATTGTGCTGATCGTAATTGTTGTTATGTCCTTGTTTGTTCCCACGGGAGTTACCCCTACCTCTTCCTCTCCCCTGGCCTCTATAGGGGGATTTATGGGATTGATGTTGATTTCTAAAGGATTGCACATGCATACCCCCATTATAATGAACCGGTTGCTGATCAATTTTAGCAACTACTGCTTGGGGCATAGCTTGCTCAGGAGACTCCATAACTACTTCATTGATGGCCAAAGAGATACGTTTTTTCTGCCACTCAAAAACAGAACCTGTTTTATAATCCCCTAAGTCCCTATTAAACTTTTTCCGCTTTTTAATCTTTTGCTCTCTTTCTTCCTTTTCCAGGATTTTTAACAAATTACCTGAGCAGGCTACATATTCATTACTCTCCTTAAAAAGGATTAATTTCTCCTTTACCCCTTTTATCTCAGTGTCCAAATCTGGACAATTTCGCTGTCTTTCGTTTAGTCAAGAATCTGAGAAAATCCAGCCCAGCCTCATTAAAGTACTTGTACCACTGTTCCAACTCATCCTCCCCTGTTTGGGGACAAGCCTCCCACCGGAGGCTCCGTGGTACCATGGAATTTTTAATATAGACTTCCAAGAAGGCTAGGTCCCATTGGGTATGCACCTCTGAGATCAACAGATTCTTAAGCTTAACAAAAAGACCAAAAGACCATTTAAATCATTGTCTTTGTCTGAAAAAGCCTCAAAGACTCCCTCTGTATTGACAGTCCTTGAGGCTCTATATTCAAAAATATCCATAGCTCTGTGCAGCAGTTAGCGTTCCAAAATAAAAGATAAAGTGTAAATAACATCTACACGTTTTCAACATTCTAATCTCTCAAACGCATCTCTGTTTAACCCTCCGGGTGCTTTGGCTCCCCCTTTGAGGGTCTTCAGAGATGTTGTTATTAGAGATTTGAATGAAATCCAGGTGCGAAAAAACAGGATGAGTCAAGACCTAGTGAGGGGCCTGGATTCCTTATGTCAGAATAAGGATCTGGTCATCCGACCTGCTGACAAGGGGGGGTATAGTGGTGCTGGATAGGTCTGACTATCTCGCTGAGATGCTTCGCATTCTCGGCGATACGTACACCTATACCCCTCTCCCTCGAGATCCAGTGTCCCAATATAAGAAGGAACTAGACAGGATTGTCTCCAATGGCTTTGCTCTAAACATCATTAATAAAAAAGAGAAGGCCTTTCTAATACCAAAGTGTCCTAGGACGCCAATTATATACTATCTGCCAAAGGTACATAAGAGCCTTACTTCCCCCCCCGGGGCGCCCCATTGTAAGTGGCATCGACTCTGTGACGTCCCGGGTGGGGAAGTATATTGACTCATACCTCCAACCTTTGGTGCAGTTAACTCCCTCGTATATTAAAGATACGCGGCATGTGATAAATACATTGGCTTCTCTCGTTCCAGTTGAGGGATTATGGATGGTCACCGCGGATGTGGCATCCTTATATTCTGTTATCCCCCATGATTTGGGTCTCAAAGCTGTGGAGGATTCACTGGTTCGTGATTCAGAGATCCCTGGATGCCAAGTTCAATTCATTATGGAACTTTTGCAATTCGCGACCAGATCTAATTATTTCTGGTTTAAGGGACAGTACTTTCGCCAGGACAGAGGAGTGGCAATGGGGGCTAAATACGCCCCCTCTTTGGCCAACCTATTCATGGCCCAGTGGGAGGAGGACGTCATCTATGGTTGTGCCAGGCCCCAGATTATGCTCTGGGCCAGGTACATTGATGACGTCCTCCTTCTTTGGAATGGGTCTAGGTCGGATCTGGAGGTGTTTATGGAGGAACTTAACCGGAAGGACAGAGGTATACAGTTAAGTTTTGAAGCCAGTCAGGAAACCATCAATTTTCTCGATCTGACTATTATGCGTGACAAAAATAAGTTCATCACCAATACTTACTTTAAAGTGACGGATCGGAACTCATATATCCCTACGGACAGCTGCCACCATGCTCCATGGCTTTGTGCTTTCCCTAAGGGACAATATATGAGAATCAAGAGAAATTGTACTAACAAAGTGGATTTTGTGAGACAGGCCAAAGTCCTTACTAGTAGGTTCATTGATAAGGGCTATGATAGCTCTTTCCTTATGGGCACGCTTGAGGAAGTTGATAAGATGGATAGATCCAATATGCTCTCCACCGCAGTTCGCTCTAAAACTAAGAACGTCCCTTTCAATGCCCCTTTTATTACTACTTTTTCAACACAACATAAGAGCATTAAAAATATTATTCGTAGGCATTGGCATATTCTTAAGAGTGACCGTCTTTTATCTGATGTGTTACCGGAGAAACCTTGAGTAATATTTAGAGGGGCTTCCACCTTAAGGGATAGACTGGCTCCCAATGTCCTGAATCCCCCTGGGCCTAAACCAACTTTCTTTAACCAACTTACAGGTTATTACAGATGCAACCGCTGCCAGACCTGTTCGGTTAATAAGTGTAAAAAGAGAAACATCAAGGATTTTTTGTCCACTAGTACAGGCATTACATTTGAAATTAAGCCCTTTATTTCCTGCTCCACGACTGGTGTAGTCTATCTTTTGCAATGCCCATGTGGCTTGCAATATATAGGGAGGACTAAGAGACCCCTATATATTATATGTAATGAGCACATAGCCAACATCAAAAAAAGGGTTTAGAAAGCATTCTGTGTCTAACCATTATCGGTTAAAACATAATAAGGACCCCCGCAACACTATATTCCTGGGGATCGACAAGTTCGTTCCGCATTGGAGAGGAGAACCCTTCGTTAGGGGACTCTCCAAGTTGGAAATGTCCTGGATTTACAAGAACAAATGTTTCAGCCCATTTGGTTTGAATATTGACACAGATGTAAACGCCTTTATAGATAATTCTTAATTTGTGTTCTGCTATTTTTTATATTCATATTCATGATATTTGTGATTTTTAAAATATTTTTATATTTGTTGGTGTTTTTACACTATTTTACCCAGAATGAGTTGTATCCACTTAGGCTCTGTGGCTAATTTAATGTTTAAAGACATTTTTGGTGGTCTATATATTTTTTTGGGACCACTTGTAATACTGTGTTGCGGTATTATAATATTTATTTGTCATTTCTTCGTCTGCATCACAGATTAAGAAATAGGGGTTGATAACTCCCAGTTTGCCCACAGATATCCATTATATGTATATCATGCATACAGCTCAGCTGTTTGATTTGGCTGATATTAATTTAGTAAATTTTTATTATACAAGCAGATCCCTTTGGAGGCAACTCTGACTGGATTTTTATTCCTTTTTTTATTTATTTTGTATATTATAAATTGTTTTTAATAATCTATGGATTGGGCATTTCCATGATTAAAGATGGCGTCCGCAGTCTCTATTGATTTAGATGCTGCGGCCGCTATGTAAATGCTCTGTTTATATCATGAGTAAGGGCCTTTCCAGGGTCCAGTATGGTGCCGATCGCCTCCGCAGACTCCGGAAGGGGTGGACGCCTCATACGATACATAAGTGGTGACTCAGCGCACCGCCCGCATCCCCAGGAAGACGTCAGTTCTGATGAAACGTGCGTAGGGAAGGCGTGCTGACGTCACTACTGTGTATCCGGCAGTCGGGCGGTGGCGGTTTTGAATCATCTGTTGACAAGCGCTTATTTTACTATGGAATTGTGAGTGTATTTCTTCTTTTTTGCATAATTAAACTGTATAGACCATCTGCACTATTGTGGCCCCTTCTTCTCTTGCATAATTTGCTTGATCATTGATCTGGACGAGGTGGCCGGTGGTTTGCTTGCTGGACGCTGCGGATTCCTGTATTCAACAGGACACTGGTCAGGAGAGGAGTCTTACATTGGAATTGGCTTCTAGGCTATCTAGATTGTATACAATGTGACTATCCTTTTTTCCATCTGGTAAGCGCATATCCTTAGCATGCTTCACTGCGGCTGATAGAGTGATCTCTGGTGGTGGATTCATCTTCTCTGCATCTGCACCTTGGAATCTTCTATTTGGACTATCCCATTTGATCTCATAGGCATAACTTGTGCTATCTGTTTGGACTATTTGTATGAATTTAAAGAATTTATGAATCATTGTTCATTTTATATTTACTAGTGTATCAATTTTCAGCGCAGCTTTCCATTCGACATCTCTATTTATAGTGTTTCCCACTACAGCTACTGCTTACATTTGTTATTGCTCAGCACGGTTATTTACACTTTATCTGGTGTTTGGTAGCTGTTCGGTCCCGCCCACCTCCGACATCACCCCTGAGTTTTGACAGCTGGTCTTTCCCCCTTCAAGCAGTAACATTACCTGACAGTGTCACACACACTGAGCGGCTCTGGCAAGCCTCACTATCTGCTGGAGCCAACAGCACAGCCGCCTCTCCACCAAGTATTTCACTACCCTCAGTGCCAAAGATGGAGATCTCGGGAGAAAGCCGGCACACCCCGTGCGCGCGCCTATGATCATTGAGTGTTAAAATGAAAAATTTCTCACCTATGTTGGGCCATCTGTTTGTTGAAAGGTTGCTTTGTCTTCCCAGTGTACTGTACATGTCTTTGCATTCCTTACTATACTGCACTGCATAAATCTAGTTACTTCACTTGTGTTTGGGTCTTTTGGATTTACAAGCTTTTGTCTCAGTGTATTGCTGAGTGTAAAAGTCACAGAATGCAAGGTTAAAGATCCTTCAGAATTTTTATGATACTCCATCTACATTTGTATTTTTTTATATATGTTCCTCTGTTCATGGGTTCTGTACTTTCCTTTGACCTTGTGGATGTTGTAACAAAAGCCCATAGTTGGTAGACACAACATTTTCAATGCACTTATAAGATGTCTGTGTTATTTGTCTTTAGACTGTAGTTTGTTGTTATCATCTTAGCTCAATGTTCTTTCTGATAATCTCCATTTTGTGTTCCAGTGGGTGGTGGGAGTCGAAAGGCAGATACTGTTCTGTGTGGGTGGGATTCATATAAACCTCAATGTCCAAGTTATCCCTCTCTTTGACATGTAACACACAGTCCAAAATTGGTAAATTTTTATTCTGTGCCTCTTCCCATGTAAACTTGATGTTTATGTCTTCTGAGTTTATATGCTTTTAATTCCTATGTTCCAATAACTTAGTGTAATTTTCCTGAAATAATTCTCTTCTCCACCTCCCCCATGCACAATTTAGCAACATTGTACAATAGGAGATATACAGTAGGTCATCCCACAGCACTGCCATATTTCTATCTGTACAAATTATCCTTGTACTTGAAATAGTTGATGTCAAGGCAAAGGTTTAGTAAATAAACATATTTGGTTTGGCTTTAGTATATACAGTATCTCACAAAAGTGAGTACACCCCTCACATTTTTGTAAATATTTTATTATATCTTTTCTTGTGACAACACTGAAGAATTTACACTTTGCTACAATGTAAAGTAGTGAGTGTGCAGCTTATATAACAGTGTAAATTTTCTGTCCCCTCAAAATAACTCAACACACAGCCATTAATGTCTAAACCACTGGCAACAAAAGTGAGTACACCCCTAAGTCAAAATGTCCAAATTGGGCCCAATTAGCCATTTTCCTTCCCTGGTGTCATGTGGCTACATAAATATGGCCTAGGATATAAGAAGATTGCCAAGACCCTGAAACCGAGCTGCAGCACGGTGGCCAAGACCATATAGCGGTTTAAAAGGACAGGTTCTAATCAGAACAGGACTCGCCATGGTTGACCAAAGAAGTTGAGTGCACGTGCTTAGCGTCATATCCAGAGGTTGTCTTTGGGAAATAGACGTTTGAGTGCTGCCAGCATTGTTGCAGAGGTTGAAGAGGTGGGGGAGTCAGCCTGTCAGTGCTCAGACCATAGGCCCGCACACTGCATCAAATTGGTCTACATGGCTGTCATCCCAGAAGAAAGCCTCTTCCAAAGATGATGCACAAGAAAGCCCACAAACAGTTTACTGAAGACAAGCAGACAAAGGACATGGATTACTGGAACCCTGTCCTGTGGTCGGATGAGACCAAGATAAACCAATTTGGTTCAGATGGTGTCAAGAGTGTGTGGCAGCAACCAGGTGAGGAGTACAAAGACAAGTGTGTCTTGCCAACAGTCAAGCATTGTGGTGGAAGTGTCATGGTCTGGGGCTGCATGAGTGCTGCTGGCACTAGGGAGCTACAGTTCATTGAGGGAACCATAAATGCCAACATGTACTGTGACATACTGAAGCTGAACATGATCCCCTCGCATCGGAGACTGGGCCGCAGAGCAGTATTCCAACATGATAACGACCCCAAACACACCTCCAAGACTACCACTGCCTTGCTAAAGAAGCTGAGGGTAAAGGTGATGGATTGGCCAAGCATGTCTCCAGACCTAAACCCTGTTGAGCATCTGTGGGGCATTCTAAAATGGAAGGTGGAGGAGCGCAAGGTCTCTAACATCCACCAGCTCTGTGATGTCGTCATGGAGGAGTGAAAGAGGACTTTAAAGGCAACCTGTGAAGCTCTGGTAAACTCCATGCCCAGGAGGGTTAAGGCAGTGCTGGGAAATAATGGTGGCCACACAAAATATTGACACTTTGGGCCCAATTTGGATATTGTGACCTAGGGGTGAACTCACTTTTGTTGCCAACAGTTTAGACATTAATAGCTGTGTGTTGAGTTATTTTGATGGGACAGCAAATGTACACTGTTATATAAGCTGTACACTCACTACTTTACATTGTAGCAAAGTGTAATTTCTTTTGTGTTGTCACATGAAAAGATATAATAAAATATTTACAAAATTGTGAAGGAGTGTATTCACTTTTGTGAGATACTGTACATAATTACAAAAATAGCATTATTCCACAATCAATACATACCTAATTAATTTTAAATAACATTAACCACTTCCGGACCAACCACCGTGTATTTACGTCAGTATTTTGATGTTAAATACCAGGGTTATGGCAGCAGATAGCTGCCATAACCCCGGTATTTTTCTACACGGCCGGCAGTCCTCTTTCCAATAAAAGTGATTCCAGTGGCGTATTCGCCACGGTATCACTTTTATGGGCAGCGGGAGAGGTGCCCCCCTCCCGCCACTTCCCGGTAATTTTCCCAGCTTACTGGAGCCGTCGGTAGCAGGGAAAACGTTCCGGTCCATTCCAGTCCCAGGCAGGAAGTCGAGTGAGGGTAGGATGGCTCCCACTCAACTCTTTGGCCTTGGAGGACCTGAGCGACATCATATGTTGCTGCCACCCAACGGCCTTAAAGGGCCAATTTTTTTCTTGCAAAAACATTTTTAAATCGCCCTATCCCTCCGAGCTTGTGTGGAGAAGCAAACGCATATGCAAGTCGCGCCCACATATTTTAACAGGGTTCAAACCACACATGTGAGGTATCGCCATGATCGTTAGAGCCAGAGCAATAATTCTAGACCTCCTCTTTAATTCTAAACTTGTAACCTGTTGAACTTTTTCAAGCGTCACCTATGGAGATTTTTAAGTACCAATGTTTGTTGTCATTCGAAGAGCGTGCACAATTTTGAAGCATGACATGTTAGGTATCAAATTACTCTGCATACTATTCTCTTTCACATTATAGAAAAAAATTGGGCTAACTTTACTGTTTTCTTATTTTTTAATTCAAAAAAGTGTATTTTTTCCAAATAAATTGCGTTTGTGAGACCGCTTCACAAATACGGTGTGATATAAAGCATTGCAATGATTTCCATTTTATTCTCTAGGGGCTCTGCTAAAAATAAATATAAATATAATTGTTTGGGGGTTCTAAGTAGTTTTCTAGTAAAAATACTGATTTTAACTTGTAAACAACAAGTGTCAGAAATAGGCCTGGTCCTTAAGTGGTTAATACTCAAAATGTAATAAAGATAACGGTTGAAATATAGAAATCTAGAAACTTTAATTGCAAAATGATCATAAGCATCATAAAAAGTGCCTCAGTGCAAATCCAAAAGTGCAAACAGTGTCCACCAATGTGTAAAGTCCACTAATGTAGTGCCACCCAAGGGTGATATAACCCCACAGCACAGTTGTTCTGGAAAGATAGTGTTCCTCTCACTGACAACCAAATGGTGAATACTATTCTGAAAATTCTAAAGGGTAATTTTCTAATGGTGAATGGTATTCTTCTAATATTGACCACAGAGAAAGCATATATTAATATCCTCCTCCAGTTATACAGGGGCTCCACCAAAAGGGAATTACCACTAATCTCCCTAAAAGTTATACTCTGTAAAACTCAGGATAGAAAAAGAGGACCTATAGAGGCTGCACTGAACCAATAATTTCTTTCAGAGTAGTTTCATAAAAACAGCAGCAATTCAATGTGAAGCTAGTTTACTCAAAACACACTGAATGTGCTCACGTTTATCTGGGAAAGGCACGCTGGCAGATGTGAAGCAGCTACTCGTCCAGTATTGGATCAGGAGTCGAAGAGGCTGATAGAGTATCTGAAAGCCATAGTAGATGGAGAGCTGAGGGGGATAGAAGTGGGTGAAGCGGCAGTCCCAGGAATATTGGTTCTGTGAGATTATTGAAAAATACTTTGCATGATGGCACATTCCTTTGTCTTAGCTTCAAGTATTACAAACTGCACTTACTGCTCCTGTCAGAGTGCCTTGCCTTGATGAATGTAAGCACATTCCATGCGTTGTAAGCAGACAACCTTTTAGTCTCATTGAATTGCTGCTGTTTTTTGGAAACAATTAATTTTATGATCTTTTTTGTGATTTTATGAATTGTATATTTTCATTGTTATATCTATTATGATTCAAATGTTCGTGATATTTTTGATTATTTAATCATACATGTTTTGGTTAATAGAATAGTGCACTTCTTTAGAATTATTTTTATTATACAGAATATATATAGTGGCAACAGTTTGCAGAGTACTTTATAATATAAAAGGAGACAGTACAGTTACAATACAATTCAAGGCAAGTGGGCTAGGAGGAGCCTGCTCACTAGTTCTTACAATTTAATAGATCTTTTTACCTTGTTAACAAAGTCTTTGGAGTTCTGATTATAGTGTATTGTGTTGCCAACTAAGGGTGATAGGATAGTAGCCAGCTACGTAGCAATGGCATAAGTGACAGAGTTGATACTGCTGATAACTGATTGCTACCAACATGTAACATATAACATTCCTAAGCATCTTGGCTTCAGAAGCTCAAACAAATTGTTAGTAGGGAGCATTTAAAAAATGTAAACAGCTAACTAATGAAAAAATGTAAATGCTTAGCTCACAGAGTTCTTCTTTAAAGAGTAGCTCCACTTTTCTGGGGAACAAAATAGCAAAAAAAAAAAAATAATAATATTGCATATATGTGACGGGAGTCACTTTGGGCGCGGGGTGACCAGGAAACTGGGGGGATATGGTTTGGATTGCTCCAAATGGAACAGTGATATTCAGGAATGATGTCTCTCTTGAAATATGAAGATTTTATTCCCTGTACATTGTGAGGTCTCTGACCAGGAAGTACAACTCCTAATTTGGGCATTCCAGGAAGTTTAATGTGGAGACCGACTGTCTAACGATGTTGCTTTTGTGTGAATAAGTAAATTGTGATATTCTTGTCTGAGGTGGCTTTCCATTCACCTATTGTTAAGTGTGCTCATGATGAACTCACCTGTTGTCTGCTAAGGGATGTATTGACATTCAGAGTAATGTGTATTGGGGGCTTGTTATGTAACCATTGTGTGATGTTGGGGGCTGGATTTGGGTCATTGTTCACATAGTGACTGCATTAGTTCTAACGTGTATATAAAGTGTGTATTCCTTTTCAATAAAGAGTCTGATTCCTGCTTGACCCTCATTACAGAGCCTCGTCTCGTACTTGGGGGGGGGGGGGAATTATTCGTATGGGTTTCTTGTTCGGCTGAAAGGAGTGTCCGGTGGCTGCCTTTGTGTTCGGGAATGAAATATCCTAAACAATTGTAACCCCTTTCATACCCGGGGTGTCGTTAAAATTGGTGGCAAGCGGCGGGATAATTCCCACATCCCAGAAGGACAGCTGCAACAGGACACAGGCCAATGGAAGCACATTATGAATGGCTAAAGTGCTCTACCCTCAAGGACTTACTAGAGAACTGGGGCCGACCGGCCAACAACTGTAAGAAGAGGGACATTATCGCAGAACTAGTTGAAATGGATAGAGCTGAAAGACCCAACATAATAGAAAGGCCCAGCGTAACAGAAAGGACACCCGAAAAGGAAAGTTTTGATCGAGCTGTTAACATAAGACTGGCACATTATGGTCCCAACCCTAAAGCGGAGATCATAGACCGAGTTATAGCGGCTGTGGAGGCAAATTGGCTACAGCAAAGAAGTGCAGCAGCAGCAGAGGTCACAGCAGCACCAACTGAAAGGAGAAAGGTACATTTTGCTGTTTTTAAAAATTTAATTGAAACGGAAGGGGAGATTGATGGGTACCTTGCCGATTTTGAACAGCAATGTGCCCTACATTGGGTGCCCACAGAAGAATGGGTTACCATTTTGTCTGGGAAATTGTCCGGCCGGGTCACAGCACTAACTCCAGCGGCCACTTATTCTCAGCAGCCCAGGTTAAACTCCCAGGACTACTCACAACCCATCAGGTGTTTTGGGTGTAAACAGCTAGGGCACAAAAAGCCAGACTGTCCGTTGAATCCAGTCAGGCAGTCCCAGTCTTGGAGAAAGCCAGCAGGGGGGAACCCCTGAACACCCATGCCTGCGGACCACTGCGTTGAGGAGGTAGAACTTTGGGATGTCCTGCAAGAGGCTGATCCAGTACAAGCGGCTAACAGGGACAACAGGCAGAAACACAGGCAAACTGTCTGGGTTAATGGAAAGGTAGCCAATGGCCTACGTGATACTGGCGCCACCATGACCCTACTACAGAAGAACCTCATCCCAGAGAGCCAGCACACCGGAGACAATGTAGCCGTAAGGGTAGCGGGAGGCACCATTTTGCGGCTACCCACTACCTGTGTTCACCTGGATTAGGGGGTTGGATCAGGACACGTGAATGTGGGGGTGATGAAGGATTTGATAGCGGATTTACTACTGGGGAATGATTTGGCCCCCCTCGTTTCTCCTTATGCCTCGAAGGGCCACGCTGAAGCCAACCCAGTGACTACCCATGCCCAGACCCATGCTGCTGGAACCGCCCCGCCTGCTACTGAGACCCTGGTAAGACTATCTTCCCCGACATGTACCTTAGATCAGGCTCCTCTAGGCTGGGATACCCCAGAGGGAGGGAAACCTGGGAGGACCCAACCTTATAAAAGTATAGGGCTAAGGCAGATACTCAGGAAAGAGGAATAGATGGTGTTCTTTTTTGAATGGGTGGGGGATAGACTGTATAGAATCCCTAGGCCATTTCCGAGAAGTAAAGCCCCTTTGCAGAAAAGACAGCTGGTGGTGCCTAAGAAATACCAGCTGGAGATTCTGTGAATGGGGCATGATGTACCACTAGCAGGACATCTAGGGTCCCGTCGCACAGACCATAGGATTACACAAAATTTCTGCTGGCCCAATTTTAACCAGGATGTGCGACAATACTGCAAAACGTGTGACACGTGTCAATGGGTAGGTAAGCGGGGGGACCACCCTAAGGCCAGACTTATGTCCATGCCTATTATTGGGGAGCCCTTTTACTGCATAGCTGTTGACATTGTGGGTCCCTTGGCCAGGCCTAGTCCATCCGGGAAGAAGTATATTCTCACCGTGGTGGACTACGTCACCCGTTACCCAGAGGCAGTAGCTATGTCCAACATTGCAGCAGAGATAGTAGCTGATGCCCTGGTTAAGATATTTACTAGAGTGGGGTTCCCTAAGGAGATTCTCTCTGACCAGGGAACCCAGTTCACCGCTGTGCTCACCCAGCAGTTGTGGAAGGTGTGCAATATTAAGCCCTTGCTGAGCTCACCTTACCACCCCCAGACTAACGGTCTCTGCGAACGCTTTAACGGGACCCTCAAGCACATGCTGAGGACCTTTTCGGACGCTTGCAGAGACTGGGAGAGATTCCTGCCTTACCTGTTATTTGCATACAGAGAGGTACCCCAGGAATCTACTGGGTTCTCACCCTTCGAGTTACTCTATGGGAGAAGGGCCGCGGACCCATCAATCTCATTAGAGGACACTGGGAGATAGCGACAGAGCAGGAGGGGACCTCAATAGTGCCCTATGTTCTGGAATTCAGGGACTGCATGGAGCAACTGTCTCTGATGGTAAGGGAGAGTCTTCAGGCGGCCCAGGGGAGACAGAAGAGATGGTACGATCGGGGGGCCCGACAGCGTATCTTCAAGGTTGGGCAGAAGGTCTTAGTGCTCAAGCCGATGAAGACCGTCAAGATGCAGGCATCTTGGCAGAGCCCGCATAAAATAATAGCCCAGGTATGTGATACTACCTATGTTATTGCCAGCTGTGCAGATGAAAGAATTGAGAGAACCTTTCATGTGAACATGCTGAAGGAGTATCAAGAATGACAGGAGGAGGTTGCTGCAGTATGTGCCCCTGCTGCGGACGACTCAGAAATGTACCCCTCCCTGACTTACTAGACAGGAGAACCCCAGACTGACCTCAATAGCCTTGTACAGCTAGGGGACCGGTTAAGCCCCACAAAGAAGGAACAGGCTAAGCGGCTTCTGTGGGAGAAACAGGCAACTTTGAGCCCTCTGACAGCCCTTGGGCCTCGCCTGTAGTCTTGGTGCCTAAGAAAGACGGAACTACCCAGTTCTGCGTGGACTACAGGCAACTCAATGAGAAGACCACCACTGACACCTACCCGATGCCCAGGGTAGACAAACTACTAGATCATATAGCCAGGGGACGTTATTTAACTACAATAGACCTGTGTAAGGGCTATTGGCAGATTCCCCTGGCCGAGGATGCTATCCCCAAGTCGGCATTTGTTACCCCGTTTGGTCTGTAACAGTTTAATGTCATGCCATTCGGGATGAAAAATGCCCTGGCTACCTTCCAACCTATGGTGGATAGGCTCCTCGATGGCTTCCAGGATTTTGCATGTGCATACCTGGATGACATTGCGATCTACAGTGGGTCTTGGTAGGAGCACCTGGTTCACATAGGGCTGGTCCTGGACAAGATTCGGGCCGCAGGCCTGACCTTGAAACCAGACAAGTGCCATCTAGGTATGGCTGAGGTGCAGTACCTGGGACACCGAGTAGGATGTGGAAACCAGAGGCCAGAGCCAGCCAAGGTAGAGGCAGTAGCTAACTGGCCCACACCCCATACTAAGACCCAGGTATTAGCCTTCTTGGGGACAGCAGGGTACTAATGACGTTTTGAACACCCCAGAAACATAATTTTCTTCTTGTGTGATTTGCCCACCAATTTTCCCAGAAGTCTACACTAAGATACAAGTCAGATTTCAGGCATCCCCAGCAACAAAAATTTCATTTTTGGTGATATACTCCCAATATGAACATGTCTAAAGGGATGCAGGTCCAACAGATTGGTTAATAATTATGAAACCACTTCCATTAGACCCACTCAGCACAGAGTCACAGAGGAACACACAGGGATTTTTTCAGAGTAACAAAAGGTAGGAATCTGCAACAAAGGTTGGTTTAATCCTTGCAATGTACATAGATCACTTAGAGGGGAATGTTTTTTTCTCAACAAAAGTGGAGTTACGCTTTAATGTATCCCTATGTTTTTTTTCAGTTTTCATACAAATTATTAGTAGTTTTTGAAACAATATTTAGCCCTGCCATTGAGGTAATAGGGTTGATTTACTAAAGGAAATAGGCTGCTCATTTAACAAGGGAAGTTGCACTTTGCAAGGGAATTTCCCCCCGAGCTTAGTGAATGTGGTGAAAAAAAAAAAAAAATAGAATTGTTGATTGCACATCATCTGATAATGGAAATCAGCAGAGCTTTACCTCATTCATCTGGGGAAAGTGTCCTTGCATAGAGCAACCTTCCTTGCAAAGTGAACAGACTATTTGTTTTTAATAAGTCATGTCCAAAATTAGGCTCCATGTACACGGGACGTTGTAAATGGCCGTTTAGGAGCAGTTAAGGGTTTTTTTTCAGAAGCCTGCACCTGCATGTTATCTTATCTGCCCATGTACACAGGGTCGTTTACAGTCATTTGCAGGCAGTTGAGATCAGGGACGTTTTTTGGAACGCAATTATTTGCGTTCGAACGTGTGTTTCCCGGCGTTTCAAACGCAAAAACGGGACCGAACGCGACCGAATGTGATGAAGTACGTTCAGCCACGTTATATGTTTTTTTTTTCTTCCATTCAAAATCAATGGTTCCCTATGGGAGCATATTGATTTGAATGGAAGTTGCACCGCAAGTCGGATCAGGATGATCCGACTTACGGTGCGACTTGCGCTGTGAGAATCTTGAGGGGGAACTCCACGCCAAAAATGGGAAAAAAACTGCGTGGGGGTCCCCCCCCAGGTTCCAAACCAGACCCTTATCCGAGCATGCAGGGCAGGTAGGGGGAGGGGACGAGTGAGCGGCCCCACCCCCCCTGGACCATACCAGGCCACATGCCCTCAACATGGGGGGGTGTTGGTGCTTTGGGGCAGGGGGAGCTCTGCACCCCCCACCTCAAAGCACCTTGCCCCCATGTTGATGGGGACAAGGGCCTCATCCCCACAACCCTGGCCGGTGGTTTTGGGGGTCTGCGGGCAGGGGGCTCATCGGAATCTGGAAGCCCCCTTTAACAAGGGGGCCCCCCAGATCCCCTCCCTATGTGAATGGGTATGGGGTACACTGTACCCCTACCCATTCACCCCATAAAAGGCAGTGTATGTAAATAACGACAGGAGATGTTTTGGAAAGTTTATTAAAAATCTTCATCCGGACTTCTCCGCTCTGGTCTTCTCCCTCTCCGCTCTTCTTGTCTTCTGCTCTTTTGCTGTCTGCTCTTCTGCTGTCCAATCTTCTGCTCTTTTGCCCTCGGCTCTTCTTCTTCCTCCGGTCTTCCTCAGACGATGTCTCCGGTGATTATGCTGGTCTCCGGTCTCTGCAGCTTGTTATATAGCCATTGTGGGCGTGGTCGCCAGGTGACGTCATCAGGAGACCCAGCCCCCTCATGTCACAGATGACATCACAGATGGGCTGCGTGATCAGATAAGCGTCTGGTATGGATTGTGGGGGGGAGGACCCCACACCGTTTCTTCGGCGTGGGGTTACCCTCGAATTCCATACCAGACCCGAAGGGCCTGGTTTGGAACCTGGGGGGGACCCCCACGCAGTTTTTTTCCCATATTTGGAGTGGAGTTCCCCCTCAAGATTCTGACAGCGCAAGTCGCACCGCAAGTCGGATCATCCTGATCCGACTTGCGGTGCGACTTCCATTCAAATCAAAGGGCTCCCATAGGGAACCATTACTTTTGAATGGAGGCAGAAAAAACGCTGCTAAAAGCAACGTGGCCAAACGTGCAATAACGCCAATGGAAAAAGCTACTGAAAGCACGTTTAACAGCTGCTTTTTCCCGGCGTCAGAACTAGCTTTGCAGCATGTTTTTTCTAACGTCCCGTGTACATGGAGCCTTAGGCAGCACGTATTACCCACTATATTAACCATTGTGAATGTAGATATAAATATAACATTATAGACACATAGATTATTTATCAAAGTTATTCTTGTAATAATATCCTAATTCACCAAAACTTTGTGCTAAGTGACCTACTACCCAAAAGATTGACACTCACCATAACATGTTTTAATAAACATTGTGCACAACACAGCGAATTGTCAGGAGCATCTAGCACTCCTGCTCCTCATTCCAGCATCCTGAAATCATGGCTATGGCATTCCCTTTGTCTGTCTGTCTACCTGCAATGTTATTTATTGTGGCCACTCTCTAGGTAGACACCAAACTGGATTTAAGCCAGCCAAGCCTGCAGTCTCATTCTTGTGATAGCGTGCGTATTACCTGATCAAGCTACCTGTTTATCTGCCCTGCTTTGCTAGATTGGATAACCCCCCTAACAACCTTGGATCAGCTATCAACTATTCTCTGATCTCTGCCTGCCTTTTGACTTCGGACATTGACCCTGACTTTTCTGAATCTTGCCTGTCTGTCAACCGCAAGTACCTGTTTGCTTTGCACAGTTTGCACATGTTTTGGCATGTATAAGTCCTGGGGGCAACCGAGTACTGGTAGGCCTGCTTGACTTATGGGAAAGGGGTCTGCTATAGGTGAAGAACACAGAAGCTAGCTATATTGTCTGACCACCTGCATTCTGTCTAGATGGACTCTACACAGCCTTGTTTATTTGCTGAGGATATTTACAAACTTACACATCGAATAAAGAAACTGTCTGTGTGTGTGTAAACGCACCTCCGGCAGTAATGCAGGAGTCAGAGCCCAAGGTTAACCCGCCTGACCATTTTTCTGTTGACCCCCATTTGTTTTCCAACTTTTAAATAGTTGTATGCTATACTTTAAGCTTAAGCCAGGCTTTTCAGGTTCTGAAGCACAGTGACCCAATAATCCATGGGAGATGCTAAGAGTCTAGTGCGGGTGGGGTCTGCTTCTTTAGACTATACAGTACCAGGATCCCCCTGATATAAACTATTTGTTACTGCACATCTTAGTTCTTTCAAGTTCTTTCATTAACTCTCTTTTTTCATACATTCTGGTGTCGCTAGCTATTTCATCGATAGGGATCTAGCACACCATCTACAGATTCCCTTGACTAAGGTGCTCATACTATTTTCAATCTTAGCTGCTGATAACTCTCCCTTGTCCATTGCCATGGTTACCTTGTGCAATGTACCTATTACTCTGACCAAAGGGAGACAATCAGCTTCTACTTGATAACATCACCTGCCTATCCCCTTATCTTAGGTTATTCCTGGCTTAAACTTCATAACCTGCACACATATTGGGTAGTGATGGGCCGAACAACCCCCCAGTTCAGTTTGCACCAGAATACCGCAAACAGAGGAAAAGTTTGTTAGAATAAACAAACCCCATTGAAGTCTATGGGACTCGAACCTCAAAAATCAAACGGCCTCATTTTGAAGGCTTAAATGCAAGTTATTGCCCCAAAAAAAGTGTATGGGGGTCTGGGTACGGACCTGGGGAACATGCAGCAATTAAAAAAAGTCTTTAAAAGCAATCGTTTTTAAAGGAGCACTGATTTACTGATTTTAATGAGGCTTAAAGTGAAACTATAAAAATGAAAAATTCCTTCAAATATCATGCCTGGGGGTCCCCTGAATGTGCCTGTAAAGTAGTGCATCTCTACGATGTAAGTAGCCTGCTGCAGCAATACTGACATTTCTAAAGCAAAAAATGTCATATACAAATATACATACAAATTTCAAATCGCATGTACTTGTCATACGTGTGCTGAAAAATTGGGCCTTGGTTGTTGGTGGTGCCTGAACACCGTAACCCCTCACAGTTACTCTTACTGGGCGCAGGAATGGGCCCTGCTGCTAAAAAATCCATACAAATTTCAAATCCATGTACATGTCATACAGGTGCCAAAAATTGGGCCTTTGCTGTTGGTGGTGCCTGAACACCGTAACCAAGCCCTCGCAGTTACTCTTACTGGGTGCAGGAATGGGACCTGCTGGTAAGAATCCCATACAAATTTAAAATTGCATGTGCTACACAGGTGCCAAAAATTGGGCCTTTGCTGTAGGTGGTGCCTGAACACCGTAACCAAGCCTTCACAGTTACTCTTGCTGGGTGCAGGAACATGACCTGCTGGTAAGGACTGCATACAAATTTGAAATTGCATGTGCTATACAGGTGCCAAAAATTGGGCCATTGCTGATGGTGGTGCCTGAACACCGTAACCAAGCCCTCGCAGTTACTCATGCCGGGTGCAGGAACGGGACCTGCTGTTAAGAATACCATACAAATTTGAAATTGCATGTGCTATTTAGGTGCCAAAAATTGGGCCTTTGCTGTAGGTGGTGCCTGAACACCGTAACCAAGCCCTCGCAGTTACTCTTGCTGGGTGCAGGAACGGGACCTGCTGGTAAGAATACCATACAAATTTGAAATTGCATGTGCTTTACAGGTGCCATACATTGGGCCTTTGCTGTAGGTGGTGCCTGAACACCGTAACCAAGCCCTCACAGTTACTCTTGCTGGGTGCAGAAACGGGACCTGCTGGTAAGAATTCCATGCAAATTTGAAATTGCATGAGCTATACAGGTGCCAAAAATTGGGCCTTTTCTGTAGGTGGTGTATTAATACTGTAACCCCTCACAGTTAGCAGGGCAGAGGGACAGGGCCTGCTGTTAAAAATGACATACAACATTTAAATTGTATGCACCTGTCATACAAGTGCAGAAAAAATTAGGCCTTGGGAGTTGGTAGTGACCTAAACCAAAAACATTGTTGGAAGCTAGCAGAATCAAGATAGAGGAATAGAATAGGCAGCATATGCAGTCTTCAAGGGATGGCAGACCCCTAGCAAATTCAATCAATTACATCAGCATCAGAGGCTTGATAGCTCTTTTTGATCCAGGATTTTTTGTTGGATCCTATCACTTAGTACCCAGTGCTAGTGGCCATCATCCCGATAGATAGATAGATAGATAGATAGATACAGAAAGGGTACCCCCAATGATTTGGGACTTTACATGCCACTAAAGCACTGAACAAAAAATACTGTGTATAGATAATTTGACAATTTTATTACATAAAAAAACAAAAAATGTTGTAAACAGACAATTATATATCTAGCACATGACTAGATACATGTGAAATTTAAAACCTGCATGCAAGGACAGACCAGTATCCAAACAGAAGACTCCTAGGCACCATTAGTGGAAAGAACCGGACAGGACCCCACGTGTTTCGGGTATGGAAACCCTTTTTCAGGGTTCAACCAGAGTTCTATACACAATGTATACCTATATAAATATATAAATTGTATTAGACATTCTATAACTGAAAAAGTATTCAAGGTGAGATTCATATTATACAGGTTTATGCAAGATATCATAATCTTCAAATGTAGGTACCTACCAAGAGAAGTCTTTTTTGTAAGGGTAACTGGGCTGTCAATTAAAACCGGTGTTAACCGAGAAAGAAGTGTCTGGTCTCACTAAGACATAGTTCACTGAGAAGAGAAATGGTAAAGGCAATGGCCGATATTTGGCAAGATCGTGGGCGCCACGATGATCCACTGTTGGTCCTAGATAGTTCCAGTGTGATATCTCTGTAGTCACTCACTGGATCATAATAAATAAAATAATATGTGTATATATATATATAATTGTATCCAGTAATGGACCTCTAAATAATTATAACGATAGGGAAGGACAGAGAGATTAGTATTTGTCGTACCTGTTATAAGTAAGTATTGCTCGTGGCTAGAGGTAAGCGGAGTATATAGAAGTATCAGTCTGAGGACGTGGAGCAAATCCTAGAGATAAGAATATCATAATGTGTGGGAAGGGAAAAGGGACAAAAAGGACGGAAAAAGGGGAATGTGATTATTATTCCCATCCATCTTGAATTGGTAGCAATTGTGTATATAATGTGCTGCAGTGGAGAAAAAAAAAAAAAGGGGAAAAAGAAAAAAGAAAAGAAACCCAGGAAAGGTCTGCTGCATGCAACAGAAAATAAGAGATAAATAAATGTGTTTGAAATCTTGACGGACCAGATAGAAAAGCCCAAATATTATTTGGGTGAAGTCATGTTCGGTAACATTTGGCTATTGTCTCCGGGGTAATATGTGTATATGGCAGAATAGTGGCTTCAAACTTTTAACCATTAGTCTCATAGTGCAGAGCTGAATAATTTTTCAAGTATTCAAAACATTTAAACTTAGCAGCAACTTAACTTAGCAGCAACTTTTGATCCAGGACTGGTTCATTTTGATAAAAGTCAGCTGGTCAACAGAATCCACGGACAGATGCACTCTTTTGTCCGTCACAAAATCTCCAGCAGCACTGAACATCCATTCGGAAAGCATGCTGGAAGCAGGACAGGCCAGTAGCTCCATTGCATATTGAGCAAGTTCTGGCCAGTGGTCCATCCCCAAGACCCAGTAACCCAGTGGATGCTTAGCTGGAAAGGTCTCCAAGTCTGCTGTGGCGCCTAGATAATCATGCACCATATGATGGAGATGCTGCCGATGGTTGCTTAAACCTATAGCCCTGGGTTCTGCTGAGGACAAAAGAACTGTTTAAAAGGCATCGGTCGGCCGGCCGACTTCTCCACCGCTCCTCCTTTGGCCGAACGATGCCTCAGAAACACGTTCAGAGAATTTTGACCTCCCAGTGTCTGGAAAGGTGGTACACAAATTTTTTTCAAGCTCTCCCCAAGATGTTTCATCCTCTGCTCCCTCTGCGAAGGCAGGATGAGCTCTGCAACTTTACCCTTGTAATGTGGATCAAGAAGGGTTGCCAACCAGTAATTATCCCTCTCCTTGATAGCACAAATCCTCTGGTCCTTTCGCAGGCTTTGCAGAATCAGGGGGCCCATGCATCGTAAGTTGGAGGAGGCATGAGCTTCTGAGTCCTCTGGGTCACTAAGGATGGAATTGTCAGCAGGAGCAACCTCTCCCCAACCACATACAACTCCTGGGGTTTCTGGGGAATCAAAACCATCCCTTGAAGACTGCTGCATGCTATCCTCTACATCCATGCTGCCAAAATCCTCTTCCTCCTGTGTGTTTTGTGGTCCTGCAGGAATGATATCTGCATAAAGGGGGCCATGTGAGGAAAGGAAGTCCTCCTCTTCCTGCCGCTGTTCTGCCTCAAGTGCCCTGTCCATGATTCCATGCAGCGTGTGCTCCAGCGGGTAGACTAGCGGGATAGTGTCACTGATGCATGCATCGTTCTGACTCACCATCCTTGTGGCCTGCTCAAATCAAAATCCACTGTCGTGACAAAAAGCCAAGCTCACCCTGTCCTTGTGCCATTTTCACATAGTTACTGATTGATGGCCCTCTACTGCGTGTGCAGCAGCTGCAGTATTGCCAATATTGAGTTCCACCTGGTGGGCATGTCATAAATGAGGCGGTTGGTGGGCAGGTTGAATTCCTGTTGAATGTCAGATAAGCGAGCACTGGCATTGAACGAATGTCAGAAATGGGCACAGACTTTTCTGTATTGCCTGCCTCAGGAGATTTTTGGAAGCCCGGGTATCTGCTCAAAAAACGCTGCACCACCAGATTCAGAACATGTGCCAGGCATGGAACATGTGTCAAGTGTCCCTGTCGGAGGGCGGAGAGAAGGTGGTTGGGGAAATTGTCGCATACAACCATTCCTGGCTCAAGCTGTCGTGGCATCAACCATCTCTGAACCTGCCCCTGCAGAGCTGATAGAATCTCTGCCCCAGTGTGACTCCTATCCCCTAGACAGACCAACTGAAGCACAGCATGGCATCTTTTTGCCTGACTGCTTGCGTAGCCCCTTGAACGCTTAAGGAGCACAGCTGCTTCAGAGGACAATTGAGTAGAAGAGGACAGAGAGGAGGAGGAAGAGGAGGAGGAGGTGGTGGAGTAGCCAGATGGGGCAGAACCAGCACCAGCTTTTTTGGAGGCATAGTGGCAAAACAAGCTGCAACACCGAACCCTGTCCTGCATCCTTCCCAGCTGCCAGCAGAGTTAACCAGTGCACCGTGAAAGAAATGTAACGTCCCTCTCCATGCCTGCTGGACCAAGAGTCAGCAGTAATGTGCATCTTCCTGCTGACCGCTTTGTCCGAGGCCAAAACACTACCTTCCACATGACGGTAGAGAGCTGGAATGGCCTTACGTAAAAAGAAATGCCTTTTTGGGACCTGCCATTGTGGTGCAGCACATTCCAGAAATTTGCAAAAGGGAGCCGAGTCTACCAGATGAAAATGCAGCAACTGTAATGCTAGAAATTTAGCCAAGCTAGCTTTAAGACACTGAGCATGTGGATGGATGGGACAGTATTTCTTTCTATGGTTCAAAAACTGGGATAGTGAAATTTGCCTGGGGCTCAAATCAATCGGTGGTGTACTGCTAGGAGATTGGGTGCAAGTCTCTGTGCCACTCATTGCTCTACCATCATCCCTCTCAATGCTGGTATTTGAGAAGGCATGAGGTATAGTAGGGTTAGAGATCGCAGAGGAGGAGCAAGGTGATGTATGCTTGTTTTGATCTGGTGCCTCTTTCAGGTGCTGTTGCCAACGGACTGCATGGCAGGTCATCATATGCCCTGTCAAGCATGTGATGCCCAAGCAGCTGGTGTTCTGGCCACGCTTGATCCACTTTAGACAGATGTTGCAAACAGCAACGCTGCAGTCTACTGCACAGATGCTGAAAAAAGCCCACACTAATGAACTTTTTGGAGTCTGCGGGGATTTTGCAGCACCCTGCACCTGTGGAGCTCTGTGCTGTGACACAATAGGTTGGCTACTGCTATGGCGGCCCCTGGAGCACATCCTGCCTCATTGGAGTTGTGTGTCCTCCTCATCCTCCTCCTCTCCCTCCTCCTCCTCCTTTATCCTGTCAGTCACCCAAGTACAGTCAGTGACCTCATCATCCCCTCCCTTCTCGTCACTGGAGCAAACTTGGCAATATGCTTCAGCTGTGGCAACATGACTGCTGGTTTTTTGTCTGTCATTGTCACCCCCTCTCTCTAGGCTCACGTTATTCCCTTCATCAACCTGGGAACCAACATCACAGCTTTCAAATTGCTGCACATCCTCCAGCAGCATGTCACTGACACTATGATCGAATAGTTCAGGTGACTCCTCCATGCATGATGGTGGGGCAACTGAAAGAGTAGATGTGGAGAAGGAGCCTGTAGATCGAGTCACTTTGGCAGCTGCGGTGGAAGGCAAACTACTGTGAGCATGGGTATCAGAGGACGAGGAGGATGAGGACAAGTTATTGATCCACTCCACCAACTCTTCCACATGTTGTGGCTGAATAGCACGGGCAGCACCGGAAATAAAGGACGGGCGTGCCCCGCCTGCAGAGGATGCACTCTGTCGATTGTGACCCCCACTTTTCACAATGGACACAGAGGCTGCTAGCCCTCTTTTCGTGGCCTGTAAGCGTCGGCCTCTCCTTGTTGGCCTTTCGGATATGATGTTGATAAAGATCAATATAGGGTATACACAACTGACCAATAGATACTCAATGACCTAATATGATGTAATCTATAGCCCTATAGATGATCTGTGCTGCTTATATGATGTACCCAAGTGACCGATGAACAATACTCTCACTGATATTTGATGTAATCTATAATCCTATAGATGGATGATCTGTGATGCTTATAGAATTTTCCACAACTGACCAATGAACAATGCTCTGACTGATATCTGAAGTGATCTATAATCCTATAGGTCTGTGATGCTTATAGAATTTTCCACAACTGACCGATGAACAATGCTCTGACTGATATCTGAAGTGATCTATAATGCTATAGGTCTGTGATGCTTATATAATTTTCCACAACTGACCAATGAACAATACTCTGACTGATATCTGATGTGATCTATAGGTTTGTGATGCTTATATAATTTTCCACAACTGACCAATGAACAATACTCTGACTGATATCTGAAGTGAAAAACCAAATTGAAAAGGATTAAAAGAGGTGCATGGAAGCCAGCCAGCCCCCAGTCTGATGTACTCACCCTCCAGTCTGCCACCAACCAAGTAGACCTGTCTCAATATACATAAAGAACAGGGGTTTAGTTGACACGCATTTGCAAACGCATATGTAAGCTGCAGAGCCACGACAAGGCACCCTGTTATATCTGCAGTCCCTAACACTTTTAAATGTAAGTGTCTCCACTCTGGGAGCACATGGATGCTAATGGGTGGATAGGAAGCAGGTGGGAGGGAGCAGCCCAAACTTCCCCCACCCCACTTCCATCCACGACTGGTATGGTATCTCAATGCTCTAATAGCAATGTTCTTAAGATGGTACAAACTGAAAACGACCAGCTGAGAAGCATACACCTCCAATCCCTTGGCGGATGCAGTGTAAAACACAGATTGGGACTTTGTATGAGGCAATTTGCCTGTTAAGCTCAGTGCCTCCATCCCTAATTTTCAGTTTGTACCATCTTAAGAACATTGCTATTAGAGCATTGAGATACCATACCAGTCGTGGATGGAAGTGGGGTGGGGGAAGTTTGGGCTGCTCCCTCCCACCTGCTTCCTATCCACCCATTAGCATCCATGTGCTCCCAGAGTGGAGACACTTACATTTAAAAGTGTTAGGGACTGCAGATATAACAGGGTGCCTTGTCGTGGCTCTGCAGCTTACATATGCGTTTGCAAATGCGTGTCAACTAAACCCCTGTTCTTTATGTATATTGAGACAGGTCTACTTGGTTGGTGGCAGACTGGAGGGTGAGTACATCAGACTGGGGGCTGGCTGGCTTCCATGCACCTCTTTTAATCCTTTTCAATTTGGTTTTTCCAATACAGGGATGGAGACGCTGGGCATACCTGCCGTTGTCTCATCTAAAGTCCCACATGGCCCACATTGTCCCTGATATCTGAAGTGATCTATAATCCTATAGGTCTGTGATGCTTATAGAATTTTCCAAAATTGACCGATGAACAATGCTCTAACTGATATCTGAAGTGATCTATAATCCTATAGGTCTGTGATGCTTATAGAATTTTCCACAACTGACCGATGAACAATACTCTGACTGATATCTGAAGTGATCTATAATCCTATAGATCTGTGATGCTTATATAATTTTCCACAACTGACTGATGAAAAATACTCTGACTGATATCTGAAGTGATCTATAGTCCCATAGGTCTGTGATGCTTATATAATTTTCCACAACTGACTAATGAACAATACTCTGACTGATATCCGAAGTGATCTATAATCCTATAGGTCTGTGATGCTTATAGAATTTTCCACAACTGACCGATGAACAATACTCTCACTGATATCTGATGTAAAGAAAGAAATCTCACCCTGTCTGAAACACATACCTGGCCCTCCCTACATTGCTACATCGCCTGCACAATGACACTACACGCTGCGGCTGCGCGAGCAGCCTTTATGTAGTGCGGGGAGTGTACTTGGCCCCTGAGCCATGATTGGCTAAAGGCAGCCTGCCTTTAGTCCAATCATGGCAGAGATCATTTGATTGGCCAAAGCATGAGGTCAGGGTGCATGCTTTGGCCAATCACATAACATGCTGCAGGCGCAGCACACGTGCAGTGCATTATGGGAATCTTGAATTTCCCACAAAGAAGTACATTTGTTCGTCATTCGACGAACGATCAAACGACCGATGTTCGAGTCGAAGTCGAAGCTCATCCCCAATATTGGGCTACAGGAGAGATTCATCAGCTCCTGAAGAAGTGCGTGATGCAAAACCGCCGTCGAGAAGGATTACATGTCTGTGGTCCAGCCGCCATTCTATTTGTAGTGTGGCGGCTCCCGGAGTAAGTGCATTGTTCCCCTTGTTTTATGGTATATTATTGTACAGTATATTTCGACCTTGATGGATTGATCTGACTAATCTATAGAGTAAGTAAATGTGTTTTATATATTTTACCAATGAATTTTAATAAATACTACACTATGAGATTCCTTTCTCATGTTTGGTGATTCTTCCTGATTGGTGCATACCGTGGGTAAGGAGACCTGCCTAATAACATAGAAACGCAGCGATTAATACTTCCCAGGATTTTCCAACAAGGAGTTATTCCATATTAAGGCATTTTATGCTGTCCTACTGTATATTCTAGACAGCATAGAGTTCTGGTGAGTTTACAATTTTTCCATTGGGTTGAGGTTATCACTGTGGTGACACATCTTAACATTGAACACCAAGAACCATCATCACTATATATAAAATTTATGAGCTTATATGTTTAGACTTCATTGTCTCCTATGATATTGTATTGTTTTTGTGCACTATATCAACTTTATTTTTAGCGCTGCAACCTCATGATCATTATTTGGTTGGTGTTGGTATATATGCACTGTTTGCACACTGCTAGTTTTTTAAAATAGGTGCTGACATATATATAAATTTTTTGTTTACAGTATCTGTCATGTACCTTCATTAAAGTCCTATTCTGATCTTGATCATGACAACTTTTTCAAGTGTGACTCCAGTTTGCATAACCATTTGTCTTTATAAGACTCTTTCAGAAGCACTTTGGTTTCTCACAGGCTTTGGAGCCCCTCTCTCTTTAAGGACCGTTCCTATGTAAAAACGTACAAAGTCTCGCTCTAGGTCCTCAAAATTTAAGCCCTCTGGATTACCCCTACCTTTGCCAGTTATTCTGGTTCAGCCGATGTCAATTTAGCCTCCTCCTTTGTCATTTTTCGGACTTTCAGTAACCTGGCCTCACCCTACGGCAACTACATCTGCTCAAACCTGTCTAAAAAGTTTCATCCATCCTTTGGATAAACTGCCTCATTCGGGCCAGGTGGCGTCACCTGCTAACCAACTGGACCTCGCTGATCCCCTGACCTTTGCCCAGCCAGAAGGTCCTGTGCCAGATGTCTAACTTGTCTGTAAGGGTCTGTGTGCTCCTTCTCAGAAGTGTGTAATGTCAGGAGCATCTAGCACTCCTGCTCCTCATTCCAGCATCCTGGTTTTGGCTGTGGCATTCTCCTTGTCTGTCTGTCCATCTGCAAGTTGATTGATTGTGGCCAGTCCCTGGGTGGAGACCAAACCGGATTTAAGCTAGCCAAGTCCTGAGGGCAACCGAGTACCAGTAGGCCTGCTTGCCTTATGGGAAAGGAGGCTGCTATAGGTGAGGAGCACAGAAGCTAGCTATAGTGTCTGACCATCTGCATTAACGGTAAGTGTAACTCAAATATATCTGAATGAGCCCTAAGGCATTTCCTATATGTAATTCGTATGATTCTGAAGGGTTCCTGAGATATCCCCTCATCCCCTCACTAAACCCCTCATCAGTAACTTTTCCCCATTATACCAGCACACAGAGTAAACGTACCAGAATCAGCTAAAAACAAAAGGAAGAGAAATGTATTTATGAATGACCCCTGGTAAGGTTTTCACAACGATAAAACAGTTAGGGTGAACCTTGGAGAAGTCAACAGGTTGAGAAGCCATACCACCCAGACTTGAAGAGCATGGTGTACAGTGACTGTTTATATTATTATTCTGGGAAATCTCCCCTTACCTATTTATATTCTATAGTGCTCTTGTTGATGCTATTGAAGTTTTTATTTTTATTTTGAACTGATTCAGGTTTATGTTCATGTCTTGTATAAAGGGAATGGTTCCTCTTAAGGACATATTTTACAGATATTCAAAAGACTTCTCGTGATTATATGTAGGAGATACCTAAACCTTTTATAACCTAATCATTTATATCCGATGAGTTCCTATCAATTTATCATCATCTTTGGCATGATCATACATCAGTTAAAGTTGGATATTGTCACAAGAAGAATCATTTTGAGATGTGCTTTTTATACATTTGGGTAGGGAGTGGGATATAGTAGTGCAGAGCTTTTTTGATTTCTTACTGTCACTGAGATAGCAAACTTGCTTTGCAACGTGTTTTAAAGAAATTGTGATAGAATGTTGGTAAATTTTAAAACACATATGGATTTTTCTTATTAAGAAATCTGTTTAACAAAATTAAAAATACAAAAAGAATATAGATTATATTCAACTCTAATGAATGCAAAATGCTCACTCATGATTATAAATTTCTTTCTTTAAAAAAAAAAACATTTTATCAATCAACTGAAGGTGACAGTTTTGCCTGATATAGATTTACCTTTTTTCATCAGGTGCAGAAAGCTTTCAACAATTTGGAAAATGTCCTCGTGCAATTAAAAAAACAAGGGAGCCATGTATCCTGTGAGTGTGTGTGTACCAAGGTCCACAGCTGTGTAACTCCTATAGCCAAATGACCTATAGCCTATAGCTAAGCAACCAGGGCAATATTTTAAACTCAGATGTGGACATTTTGATATGGTAAAGTGTATCTAAACCCAAAAACAAACAGTTATATACTGTATCTGTAGCATATTGGTCCTTAGATATGGTGTCTGAACTGATTTCCTGTTTTCAAGGTTTGATTTCCTTTATTCGCACATGGTGATTCTGCCAGTAGCAAACTTCAAGTCTTTGGATAACAATGCTTACTCATTTTTTTGTACCATGGTTACAGAAACAAGATAGGGCTACAGAACTGGACCCCTGTTCCATTCTCCATAACACAGGGTTTCTGTAGCCCTCAGAGATAGTGGGTGTTATGGCCTTTTATTTAAAAATAATAAACATATTATACTTACCTGCTCTGTGTAATGGCATTGCAGCCCTGAACCTCCTCTTCTGGGGCCCTCCGCTGGTGTTCTTGGGTCATCATTTTGTGTGCGCCCCCATAGAAAGCCTCTTTCTATGGGGGCACACCTGCGTGCTTAGAAAAAAATGGAAGAACAACCTATGAGAATCACAAGAAGTCTCCACACTGCGCCAATGATGTAAGAAGGTAATATATAAACAATAAGCTGCCACCTAACAAATAATAACAATATAGATAAAAGGGTGAATTGGATCAATTGACCCAGAGCACCAGGCGGCGCTGATAAATCATATATGAATGGTCAACATGAATGTGACCTATATTCCAAGGACACAAATAATAATAGATCAATAAATATGTTAAAATATGCAATAGATAAAATATGTAGTAATGATGGAACTAATTATAATGAAACGGTCAATGTATATATATATATATATAAATGCTTTATAAACAAGTCCATTTGATAAGGGATGATCCTGAAGCACACCATGTGAGGAAAATCCTATAAATGGTATAAATAGTCCTTCACCACACCACATGCAGCCTCTCCCAATGGTACCGCACTCAACAGAAATCAATGGGTAGATGGCACATCATTTCCTTTGAATGCAACCAGGACCTCAATGACCACCCCAAACTGTATATTCTTAGGCGGATACAAGCAGTAATCCTGGAATGAGCAATTCTCTCCACACCATTCCTCTTCACTCCAAGAAGGGAGATGACCAGGATTCTTATCACAACTCTCCACCAAAAAAAATTCCGAAGCAAATTCCAATCATAGGACTTGCAAAATATGTAAAGAGGGGAGGGAGCCACTCATAGTGTAGTAAGATGATAAATTTATTTCCCCATATAAACCCCCCCTTACACATTTCACTTACAACAATAAGATAAAATTATAGCGTATATAACAAGCCTTAAAGACGGCTGGACCTGCATTACTTGTCCTCACCCGATCACCGACCAGCAGTGGAGTGAAGCGATGGATAGTTGTAGCAGTCCAGATGCTTGACAGAGCCGCGTAGTCACGCCCTTACGCGTATCGTCATGGACTTCATCAGAGGGCATATATTGGAATATATGGTGAAAAAAAGGGTGCGCTGATATAAAGTAAAGCTGCTACCGAAACTATACCTAATAGTGTTGAAATAATTGTGAATTGGGGTGCGCTAAACAAAATAGAAGTTCCTAGCGTAAATACACTGGAACGAAAATACAAATACACATGTGACCATTCTCTATAAAATTCAAAACAATAGTCCAGCAAGTGCAATTAATAAAACTGTCAATATTCAAGTGATGATAAACAATGATAAAAAAATAATAAGTCCACAATAAGTCCAATGTGTTGAACACTCTTCACCCTGTGATGGTGACCAAAAATCTTGATAAAAATCAACTCTGGTGATAAAACGGCTGTGTGATTGAGTGATTCCCACCACCTTCAGGCTTATCTCCTTACCAGATATTGACAGCTATTGAGCAGGGTGGATAAATGCGGCCAACGGCTAAGGAGAGATCCTTCACCACACTCCCACTCTGTGTACACACACTGATGGGCCTCTTACCAAAAGGTGCAGGTAAAGCGCGGTATAATCATCCAAAATGAAGATTCCCTCAGATGTCCAGACGCCCTGGGCAGACTTCCCACCTTATCGCTCCGCTCTCCTAATAAACTCCACCAAGTGCCGTGGGAGAAATATAAAGAGGCGGACAATAGTGCATTACCCCCGATACATTTATTGTATCGGGGGTAAGTCTTAGACCCTCCTATCTCAGTGGAAGTCTCGTCAGAGAAAACGCGTCAGAGAAGAGGCATGTCGCGCCGTCACATGCGTCATCCTGTTGTCCGTACTGCAGCCGGACATAGGAAGTTACAGCGGACTCTCTCACCTATGTGTTTCAACAATCGATGTTTGTAAGTGTATCACCTTTTATTCAATAAATGTATCGGGGGTAATACCAGACCCTTATCTGAGCATGCAACCTGGCAGGTCAGGATAGGCCCACGCCTTTTTTTTTTTACATTTTTTTTTCCTTTTGTCGTGGAGTTCCCCTTAAGATCTGTACCAGATTCAACAGGCCTGGTATGGATTTTTTTTGGGGGGGGGACCCCACGCCGTTGATTTTTTTAAATTTTGGTGTGGAGCTCCCTAAAATCTATACCAGACCCAATGGGTCTATGGGAAATATTGGTCAGCTTGGCATGGCACTTCTCCCTGTGTTTAACATTGGCGTTATTGAAAATCTTGGTCAGCTTGGTATGGCACTGCTCACAAACTATAAGTGACAGAGACACAAAACTTGGGGAGCACCGAGAGGGGACCCAGAACTACAACATATCTATACAATTTAGAAGTGGGGTATGCCTGTGCACTACACTGACTGCACTAAACTGACTCAACACACTATCTACCTTCCTAATCTCTATTATCACACACTATACACGGCTGCCGTGTAAGCAGCAGCCTTTTATAGTTTGGGGTGTAGACTTAGCCGCTGAGCCATGATGGGCTAAAGGCCCCCTGGCTATGGCCAATCATAGCTCTGACAGGACATTGTGCTGTGATTGGCCAAAGCATACAGGTCAGGTGCATGCTTTAGCCAATCACATGCACTTAATGCACTGAAATCGCACAACATTCAGCCCATCTCTACAAATGAGTGCAAAAACTCTAATCATTAGAGGAAGAGCCCCACAAAATGGGTCATTAAATGTTACATGAAAGAAGAATCCTCCAGATGGTATTTATGCAAACAAAAGGAGAGAGTTTAACTTTAGCCAGGAAAGTGACGTCCACTGCTCTAACCTACATTAAAAAACTTTGCACTTTACCAGAGCTTATTGACCCTCAGGCAATGAATTATCAAATGTGCTTCAAAGGGTAAGAGAGACACCCACCCAGGCTCAGCCAAACAGTCAGCCTAACTATCCAAATAAGACGTCCTCAGCTCTCCACGTACTGCATTCAAAGTATGTAAATATAAATCACAAGGGAAAATGTGTAATATTGTATAACCAATTGAACATGTGTAAACAAAAAATAGCGCTCACCATACAAGTCAGAAATGTGTGTCATCATATGTAACGTTGTCAGGGAAAAAGATGCATGCTGCCATTACACCCCATATATAGCCCTGAAGAGAACTGGACCCACTTCGCCAGGCAGCAAAACAAAGGAAATCTTCTGAGTGCTCCTTCCAGTGGCCAAATAAATGGATAATGGATTTATTGGGAAACCTACTAAGAGCTCCCTCCAGTGGCCAAATAAATAATAGGTTTTATTGGGAGACAATGGTTGCCTCTGGAAAAGCTAATGTAGTGTAAACTCATTTACATTTTATTCTGGACGTGGAAGTGAGTGCTACAGACATTTTTTTCAAGGCCAGAATTGCAACAGCAAATGCTGAGATGCTGTGAATGGTGCATGTTTCCATTAGGAAAACATGGTGGTGACTACTGTGTGTGTGTGTGTGTGTATGTGTAAAGAGTACCTGCACAGTTCACCTACCCAATTAAAAATAACTCTGTCTACTCATTCTTAGTCTGCTACTCAGATTCAGGAGGTGAGAGAGTTCTTGCAGAAAATTATAGATGTTTTCACAGTTTCACAGTTACTTGGCAGTTACCTGGCTGAACTAACATAATTTACCATGGCATCCTGACTGAGCTAAATGCCATTTATAAGGCTGGACTAACAGCTAATCCCAAAAAAGACCTGGAAGAAGGCAAACATTTAGACTACAGAATTGGTGGAACGAAGGGTCATAAAACGTCTAAATGGATAAGACTAAAGCAATTTAAAGAAGAACTTCAGTCAGATGTGCCAAAATAATAATAGTCAGAGGCTACAAAAACTGTAGCTGCTGACTTTTAACAGACAATTACCCGTCCAAGGATCCAGCACCATCCTCATCTGGACTGATTCTTCATCAGTCATTGGGTCCCTTGTGCAAGCATCTTAACTATGGGCTGCCAGCTATGATGGCTTGCGGCTTCACATCTGGCTGTCCACTTTGCATGCACGAGCCATGCTGCACTTTGTGAATGGCCCTGCAGCCTTCTGAGACATATGATGCCTCCACACAGTGCACTGGAAGCACTGATTAGCTGAAGCAATGAAAAATGGGCCTAATCATGGCACAGAATGCTGTCAGAGCCATGATTATAAAAATCATAATGACTGTGCCCAATCATGGCTCATTGCTCTTAGTCCCACCCCACACTATAAAAATATTCTCTCATAGCGGCCATTTGCAGTGTTATATTAAAGTGGAGAGAGATAGAACACGGCTCTGTTCAGTGCTACTAGCAAGTTAGTGAGCTATAGTGCACTATTATGATTCTAGTGTCAGTGTAGAATATCAGTTTAGTGTGAATCTAGTGATAGTGCATTGTGAGTGTAGTGTGACCAATCATTTTTACTTTAGTGTCAGTTTTTTTGTCAAGGCAGGTATATTTCAGTGGGTTACTGCACGTTTAGCCCAGTATATTTCAGTGCGTTAG
Organism: Pelophylax lessonae; assembly: GCF_965119305.1. Taxonomy (NCBI): domain Eukaryota; kingdom Metazoa; phylum Chordata; class Amphibia; order Anura; family Ranidae; genus Pelophylax; species Pelophylax lessonae. The sequence continues at coordinate 152,478,167 of NC_138768.1, forward strand.
TGCACGTTTATCACAGTATATTTCAGTGTATTACTGCACATTTAATGCAGTATATGTCAGTGTGTTAGTGCACGTTTAATGCAGTATATTTCAGTTTGTTAGTGCAGGTTTAATGCATTATATTTCAGTGCAACACTGCACATTTATCGCAGTATATTTCAGTGCAACACTGCACATTTATCGCAGTATATTTTAGTGCATTACTGCACGTTTAACACAGTATATTTGAGCGTGTTACTGCACATTTAACACAGTATATTTTAGGGCGTTAGTGCCTGTTTACCCAGTATATTTCAGTGCATTACTGCACATTTAACGCAGTATATTTCAGTTTGTTAGTGCAAGTTTAATGCAGTATATTTCAGTACATTACTGCAAGTTTAACGCATTGTATTTAAGTACGTTACTCCACATTTACCACAGTATATTTCAGTGCATTACTGCAGGTTTCAAAACAAAAAAGGGGTAGAAGATTTCTGCGCTAAAAAATGAAAAATGGTGATAAGAAAAAAGGGGGGGGAAGGGAAAAGCTGCTGACACTAGACCAACAGACAGTGATCCAATAAACATAAATAAAAAATAGTGTAGCGCTAATCAATGTATACAAATGAATAACATCATAAAAAATGACCATCAATATTGCATGTGATAAGTCCAAAGAACAAGAAAACAATTGTGCAAGTAAAAGTCCCAAAAAGTGAAGATGAGAATGTGAATTTCCAAAACACAATTGATATCCAAAAATAATACGGTGTATCCTTCTTGTGACACCACAGGGAAGTGCAGGTAGGGGACACCACTGTGTGAGGTAATGGGAGGCAGCTTAGCAGAGCAATATGGCCACTAAAATGAATGAGATATCCTTAGCAAGCATATAGATACAACAGATGGACTCCAGCATCTCCAAGGGGAAACAGCACCAAGGAACATCCAGATCTCCACAGCAGGTCCACAATAGTCAAATAGGTACGAGCATATGTAAGGAATATATGACAGAAGACCATAGCGTAATCCCGTAATATACTAAAAAAGGTTTATTAAAAACAATTTACAAATAAAATGATACAAGCAGGCACATCAATAGAAAGGACTGAGGGTCCGACCGTGGCGTTCCTGCGTGTTCCCAAACAGTATGCAGAGAGTAGGCCGGTACGAATGGGGGCGTGTGGACGTTGAGTCTGGTGCCACCGACGCGTTTCATCATCAAAAGACATCGTCTGGGTGTGGCTACCAAGCGCAGGACACACGCCTCATATCCCCCAACGTACGGACGAGTGACACATGTTTCGGCCAATCGCGGATGCGAGAGGGCGGAAGTAAAAGCGCCACATCACCGTAAAAAGGGCAGAAGCAAAGCAGTGACCTGGGCACCATAAAAACATATATAAAAACAATAACAATGCAAAGGGCATACTGAATCATATAATTGGCACAAAAAAAGGGGGGATGTCAACAATCCAAATGGCACATATAATAATGACTTATTATACCAATGTGAATATATCCAACATGATAATAACACGTTTAACGCAGTACCTTTCAGTGCAATACTGCACGTTTAATGTAGTATATTTCAGTGCATATGTGCACATTTACTGCAGTATAGGTTTAACTCAGTGTATTTCAGTGCAGTACATTTCAGTGTGTTATTGCATGTTTACCACACTGTATTGCAGTGCGTCAGTGCAGATTTACTGCAGTATATTGTAGTGTGTCAGTGGAGTGTGTCTGTGTAGTGAGTACTCAAGTTAAAGTGCACCAAACACCACTTTCTATTGATCAAAGTGCATCCACGTACACATTTGCTCATCTTTATTAAATTTTGTTAATAAGCGTCCCCTTCCATCATATCTGGGGGCCAAACAAAGAGAGGCAGATGTTCTCTTACTTTCATCAAGAGTACCTCTACAGGTTTACTGTGTGAAGGCATCACCAACACCCAAAGCCCATTTTTTCTGCACCTGTTACTTTTATCCAAAGCTTGCGAAAGAAACACAAGAATGTATCCAAACAATTTTGTTGTTATAATACAATAGCTTGGGGAGCCAGTCTGTTTCGAGTGCACTAAATTGTGGCCTCATCATACAGACTGGCTCCCCAAGCTATTGTTTTATAAAATAAAGAAAGCTTGAATGGAAAATGTAATTTTTTTGGCTTCATAAATGTCATCATTGCTGCAGTAGGTTCTATACACGGTGCAGGTGCGCTACTTTACAGGCAGACTAAGGGGCACTATATTTAAAGGCATTTTTCATTTTTAATGATGTTTCTCATTTTTAAGGTTTCACTTTAGGCATCAGTAAATCATTGCTCATTTAAAAATGATGTTTTACTACAAACATTTTTTTCATTGATACATGTCCCCCAGGGCAGTACTCAGACCCTTATAACCATTGTATGCCCAATTACTTGCATATAATCCTTCAAAATGGGTATACAATGGTTATAGGAGTCTGGGTACTTGATTTTTTCTTTTCGGGTCCCATGTACTTCAGTGGGGTTAATTTTTCAGTTCCGAACGTTGGTGTTGTTCAAAGTTCTGCCGCAAACAGAACAGGGGGTATTTCGGCCCATCTCTACTTACTAATTGCACTAAAGTGAGCAAGTCCACTATGGTGAAATGGAATTAAGGAGCTGAAGGTAGTGTTGTGTAGGGGACCTGTGTTAACCACTCCCAATTTTCTTGTACAAACAAATGCCTCTGATGTTGGCATGGGAATAGTATTATTACATACATTTAATGGGGAAGAACATTCAGTTGCATACGCCAGGAGTAAACTAACCCCTGCAGTGAGGGCTAATAATAACAGGGGGTGTCTGGCGATAAAATGGGCACTATTGAATATTAATATTATAGATAGTTCAGATTGATTAACCGCTTGACCTCAGGAAGGTTTTACTCCCTTCATGACCAGAGCATTTCTTTGCTATTTAGAACTGTGTTACTTTAACTGGCAATTGCACAGTCATGCAACACTGTATACAAATTAAATGTATAATATTTTTTTTCACATAAATAGAGCTTTCTTTTGGTGGTATTTGATCATCACTGTTTTTTCTTGTTATGAAAAAAAAAAAGTAAAATACAGAACATTTAAAAATAAAAACACAATTTTCTTAGTCTCTGTTATAAAATATTGCTGGCAGCAAGTTGTTAATACGGACCCATTCTCAATTTGGTTTCTCACCTACACACAGTGAGGAGCTCCAAGGTATATTGCCTCTTTGTTTTCTCAGAATCATAATAGGTCTTGGTCTGAGCCTTGGATCCTTGCAATGGTGTTTTTTTGCAACCTTGCTGAATAAATGTACAAGACAACACTGGTTGAACTCTTCTTGGATGTCCCTTTCTCTTGCAAGGTGTATATATATATATATATATATATATATATATATATATATATACACTGTATGTAAATACACTATATATACAAGGTTAATCTGGAAAGTAGCCTATCATGTAAAATAGAAACATTTATTGAAGGAGATGCAAGAAACATTGTACATTGTAAAATGACGACTTAGTCCCCCTTCATAATCAGGCCATTTTTTGCAATATGGCACTGCGTGATTTAACTCATAATTGTGCGGTCGATTGAAACTGTACCCAAAATAAAATGTATGTCCTTTTTTTCTTCCACAAATAGAGGTTTCTTTTGGTGGTATTTGATCACATCTGCAGTTTTTATTTTTGTGCTATAAACAAAAAAAGACAGACAATTAAAAAAAAAAAAAAAAATGTTTTACTTTCTGCTATTAAGCACACCAATAAAAAAAAATAAAAAAATCGAATTTCTTCATCAATTTAGGCCAATGTGTATTCTGCTACATATTTTTGGTAAAATAAAATCCCAATAAACGTATATTGATTGGCTTGTACAACAGTTATTGCGTCTACAAATTTTGGGATATTTTTATGGAATTTTATTTATTTTTTCCTTTTACTAGTAATGGCATTTGATCAGCAAATAATAGCGGGCTGTGACTTTGCAGCGGACAAATCGGACACTAAAGCCCCGTACACACGCACATATTGTTGGCCGTAAATTGTTGGCCAATGTCCGATCTGCCAATTGTAGGCTTGTTAGTATGATGCTTCCGACAACCAACTGCGAATTTTCGGCCGAAAAAAATCTGGTGTGCATGCTATAAAATTTTTGTTAGCCAACAAAGAACGGCCGATTGTTCCTCAGTCAGTACAGATTTCGGCAGACAAAAATCAGATGAGCAAGACTGGGCATGCTCAGAGAAGAAAAAACACACTGAAAGTCAACCAGAACATGACATCACTTCTGAAGTTGGTTTTTGTTGGCCAACAAAAGCCCAGTGCAAGTCTAGAGCACATTTCAACCAACAAACAACACTGGACAAAAGTTGGCCGATCAGTTGGCCAACAATCTGTGCATGTGTACGAGGCTTTAGTGACACTTTTGACACTTTTTTGGGAACCAGTGACACCAATACAGTGATCAGTGCTAAAAATATGCACTGTCACTGTACTAATGACACTGGCAGGGAAGGGGTTAACATTAGGGGTGATCAAAGGGTTAATTGTGTTCCTAGGGAGTGCTTACTAACTGTGCTTGTACTGTGAGAAGGCAGAGATCCATGTCCCTGCTTAGCCAGAAATACAGGATCACTACCTTCCCTTCTCACAGAATAGAATGTCCAATCACAGTGGGAGCGGGTCACCAGCAGGAGCGGGTCGCCAGCGGCACGCACGCCTGCCCCAGATCCGGAAGTGCAGAATCACGTACAGGTACGTAATTCTGCATAGGAGAGCCACCTTGCCACTATATATATATATATATATATATATATATATATATAGAGAGAGAGAGAGTATGCGGTTGGTAAGTGATTAAAGTAGGCACTTTGGGACTTCACATGGTTCTCCCAACATCTCTTCCACTATTCAAAACACTCTGGAAAATCCTTTGTTGGAGTCGCCATCAACAGCCTCATCGTATTTTCCTTAATTTCATTGACAGTCTTCCCTTTCAAAGGTGATTTTAGTTTTGGGAAAAGCCAGAAGTCGCAGGGAGCCAAATCTGGACTGTATATTCTGGAACATCTTTAAAGCATTTTGCCACACTTTTATTTGTGCTGCAATCATTTAACTGTTCAACGAAAGCCTTCTGAATCATCCGAATAGTTTCTGCAGAGGAATGTTCAATCCAAAATTTGATGCAGATTCTTTGCTCTACTTGCTCAGTCATTTTCAATGTGATGGTTACAAAGTACTCATGCTCACTCAACACTGTTGAGCACCCCCACTGACCACTACCGTGAAGTTGTCATTGTTCACGCATGCGCATTCCAGTCCACTCTCCTCGGCTGCCAGGTTACACCGATGTCGCTCAAACCCTTCTTTTTACACTAACAAAAGCTGGACTTTTTCTCGACAGACCTTGTGCATATACAGTGTGTATATATATATATATATATATATATATATATATATATATATTAAAAATCACAAGTTCTTCTGTGACTTTTTGATAATATGTTCTGCATATAAATATATTTTTATATATTTTTCTATTTGCTTTTAGTATCTTTAATTAGGTCTTTTTCTGAGTGTTGCTTACTTTTTTGCACTCTGCCAGCGAGTCACATATTGCTTCCTGGCAGTGGGCAAAGGGCATTGCATTAAGGAGAAGTCTTCTAGATTGTAAGCTCTAACGAGCAGGGCCCTCTGATTCCTCCTATATTGAATTGTACTGTAACTGTATTGTCTTCCCCCATACTGTAAAGCGCTGCGCAAACTGTTGGCGCTATATAAATCCTGTATAATAATAATAATAATTTAGGTAAGTTTCCCAGGGCACTGTACTAACTGAAAAGGGGGAATTATGATCACAGGTAATGTAAACAGGAACACATTACCTAAGCATAAACAGGAGCAGAGTGCTTGCACCCTCATAAAATGAATACATTGAAACAGCCTGGTAGTAATAGCTGGCATAATTTGTTCACATATACATTGTACACCAACAAAAGCAATTATTCCTAAGGGCACATTTATACTGATGCTTTGTGGTAATGCACATTTGCAGCTTGGTGTGTTGCAATGCCAATAATTTTAAATAGTACAACACACATTGCTAGTGCACCTCAACACACATTCCTTTCCAGTGCACCTGAGCACTTCAGTGATACTTCAGTGATTTCCACTTGATCAACACTTGCTTTCAGGTTCCATGCTGAGTGGGTGGCCTGATGCATTGTGATTACAGAAGACTGGCCACTCAGCATGCATGCCTTTCAGAGAACACTTTGCATTGAATAAATGCAAAGTGTTCTCTGATTGTACAAGGTGGAGAGGAGGGGTGGGGACATCATGCTCTGCACCTCATCCAATTACAGACCGCTTTTTATCCATTCATATTTTGCAAAGCATTCTCTGAATAGAGCCTGTATGGAGCAGCTGATTTCCTGCATTTACAATGCATCAGGCCTGCTCCTCAGCACAGAACCCGCAAACAAGTGAAGATACATTGAAGTAGCAGTGTCTACTTTGGTGATTTCCAGCATTGGCCAGGTATGGTATACACATAGTTACATTGGTCCAAGCTTTACCAATGTAACTATAAAAAAAAGTATATTATGACTGAATAGCGCTACCCCCTCAGGAGCTGCTTGATATGATGGGTTCTTGGTTCTGCCACAACTCTTTAGGCTGCTTATTCCCCACTGACACACTTGTGCAACTTAAACGTTAGTATGCCACCACTCTGTGATAAAACATAGGAAATAGGCGACAAGCAACTTGGTAGTAGATTAGATAGATGTATTATGCCAAGGCAAGTAAACAGACAATAAAACACATTTGAAGATGTGGTACTGGTTAAGATGAACATTGGTCCTATAATAGGACAATTAACTAATTGCAGTAAAGTTAATCCAAATTTCAGCTGATCTAAACAGTGGGTAATATACAGACAATAACTAACCTCAAGTGCCCTTTACATATACAGGCTTAATTGCAGGTGGGTGTATGCATTCCCGACAAGGGGTAAACTTGGAGATGACTATAAAGTACCTGGCGCTTGTTTAGCAGTACTAAGCCAGCAATCATTGGGGCCCATCTGTAAGGTGGTACATGTGAAGCTGTTCCTTTAAGCCTGTATTCAATGGATGGCTAATGGACTCTTAAGTAGAGAGCAGTATCCCATGATGTTAACTGTGGGTAATAAGGTATTAAGCTTTTAATTTTGCTCACCACTCCAATACATCCAGTCCAATATACTTGGTAGTCAGCTGTCCCAAAAAGATCAGTCCTCACATTCAACAGTCCAGCCAGCAGCTCACATAGTTGCTCTGTTAATACAAAGCCCAGCACTCTTCCAACCAAGAGCACAAAGGCGGCCATTGAGCACAAGCCCGCTCCTCTATTGGCTACATGTGGAATTCTTTTTTAAAGGATCTGTGAAGCACTTATAATTATATACGTTGATTTTGCTAAATATGTTGTATGAAAAACACATAAACGCTCCATACTTATTTTTTCATATATTTTATTTCTCTACTATGCTCTTACTGTTCAGTGAAAAGGCACGCTTTGGATAGTGTTTAAAAAAAATGATAAATTCATTTGTAATATATGTACACACCTATTGTACACAGAGGGCCAGAATGAAGAGTTGATTTAGAGCTGGTTGAAGACTATAGATGTTTTTCAGGTTGGTTGGTGATTAGAAAGCAAAAGCCTGTGTGGTGCTCTCTGTCTGCCCTTTGCAATCAGTCTTTAGACTCATGAGGGTCTGATTGTAGGACTTGCTTATTTGCATTGATGAGGATGAGGCAGCTGCTGAAGCATACAGAAATGCACCTGACACAATCACTAAACTCTGGATTAGCACAGGGAATCTAGAGGACTCTATGCTGTTTGCCAAGAACTCCAACCTTTTATTAGACTCACTCATGCAAAATGACCCAAATTTCCTGTCAACCCAATTATGAATGCAAAGCTGCATATTAATTAAAATGATTTTTTACCGTGTTTTCCATATTGATTATAATGGCATGATTATGTAAATTCAGTAAAAAGGAAAAATAACTGCTGTGCGGTTTCGTTTTATGTTTATAATGGTGTATAAAATGTAGTGAATTTAAAAGTACTGTTCAAGGTACATTCAAAATGGAAAATTAAAGCGTGGCTCCGGATAGAGCCTCTGTTAGTTTTATTTGCTAGTGGTGTCCCCATTTTAGATATTTCCCCTCATCTCCTGCGTTATGGGCAGAGTTGGAATGGGTTGGACCCTTTGTAAGATTTTCACTGCTGTCTTTGGCTTCCTGTCCAGGTAATAGGGATATTACCTGCACAAAAATGAGGGAATGTGTTCTCAGTGGAGAAACAGACAGAGACTAAAAGCAATGGTCAAAATGTTGCCACTCTACCCCCCCCCCCCCCACAAAAAAAATGGTTTTGCCTGAATTTAACATACTGTAAGCCTAGAGTCTTATACAGAGGTCATTGCCTATCTGCCCCATACTTCAGTTTTTCATATGGAAATAGATGTAGTGCACAAGACCACCTCATCCCCTTTTGTTGGGAATCTGGTGACCTCTGCTTGTGATGTAGAAGAGAAAATCCCAAAAACACCATTGTAGGCCCTGTGCTGTCTCTCACATACAGGAAACCCAATATAAAAACGTGTTCGTACTAATATGTTTCCCACAGCCACCAAAATAAAATGTAAAACTGCCTTGGAAGTTTGAATAAATCTGAGATTGAAGCACCACACTAAAATTTGATTATTAAGGTAAAGATGTACTCCAAGGTAAGATAAAATATTTAGAGATATGCAAAAATCCGGAATATTGCTGCACTCCTTGGTAACTTTATTGAAGCATTAAAATCACATCACAGGTATGACAGGAACATAAAAGGTAACACATTTCACGCTAAAGTTGGCGCTTACTCAAATTGGTCAGCAGCTCCATACAGGTGTGGATGAATGTACTGGGTCCTTCAAGATATTAATTTGCAAATTGGAGAGAGTCATGGACAAAGAAAGGAGGGCTTACTCGGACAAACATGCTTTGACAAAGTATGTATCCACCTACATGATTCCCAGAGGGCTAAGGATTAGGAAGTATCCAACATTCAAGTTTATGGATGACAACTTAAAGAACAGGTGGCTTAACCACTTGTTCCTTGGAACTAATGGGGGTCATTATTGTGGCCAATCCCAAGAGCTTGAAAAGTTACAGCAAGAGATAACAAATATACAGAATGAAAAAACAACATTACAGCATTTACCTGCCTTTGGGGACTTGGATATTAATCGAAACAACAAATTAGACAAAAAGGAGAAAGACATTTTTGTTACAAAAAATAACAAAATGACGTGGAATAAGGAGGACTATAAAACTGATACTGTTAGAAAGTTTGAGTAAGGATTGACTTTAGCGAGAAACAAGTTACCTTTTATGTTCCTTTCATACCTGTGTTGTGATTTTAATGCTTCAGTAACGTTACCAAGGAGTGCAGCAATATTCTGGATTTTTGCATGTCTCTGAATCTCACAGACGAGCTGTGCAGCACCCTGGGGTCCTGTTCACAATGTGTGAGAGTCAGTCACTCACCTAGAGTGGCATTTCTTTGGCTTTACTGACCAAGATAAAATATATAATACATAGCTACAACTTTCAATGCAATAAACTCCTTTCCTCACCCACTTATATTACAGCATTCACTAAGTCTGAAAAAATATATCTGACGCTGAGTCCACTTTTGTCCTGAGATGTATAACCATTTTTTGGCAGTCACGTGATTTGCAGAACACTGAAATCATTGTTCTGCTAACAAGATGATCGTGAACAAATGGTTAAAACACTAAAAAGAGAGTAGACTTGTCTGTGGTAGCTTATATGAGCTTATATGCAAAATGTTGGGTTCACATCAAGGGAGTATCTAATCCTGTGTGAATTATTTGTGCTTTTTACGACCAGTCTTTATTCACACCTGGGATGCCTGCTTGGGTAGCAGTGTTAGTTAATAGACATGCAACATCAGGCAGGGGCTGATGGCTACAAGTCATGGTTGTTCTGCATGCTACAAAGCATGCCAAGTGCATACCAAGTTCTCCCTTTTGGGGCCTGTGTGTACAAGGGCTCATATTTACGTAAACTGCCAGACTTTGAAAAGTTGGTCATGCTACTATGTAGCAGAGGGGACTACATGTCACAGTCTAAATTGTACAGTACATTCCAGTGAAAATGAGTCATGAAACGTGAAAAGGAAGCACTGACTATTTAGTTATTGAGTTTTTCATCTAGCATTATAGCACTGGGGTACCCCAATTCCTGTGTTGAAAAATCTAGTTATTAGAGAACTGATTCTCCTGTTTGAAATGTAGAAGAGACATTTTTTTTAATGGGAGCTCTGTGAAATCTGGTTGTGGAGTGGAGCTTTTGACTTTAGTATAGCTGCAGTGTGTAGATATGATTGACATAACTAATCTGTATCACTTGTTGCCTGAAATTTCTGTTTGAGACAATATATGCATCTATCTTATGTTAGTCACCCACATAGTGGTATAGTCAAGTTATCATTTGATCCAGCTAAACTGATCAAATTTGAAAATCTGTGACCCTCTGTTCAATCAATTTGGGGAGCTCTACCAGATTGGTTGGTCATGGTAAAATTATGCCAATCACCTCTGACTGCTCAAAAAAATATCTACAGTAGGAATGAAAGGGAATCGATTACACAATTGTTTTTTAATAATCATGTACATTTGTAATCAGTTGATTTTAGTTTTGATCAATATTTTTGACAGTTGAAGGTTCAAAAAAATACCATGTGTGTTACCACTCATACCTAGATAAATACTAATTGCTCCATGTATGGCCACCTTTACACAGATCCTGCTAGCCCCACAGCTGTAACCAGGTGAAGGGCCTACCAGTAAACTGTGGAAACTTGATGCTAATTGTTACTTTTAGGTAGGCCGAAGCAAGAAGAATTTAATGCAGCCACCAATGAAGAAGATAAAAAAAATAAAAAATAAAGCAATAAATTAGATTAGACACTATGACTGATTGGCCCAATTTTAATTCAAAACAAAAGAAAGTTTGAACAAAAACAGTTGCCCTTGCTGTTGATTAAGAGGATTGCATCAGTCCAACAAATATTGTTCAGCCTTCTGGCTATCAAGACTTCATTGTTTCTTAGTTGGTCTCTGCCCAGACTCCCAATGCAGTTTTCTTTCATTTTCAAGCAAACACAAATGCCCACCTGGCCGCATAGACTTCTGTCTTTCTCTTGCCTTAGGACACCCCATCTCATGGAACCCAAGCTCTACATCTTTCTCACTGCTTCCTTGGCTCTCTGACCCGCAACTCTGTGCTTCACTGGCCGGTGCCCTGAACTCTCGGTAGAAGCCCTGTGTTTCTGCTATGCCTTTGATTATAAAAGGTGTGCACAGCTGAACACTTAGCTGGCTGGTCTCTGGTAAGACCTGGACACTAGGTTGGAGGTTTCTTCCCACCAAAAGCTCTTTGCAGCACTCATGCTCCAGAACCTGATCCAGTAATCACAAAGCTCAGAAATTACATTCTGGTGCCCATCAAACTGTATCATTGAGATACATGTATCATTGATGTATCGATTAGATACATCATTGAGCTCCCCAAATCATCACTAATTGTGGGAAATTAACACTGGACCACATGCAACTTGGATTCTGTGCCTCTCCATTCTTCCTCCAGACTCTGGGCCCTTGATTTCCAAATGAAATGCACAATTTTCCACAGTCCGTGATGATTTGGGGAGCCATGTCATCTGTTTGTTTTGGTCCACTGGGTTTTATTAAGTTCAAAGTCAGAACAGCCCTCCACCAGGAAATTCTAGGGCACTTCATGCTTCTCTCTGGTGACCTGCTTATGAAAATGCTGATTTAATTTTCCAGAAGGACTTGGCACCTGCCCACACTGCCTAAAGTACCAATACCTGGTTTAATGATCATGGTATCACTGTGCTTGATTGGTCAGCAAACTTGTCTGACCCAAACTCCATAAGGAATCTGTGGGGTATTGTAAGAGGAAGATGAGAGACACCAGACCCAACAATGCAGATGAGCTGAAGGCTGCTATCAAAGCAACATGGTCTTCCATAACCCCTGAGCAGTGTCACAAGCTGATCGCCTCCATGCCACGCCGCATTCATGCAGTAATTTATGCAAAAGGAGCCCCAACCAAGTATTGAGTGCATGCTACCGTATACTGTACATGGACTTACTTTTCAATAAGCCAACATTTCTGTATTAAAAACCTTTTTTTTATTGGTCTTATGTAATATTCTAATTTTCTGAGATACTCATAAATCTTTGTTGATATGTCCAGGGCTCCACAATTTATGTAAAGTTGAAAGAAAAAAGTGGCTGGAAAAAAGTATTTTTCTAAATTTGTGCCTGCTTGATCTTAATTGAACCTTCTAAAAACTACATTAAAGTCCTCTGCGTCCCAAAAATTGTATAAATGCAAATTGTTTGGTGCGAAGCTGCCACATTTCCAAATGGGAAAAAACATACTAGAGTTATGTGGGGGAAAGGAAGTAGAGATTTGTACTGAATGTTTAACCTTGTTTTCAAACCACCATATGATAGCCATTTTAGTATAAATGTTTGATTTTTAAGAAATCCATCACTACAAAAAGAGTTCAACTTAAGAACTGAATGCTAGCAAATCCTGTGAGCTTGGGTAACAAGCATAAAGAATGTTAGATTACAACGGTTACAGGAAGCAGCATATCAAAATTGTTTTGTTCAGACCATATAGATGAGTGCCGATAATCTTTGGTCTTAAAGTCCCTTACGCACACTTTTATTTATTTATTTATTGGATCTGTTGCAGATGTGTGAAAAGAAAGAGGATCAAAGAAGGGAAAAGATAAAAAGACAAGATACTTAGCATTAAGATAGGAGAATATAGAACCAATAAGGGCAAGAGGGGATGTGTTTGCCTAGGAAGGAGGGGAGAAAAATGGAGCGCTACGAGGCCCAGCCCAGAAGATTCAGTCCTATAATATTGGTAATGTAGGTTTAGCTGTGATCCCAGAGTAGCCAATTTTAATTTGGTGTGAATTGGAATGCATGTCAGTAGATGTCAGTTTTGGAACCAGATTTTCCAAAACATTTTTTTCCTGCTGTTTGAGGAATGCAGTGAGATCTTCCATTGTTTTAGTTCACTGACCATGGACACCAATTGGCCAAGACAAGGGGAAACAGTGTATTTCTATTTTAAAATACATACTTTCATTGGAAGCACTCTTAAGCTTACAGGCTTACAAAATTTACCAACAACTGCAGAGTGGGAAGGTCTAATAACAGTGGATTGCTTGGTTGGGATATCATGCTATATAGCTGTTAACTTTGCTTAACACATTAACATCTGATTCTGTGTTACCATCCTAATGGTTTTATTTATTTTTTTATTCATTTTTACAGTTATTTATGTTCTTTTTTTGGTCTTGGGGTAGACATGCATTGTTATCCTCCCTGGCGGTATGATTCTTTCCGATTTTAGGTGCTGAAAGCGGTACCATTATTTTGCATGTAATTCTTAAGAATGAGCAGCCCAAACCAACTATTTACAAATGATTTTTTATTTACTGTGCGTTCTTCTTTATAACATCTCGGGTATGATAAAGTTTGAAACACAAAATCATAAATTATAATATAATAAATAACTATAAATAAGTTAAAGTATGTATGTATGTATGTATATATATATATATATATATATATATAGTACAGTAAATCTGCAGGAAAGGGCACTGGGGGGCAAACTAATGTGAATTTATTTCATTTTGCAATGTATCAGTGTGTTTGGTGTGTTTTACTTTTGAATTTGCCGCCGGTTCCACCCCCCTGCGAACATCACGTCGCAGGAGACGGAAGCCGGGGCACAGAGAGCATAGGGAGGAAGATACGCCGCCGCACAGCAAGGTAAGTAACCCCTTTACCAGGATCCAGCGCTTTTGCACTGAAATGTAACCCCAAGCCACACTCGGGAATACCGCTAGGAAGGTTAATGGACCCTTGAAAACTGGAATTGATTGCCACCTTTTGTTGTTCTGGAAGAATAGCACTTGGAAGGAAATATTTTCCAAGAAGTGGCATAACTTCAGAACTTATGTCCTGAATAATAAACAAACAGTCTTGAATATTTTGTCAAAATAGCCACCCACTGCAGTACCTGGCATACTATCATATGTGGGAAGTTTATTTGACATATGTGGGAAGTCTGAATGGTTTAAAAATACTTATATCATTCATGGGGCAATAAGAGTGAATATTAGGAGGGCAATATATTCTTCCCCCCAGTGTGGCCTTCAAATGGCTCGATTTTTCAGCTTTCTTGAAATTAAAGCTATCTACAGTACTCTTTTTTGCATATAATTTGCATGTGTATATGCACCAAATATAAGTTAAAAAGCAGGGTCAAAGAACCCTTATACTGTACTATGTTTTCAGAACATATAAGCGATTATTTATCATGGGCAACTTTGTGTATTTGCACTTGCATTGAACATAGATAGCATGGGCTAATCATTTTTATACCTTGTTTTTTTTTTTTTATGTTCACCTTTAGTAATATCAGTACGAATATCATCTAGGTAATGCTCAGAGAAGATACATATAGTATGTTGTTTGAATGGGGAATTATTTTGGATTGCATGTGAATTATTGTAACAGTAACTGTATATATCCATACATACATGTACATATCCAATAGCGAATGATACACAACGACTCTTGCTGTTTTATCTAAGCAGATCAACTTAAAGTGACACTAACCTCTGGTGTAACAAAAATCTATTTATGCTTAACTCAGAGTATGCTTAACTCTAAAATGACCTACCTTCTTGCTTAGCCTATTTTGAATCTCCGATTTCCTTTCTGCTGCTGTAATCCAGCTTCCTGTTAGAATGTGGCCATGTTCATTTCCCATAGTGCCACTGTGTGTAGGAATGTACCTTTTTTACTCACTTCCTAGATGGACTATAAACGTGGAACTATAGGATGTGTAGTATGCATAGAGCAGTGCACATAACTGCAACTAACACACACTGCTCGTTCCAAACAAACGGATGTGGGAGGAGAAAAGAGGTTCACCAGTATGAAACAGTTTCATAAAAAAAAAAAGATTACCGGGTCTTTAAGTTGTGGACCTGCATGGAAAATTTTAGGAGAATAAGAATATTATTTAGTGTGAATATAAATTACCCATGAAGATTACACAATTCTTCTCCAATTCACCTAACTTTGATTGAATGGGAAGACAATTGGACGGATTTACTAAAGGAGTTCACTTTGAATACCCAGTCATGTTTAGATGTTTTTCACATAATTGAATACCTGAGGGGAATATTCACACAATTCCCAGCTTCTTTTGTAAAACAGCTAAAATATTTATGTCTAATGGCACTTTTAGGTCTTAGAAGACAAACCTGGAAAGTCTTTTCTAAGGAGCAAAAAGTCAAAAATCCAGGTTGATTTCAGAAACTTGGTCTTGTAACTCATACTGTGTGAGTATGCACACTAAGCATCATTTTTAAAAGAAGATATCAACAACAGGAATATACCTTTAGCCTTAATCAGTTAGGACAAGCTATTAAAAAAATTATTTTAAATGCTGGAAGGAGACAACAAGGGTGTCAAGGAGTAGCCTGAAAAAAGGTCCACATTTAAAAAATACACAACCCCCTTTAATCTAATCTTTACATTTTTTTTTCTTTAACTGAACTACTGTATATAAAAATTATATACCAGCATAAAAAAAATATTACAGTAAAGCATGCATAATAGTGCTGAAAACAAACATACAATAAAAAGCATATGTTCAGATGCATATTGACATACTGCGCAGAGTTTACCTAGTGTCATAATCTCATAATTTCCAGCCTCCTTTAAAATGCTTTGAAATCAGGATTAAAGAAAAATAAATGGCTGAGATTATGATTATTTGCAGACATGTAAAGTTCTGGTTGCATGAATAGAAAATACATTTTTTGTGAAAGTGAACAGATAATTTCTGCTAAAAAGAAAGCATATCCAGCCAGAACCCTCCCATTGGAGAAGAGAAAATTTAATGAGCTTTTAATGGAATGCAATGCTTGGAGTAGTAAATTATTTGTTAGTTCGCGATGCAATCAGCATGCTGATTAAGGCTGCTTGGTGTTTTTTTTTTAACTAAACATTAACTGAATGAAGACAGTAAGTCCTTGTACTTCCTGCTTGGGGGGCTTTTGTGAAACAAATGGACTTCAGAATTCAGATTGTCAATAGAGGTGAGTACTGTCATTAAGATACTTGTAATAAATATTTAAAATCATATTTATATTTGCGTAGTGCATGTTTAAACTACATTTAAGGAAACCATCTTTCTTGAAAGGCCCCAGAATAAATGCATGACATTTCGTTTCTCTCTTCTTAGTTCTTTCATTGAGAATTACAGCAGTCGCTTACCTATAGAATACAATTTGACTTCATTACATCAGTGTTTGTCTGAGACACTGCATCTTATGTTTAGCTCCCATTAACACACTCGCAGCCTGGCTGTAGAAAAGTAGGAAGCTTTTAAAAAATTCTAGAAGTGATTTATATACTGATAAGGGTTCGGGTAAAATAAATGGTAAGTTAGTCAGATGGAATACAGAAAGCGCTTTATCCGTAGTAAAGCATATATCAAATCCATTTTAAAACACTCTACAAAAAAAAAAAAAAAGTTACATTAACATTATAAAAGGCATCAACATCTGCAGGCAGGTTTATTGTTCATCTGCGTCTGTTGACTGTAAATACAGAAGCTTTACAAAGTTATTTTTGTTGAATGGTAAATGCTGTTGCCTCTGGTTTAATAGATGGTTATTGTTGCTTTAAGATGTATATTTTGTAAGCGGTATTTAAACATGCATATCTTTGTCATTATTGTGGAAATGATTACTGGAGATCCCAGGGTAGAATTTCGCTCAGTATTTAGTAAGGACAGTAAATAGGCACCTTTTAAAACCTAATGAATGACTTGCTTTCTTTGTACTAGACGCTCCTGTTTATGACCCAAGAGGTTAAAAGGCGATGACTGGCATTTGACTTCTGACCCCCTATAAATGTTGTGTTATCGGTTCCTGCTTGTTAACTTGTATTCACTGCATGTCCCTGATGGCTTTCAGATAAAGGATTTTACAATATTTCCTAATAGTGCTACTGAATCTTCTCCTTTGTTTTAGGAGGTGCAGTGTCGACCCACATGTTAACCTGACAATTTTACTTTTCTTATAGCTCTCTTCTCATAAATCTCTCTGTACTTGACTTACCCTTCATCACAGCATAAAAAATATGCATTTTTTTACCGCTTAGTATATGTATATTTTAAAATATGTCAAATGTTTCTTAATCCATAAGTCATTACAGAAATGAAACATAAGAAACCAGACTTGAATAATAGTTATGTCCAAAAAAAATATGGTTTTGTTAGGTTGCTTAATCCTGGCTTTAAAATACAGCCTACATTGAAAAGAATAAAAAAAGAAAAGGAAAATAAAACAAACTGGAATTATTTTATTGTTGGAAAAATACTTGCAGATATTGTTCCACAACTTGCAGACATTGTTCCACTATAAGCAATATTTTTTCTGTTAATTTGCAATGATAGAAATTCATAGAAGGCATATGCAGGAACGGATAGGAATATACTGTACGTGTTTATATAATAAGCAATAACATTAAATACATTGTCCTTGTAAACAAAAAACATTTTCATACTTAACATTTTTAGATCATATTTACATATAATCATTGTTAATTGATAGATTTTCATTTACAAGAAACTATGATTTTAAAGCATAACATTTCTCTCCATGTTTTGCTGGAAAAAGGATAAACATATTCACATTGTGTTACAATTAACTTCCAAAAATGTTGTCTGCTATAAATATTTATTGCGTAAATTCCCTACAAATAAAAAATATGTATGGTAAGAGATCACAGTGTTAGAAAAATGATAATGTACATGAACCTTGAAATTAAAATAATTCTATTTACATTCTCTGTATATAAGTGCAAATTATTAAACCAGTGACAGAATTAAATGAAAATATGAAACACACAAAAGTGTTAAAAGACTTAAAAAGCATTTTTAACAAAATGCACATTTTTATTAACTTTAAATATGAGTGTTCACACATGTTAATGAAATATATTTGCATTCTTCCATGCTTCTGTCAATTTATACATTGTTGCTTTGTTTCCTGTGTAAAACACAAATGGGTATTATTTCATTTAAATTTTTCACGCTAGTGTTGAGTTATGGTATTAATTAAGAGTAAACCAGACAGACCAAACCAAAAACTGAGGTAAAGAAGTTGATTTGTTTTTATAATTGCTTGATTTTCATTATTTGCTTTCCAAGAGAACTACAGTGCAGTAGTTATCACAAACATTATTTTATTGCTTTGCCGCCTACTTTATTAGGGCAAGCCCAACCTAGACATTTCTGAATACTAATACACCTTCAAAGTTCTCAAATGTTAAAACTTTAGAAAAGTATTCACTTGCACAATTGCAAATTTATATACATGAACATATATTTTTTTTAATCTATGTTATTAGTTCCATACTTTGACCCACAAGGAAATAATGGCAGCACATATTTTTCAACTTTTTAACTTCTAGTTACTCAAACATTTATCTTAGTTTTATATATAGTTTATAATATTTGTATATTTATTTTTAGGACAGGTTGCATTTTTTTTCTAGCTTCACCAAAATTGCACATACATAATTGTTAGTTCTCTCTGATGTCAGTGTTGGAATTAATTAGTGCGCTTCTCCCTTTCATCTTTTCTTTTACTAGCCCATAATGAAAACTGCACTTTCTAATAGAGCAATCTATTTCTAGAGGAGTCATTAACTCTTTCCTAGCTGCATTCCCCATTCTGTATCCACTAAAATTTTGATTCAATGTGCTAGCTATGAACCCACTGGACGTATAGCTGATTTTCAATTTTATTTTAGATGTATTTGCATAATAAATAAAATACTTGTTTATTGCAAAATAATTTAGGTGTTTTCTTCTATGCACATCATTCACCTACAAGTATTTTGATAAAAATCAGTAGTACAATCAGTAGTACAAAAGATTAAAACTTTTAGATACTTTTCAGTATGCAAATGCTGTAAATCACAAGCATGGGAAAAAAAATGCAGTCTAGACCTAGTTGGGTTTCTGTCTAGATGGTGACTGACATTTTATGACCTCTCTTCCTAACAGGAGGGGCATCATGGACTCTCCAAAACGAGAGCATCTCTGCCCACCCCCAACCACCTAAAAAAAAGAAGAATTAGGATCACTTGATATTATTTTTAATATCAAAACATAGATTTTGAGATAGTTTTCCTGGTGGGCATTTCCCTTTCAACTGCTTTTGAAGCTAGGGAATTAATCAGCAGACTACCAATGATGATAAAACAGCATACAATAAACGATCAGACTGTCCTGGTATTTGGCTAGGAAAAGTGACAACTTATTGGAAGTTCTCAAGGAATCATTTATATTTTACACTCCACTTGGCAGCTGATTTGAGATTGTCTGTTAGCATAACAAAGGCTCTGAGCATGTGAACTTCAGAAACCTTTCGACCTCTTTGCTGCTAAAATGAATAGCTCCCAGTCTTGCCTATACAGATTTCCCAAAGCTCCCCTGTTCGTGGCTAAATTGTTAATCAGGGTAATTTAATATAGTTTTCAATATGCCTCATCTCTTATTGGGAAAGGTATTCAAAGCTTCACTCCCTCCCCTCCTTAAAAAAGCCCCCCTTTCCCTATTCAAATTGTAAGAGGGGCAGCTGCAGACAAGCCCCCATGAACCGTATATGAAGACAGGGCCAGAGAGGAAATTCTCACAAATACCACTTTCTTTCTTGTATTTCAGTGTAAACTCTGAATCCCAGACTATTTATGGGAGTACAACAAAAAACAAAACAAAACAAAAAAAATACATCTCAGTATCAAAAACAAATATAACAGTCCAGGCTTCCTCAGGAGCTACAAGCACTATCTCCTCCTCTCCTTTACACCACATGCACACTCCTTCCAGACATAAGGACATCTTTTTGTAATTTATCACACACAAAAACAAGTTTGTATCAATTCAAATGCACATTAGTTGGCTGAAAAAAGGACCTTTGCAAATATATCCATTTTAATCCAGTTAAAACCAAAAAAAGCCCTCATAGTGAGACATTCACTGTATTGAAAACATCTAGAAGGTTCTGATTTAAAGAAGAACCGGATAATTCAAAAGATTGCCAAAAACATACCTTTCATTTTTTTTTTTTTTAAAGCTGTAAAGACAGCGGCAGGCAGCTGTCCTCTAAGATGTAAATCTTTAGGATGAATCAGGTTTACACTTAAGAAAATGAATTTAGAGGTGGCATTTTAGAAAACAACATTTTTGAAATAACTGTTTGCATTGTGCAAATGGGGTAATGCAGACTCCCAACTGGGTTCAGGATCTGGAAGGAAGCTAACCAGCATTCCCCATGTTTGTTCACTTAGATGTTTAGGCCAAAGCAGAGTTTAAGAGCCTATTTTTACTACCTTTCTTCTTTCTTTACTTAATAATTTCACACTTTGTCCCCTCGGATTCATTTAGTATCCAAATCTATTTCCACTGGGCTGCACAAAACGACGCACAATTTAAATTTACTTTCTTTGATATCTCACCATGTATAATAAATCTTGAGATTTGCCTAAGAAGGGAAAAGATCTTAAAAGCTAAGGCTCCATATTGACATATCTTTTTTTATGTTGGCCTAACTTGAAATACTTTTTATTCCTGCAGGAGTAACAAAACAGCTACAAAAATATCCCTCAGAGAAATATGTTACTAGGATTTTATTCCTACATGGTTATAATCAACAGCTTTGATGCTAGAGGAATCAGAAACACAAACACCTTCTCTGATAGTTACCACATACATTAAAATCGCCATTAGCATATTTATTTCAATTCAGCATATTCAATTTTATAGCACAAAGCAAGAAAAAGGTTTATGATTCAAAGCTCAGGCCTACTAGTTTATTGTAAGGAAAGTGCTTTAGTTATATTAGTTTATGATCTCTCAGTTATTTTAAATAAAGAACAAAAATTTAAAATAAAACAAAAAAAATAATTATATTGCATAAAAACTGTTTGTATTTACTCTAAATTGCAAGCTTTTGTGAACAAGGCCAGCCCATTGTTCACTACACATATATATTCTTGCTTGTGTTATTATAGTGTTGCAAAATAGGCAACTTCTATAGCAACTACATGTTCTAGGATAATAATAGTTGTATATGTTAATCAACTATGGTTTTCTAGTATTAGTTTAAGAATCAAATAAGCAACGAAGAATCATAATTACAATTGCTTCTTTCTTTAAAAAAACAATTGAGACTTTGATATCAATGTTGAAAAATTCTCCAGAATATTTCCAGTTACTGTATATGTACATGATTTACTATACACATTTTTCTCTCGTATCCAAACAGGATTAGATTTCCTCTTTACAAATCCCTGTCTTTTTTTTTTTCTCTTCCTTCCTTCCTTCCTTCCTTCCTTCCTTCCTTCCTTCCTTCCTTCCTTCCTTCCTTCCTTCCTTCCTTCCTTCCTTCCTTCCTTCCTTCTCCTCCTTTTTGCTATCTCTTATTCTCCTCCTCCCTTGTTCTATTTCTCTTCCTTTTCTCCTTTCTCCCCTTATGTCATTCCACCACTTTTTTTGCACTCTTGGTGTTTTATATTTCTCCTTTCTCTGTCTCTGTCTCTTTTTTACTTTCTCTATCACTTTTGCTTTTCACTTCTCTTTTTCTTTATTATATCTGCTTCTCGTGTGTTTGTGCCTCCCTGTCTTTTACACACACACAACACACCATTTTTTAAAAAAGGGATTGTTTTGTAATTGCCTATTTTGCAATAAATGAATTTTGATGTTCAATTAGCAGTGGATATAAAGATTTAATAGCAAAAATAGACCTAGAATATTTAAATGTGATATATATTTGGAATGTCATTGGATAAGGAATATGAACACCAGGCACCAGAGCAATTATATTATGATCCCTTTGGGACTGCCAGTACCAAATTTAGGCAGGCTGCTAGAGCGCTGTCTAGACACTCTCTTTTGTGTATCAGCTGTGTCTCTCTTATTTTATTGTCCTGCCTGAATGTGTCACTTCCAACTGCATATGGATCCCCAGCATTACTATCCCTGGAACCATATTTTACAACAAATAAACTTTGTTGTCAAGGTGATAATTAAAAGCTGTCTATTTGCACATAAAATATTACATAATTGGTTTTGAACAATGCAACAAAGAGTCATTGAGTTTTTTCTAGTTAATTACTACTAAGATGAACATATTTTGAGGGTCCTTTGCCTGCTCAAAGAGCTAGTAAAATAAATGTGCACTCTACTGTTTTGCTACTCAACAACCAGGTTAATGCTGTATAAACGAATGGTATACACTTAAAATGGGAGGAAATGGTAAATAGAAAATATTTTTATTTATAACCTGGGAAATATAGTAAAGTAATGTTTTGCCATCTGCTTTTAGGGCAGTAGATGGAGCTTTAGTCTCCCTTTTATGTGTTAAAGGCTATAAGTTTGTTTCTTTGATGATTTACACAGCATAATGACTCATAAGAAGTGACTAAATTAAAGATTACTACCAAAGTCAGACTGATGTAGACTGCAATGATCTGCATGAAAACAAATCTTATATAAACATAGTGATTTAGTGGTTATCAGTGGCATCTTACAGCTTTGGTGTCCTCAACTTTGCTAAAAAGGTTGCCAATTGTTGTCTGTCTCAGTATGTCTTGAGAGAATGTGTGTTTGTATGAATGTTTGAGGGATACATTTATTAAATAGTGGGGCTAAAATATAAACTTTAACAGCTTTTTTTTTTTTTTTAATCGTCTACAAATTTTGGAATATTTTATATGTTTTCTTCCGTATTGTGTAAAATCTTCATTTTTTTAAGTAAGCTTCTAACATACGGTATTTTCTTGACATTTTGTTTACAGAGTGTGCTGGATTTTCTAATAAGAAAGCTTAGCACTGCCTACTTACTTGTTGACTATGTCTTCCTCGCGGTGGTTCATATCATCTATGGAAAGTTTGTTCCTCCTTTCAATCAGCTCTGAATGGTGTATGTTTATGAAAGGGTGAATTTTTTTCTCTGTTCGCTTCTCGGCAGTTCTCCAGGGAAAATGATCTCCTCTGGCACCCTTTTTATGAAACGGAGAACTTCAGTTCTCCCAGGGTGATCAGAGGAGAAGTGTTTCCTCGGCGAGACAAAGCGAGATTACCGTACTATGAAAATCACTGACGTTCTTTAATAAGCAGTGATAGATTATCACTGCTGAATACACGATCCCCACTAATGTTAATAAATAACAGTCCCCTTACATAAATATATATATATATATATATATATATATATATATATATATATACACTGAATACACACACGCATACATTATATATATATATATATATATATATATATATATATATTTATGTAAGGGGACTGTTATTTATTAACATTAGTGG